>NC_134845.1:80382412-80982412 GCF_965363235.1 Mytilus galloprovincialis | reverse complement strand
ATATTTGGAATACACATAATGGAATCATTCAAGTCAGAAGAATATGAAGACTACATCAATTTATTTCGTGAACTTGAAAGAAAGAAACAAACCATACGATCTGACGCAGAATCCAAAGTTGTTATTAATCTTCCGGTTTCATTACTTGATTTAGTAAAGCAAACGCACAAACGAGTTACGGAAGTGATTGAACAATCTCCTTATAAAGAAGCTGTAACAAACAGTAAACAGAAAATGTATATTTCTCCTAACACATTTAGAGATCTTTGCAAGCCGACTATTCGTGCAGTAATAAAACATATTAAGACGATACATAAAGATCAAACGGCGAACGACATCAATATTCTTATGATTGTTGGTGAACTTTCTGAAGGTAAAATGGTTCAGGATGCTATGCATAAATATTTTGGAGAGTCAAAAACTGTTATCATTCCTAATGAAGCTGGCATGGCTATTCTGAAAGGTGCAGTTTTGTTTGCTTTCCAGCCCATGAATAAAGGTACACATACAGCAAAATATACGTATGGTGTTAAATGTTGGTCTGATTGGAATCCCGAGTTATATCCTGCATCAAAAGAAGTCATAATAAATGATAAAAGTAAATGTAAGGATATCTTCTATACATTATTGTCTAAAGAGGATACATTTACCGCGGGTTTTACCGTTTCTACAATTATTTCAGTTGCAACCAACTCCAGAAATACGTTTGATTGTTTAATTTTCATATCTTCAAACCTGAAACCCAGGTTCACTACAGATCCTAGCTGCAAACAGTTGTCACATATAAAGGTCCTGCTGCCAGCTCAGTATAAAGATAATGAAATAGAAGTCATGCTTACTTTTTGGGACGATGAAATCTTAGTCAGAACAAAAGAGCTAAAAAGTGGGAAAATGTATGAACAGTACATAGAATACCAAGACATCTCAAATGTAAGTTTTTTTAGCTTTTTTTTTTTTAAAGTATGACTAAATCCCTTATTATATTTTGTTGAAACATACTCGATACATGTCTATTTCCCCCGCAAAAACAGATTTGAAATGTAGCGTATCTGAGTTATCATCGATAAACATCACCAACATAGGTTGCGGTCCGTGCAATTTTTTCATATTATCTATTTACATATTAACGAATAGCATTCCTTCAAAAAATGCATAACTGATACAAATGGTATGGGAACCAATGTTGTTGTTTGTTTGTTGTTGTTTTTGTTGGGGTTGGGTTTTTTTTTTTGGTTTGCTATAAATTCATCCAGAAAGGCATTTTGACTTAATTAACATACACATTACAAAAAAATATTATATTAAGATATAAACAATCTTTTATTCGCAATTTACGTTATAATGCTGATGTATACGCAGTATGCATGTGTTTATGTCATTTTACAAATTTCACACAGATAGAGTATTTATATAAAAAAAAAGACAATAGTTCTGAGTGACATATTGAAGGATTGAGTTGAGTATCGAAAATCAATGTTTCGACGTTTGCAAATTATAAAGGTATGAGCGTCTTAAAACAACGCTCCTTCTTTATGTTTGAATAACAAGTCGCATAATATTTTGTTTCAAAATATATATATATATATATATACAACTCGTCTAAACATCAACCCAAACATTGTTGGGTTGATGTTTAGACGAGTTGTATATACATTATGTACACAGCCATGTATCACCATCATTGATGGCGATCCGATGGATACATCTGTTGTAGAGTTGTCACTGACTCGGACGTACTTATAAATATAATTATTTTCTGTGACTGTATATTACATTCATTTGTAGGATCCTTTACTATGGATAATTTAGCTGATCTGTAACAATAACATCTTCATGCCTTATATACCATGTACTGTAGTACGCCGCTAGATTAAAACTGACGAGGAAAGGTAACACACGGCCAGCGAAAGCTCTTTTTTTGAGAGCCCAGGTGGTCGTGTGGTCTAGCGGGACGGCTGCAGTGCAGGCGATTTGGTGTCACGATATCACAGTAGCATGGGTTCGAATCCCAGCGAGGGAAGAACCAAATATTTGCGAAAGCAAATTTACAGATCTAACATTGTTGGGTTGATGTTTAGACGAGTTGTATATACATTATGTACACAGCCATGTATCACCATCATTGATGGCGATCCGATGGATACATCTGTTGTAGAGTTGTCACTGACTCAGACGTACTTATAAATATAATTATTTTCTGTGACTGTATATTACATTCATTTGTAGGATCCTTTACTATAGATAATTTAGCTGATCTGTAACAATAACATCTTCATTCCTTATATATCATGTACTGTAGTACGCCGCTAGATTAAAACTGTCGAGGAAAGGTAACACACGGCCAGCGAAAGCTCTTTTTTTGAGAGCCCAGGTGGTCTTGTGGTATAGCAGGACGGCTGCAGTGCAGGCGATTTGGTGTCACGATATATCACAGTAGCATGGGTTTGAATCCCAGCGAGGGAAGAACCAAATATTTGCGAAAGCAAATTTACAGATCTAACATTGTTGGGTTGATGTTTAGACGAGTTGTATATACATTATGTACACAGCCATGTATCACCATCATTGATGGCGATCCGATGGATACATCTGTTGTAGAGTTGTCACTGACTCAGACGTACTTATAAATATAATTATTTTCTGTGACTGTATATTACATTCATTTGTAGGATCCTTTACTATAGATAATTTAGCTGATCTGTAACAATAACATCTTCATGCCTTATATATCATGTACTGTAGTACTAGATTAAAACTGACGAGGAAAGGTAACACACGGCCAGCGAAAGCTCTTTTTTTGAGAGCCCAGGTGGTCGTGTGGTCTAGCGGGACGGCTGCAGTGCAGGCGATTTGGTGTCACGATATCACAGTAGCATGGGTTCGAATCCCGGCGAGGGAAGAAAACCTGTCCATTCCCTCAAAATTGTCTGCTTCCCTAAAAAGTGTCTATTTTGCCAAAACGAGTCCTTGAAATAAAAAATCACCCAAACGCGTCCGAATTCACTTCCTTTAAATGTGTCCAATAAATATATAAAAGAAGGTGTGGTATGATTGCCAATGAAACACCTCTCCACCGCGAGAGACCAAATAACATAGAAATCAACATCTGTATGTCACCGTTCAGCCTTCATCAACGAACAAAGCCCAAACTGCATTTCCACTTTAAAACGCAACAACGTCTCAAAGTTTTAAGCGCTTATATGTCATCAGCGACTTCCATAACGTTTACGGTATTGTACTGAAGAGATTTATACAAGATCAATAACTTTGCCTGTATCATAAGCATCCCTGATATCAGTCTTATTATTTAAAGTCGATTGAAAAAAAACCTGTATTACTGAAAGGAAACGTAAAAGTACGTTAAAAATTGTATGCGTGACTTTTAAGTAGTATCAAATGTGCATCCTTTTTTTACTGTCGCATTACGTTGAATTAATTGTAAAATAAATCAAAATCAACTAACATAAAATAAGCAACTAGCTGATTATTGTTTGCTTAACATTTTGAAGCATTTATTTCATGTTTTTTTTTAGGTTGATTTATTGCTGGATGCTTTGTGGCCAGTGTCAAACATGTTATGCATGTTAGCAACAAAATAAAAAAAAAAGTAAAACACGGTCTTGCGTTTTTAAGATATTGATTCCACTGAGCCTTTAGAAAAAGGAGACTTTCATGATCAAATTGGGCATGTTTGGGGGTTTGTACATATTTGGGCGTTTTTTGAATGAATTTGACACAACAGGGTTTTCATAAAAAGGATTCGTTTTGACGCCCATTAGTAACTAGATATATTAATATAGTTAAGAGACGTCATATGGACACATTTGGGAAATCCTTTCAAGGGATGGACACGTATCTGGGTTTGACATAAGTGCTGGATAAAAGTGTCCTTTGCCTTGACTTTAGTTTTAATCAATTAATTTATATAAATAAGTAATTGAACATAATAATTTACTGATTAATCAATAAAATAATTATGAAAGTTAATCTATGATTATGATTATACGTATGGTATACCTTATAACTATTTCTTAGGAGAAAGATAAGATGTTTAACTAAGCGATATCCTTTAACTCTACTTTCCGCTATATAGATGATGTTCTTTCACTAAATAATTCAAAATTTGGTGACTATGTGGAACACATCTATCCCATCGAACTTGAGATAAAGGATACTACAGAATGATACAGTTAAGTCGATCTCATATCTTGACTTACATCTAGAAATTGACAATAAGGATCGGTTGAAAACAAAACTTTACGACAAAAGAGATGATTTCAGCTTTCCAATTGTGAACTTTCCATTTCTAAGTAGCAACATTCCAGCAGCACCTGCATACGGGGTATATATCTCCCAATTGATACGATATTCCCCTAATTGCATTTCCTATCATGATTTTCTTGATAGAGGTTTGCTGCTCACAAGGAAGCTATTAAACCAAGAGTTCCAAATGGTGAAGTTGAAATCATCCCTTCGTAAATTTTACGGACGCCATCACGAGTTGGTTGACTGTTATGGAATAACCGTTTCACAAATGATGTCGGATATGTTCCTTACGTCGTACCTACAATCCCCTTCACTTTCATGAATGTGACCTACCGAATTAGAATATTTACCGGATTTGTTACCACATAAGCAACACGACGGGTGCCACATACGGAGCAGGATCTGCTTATCCTTCCGGAGCACCTGAGATCACCCCTAGTTTTTGGTGGGGTTCGTCTTGTTTATTCTTTAGTTTTCTATGTTGTGTCATGTGTACTATTGTTTCACTGTCTTTTTCATTTTTAGCCATGGCGTTGTCAGTTTATTTTCGATTTATGAGTTTGACTGTCCCTTTTTGATTATGATAAGGTGAAAGCAAAATACAAAAATTAAACCTTAGTATCAATGATTAATTTATTTATACTCACTTGGAAGATGTCACTGTATGCGGAATTTTGTTTCTTCAAGAGGGTATCGCAAGCTCAGTAGTCTGCAGTTTTGACAAAACACTTTGAAATTTTCAAACTATTAAGTATTTTCCACCTTAGGAATAGATAATCTTAGTTGTATTTGGCTAATTCTTTTTATTAATGGGTCCAAATTGCTCTTCAACTACGTACTAATTTTTTTTTACTCTTCATTTTCAGGAAGACACTTCGGATGGTAAGCATACTATGACTTGATTATGATATGTCGAATTATTGCAATAACAATTGTATCTACGGCTGTAGATAACGTAGCAACAGGTCTCGCTCCTGTAAGAGTTAATGGGGTGCCCTTATTAATGGTTATTGACACTGGTTTGGTTTCAGATCCACTGACACGTTCATCAAATTTGTGTTACTTTAGATATGAAGTTTACAGTAGATGATAATTCTCGTTAATGTGAAAAAAATACAATGTTAGTTATGAATATGAGACAGTACGGCAAAATTAAAATAAAACAAACGGCAACTAGAAGGTAGCGTATACCGTACTGTAGAAACATTAATTTTTGTGGGGTTAAAATTTCTCTGTTTTGTCTCTCTATAAGATTTCTTGGGGATTTAATATCGTGGCTTCCTTAAATGTTTAGGTATTATATGGAGGTTACAATTTCGTGTGGGATATAATTTCGTTGATATATTCTTTCCACCAAATAAAGACAATTAAATCCTCCACGAAAATTTTTTCACAATAAACAGATGTATTTACAAAATGTCAAGCGTAAATAGTCCCGATTTAGTAAAAAATTAATTACATTTTAAAATCAATTAAAGAAATGACATACCTCCATAATCACATCTCATAGTTCACGTGAAAATTAAATGAGCTTTCATATTACAGCGATGACATGAGCATCTGTGTGTTGTTCATATGATTTGCTAGCTAGTGGTAAAGTAGGTTTTCGAACTTTTGAAAATATTATGTAAAATTTGGATATGAATTGATTTTCGTTTTTTTTTTATAAGACTAGAAAATTCTTTCTTTTCTTAATTTTATAGAAAAGGTTCCATACGAGAGCTCATTTATTTTAACTCAAACGTTTGTCCCAAGAACCCCAAATGGATTTGATGTTCTTGGTAATGTTCTTAGAAAAATTATCAGCTCTTTACATTGTATAGTTTTTCTCTATATGGAAAATTTTGATGCCTGATTGTGTTTAATATATATGTTCTTTGCTTTATATGCTGCATGCGCTCTGTATTTTTTATATCTGTTGCATATATTGTGTGTATGTGCTGTAAATGTATATGTTTCTATACAAAGATTCATCTGTTGTCACAACAAATATATGTCAGCAGGATGAACGACTCAAAAGTGCTCATTCTCTGTGTTGTGATTTATTTATGAAAATCCAACATAAAAATAAGTATTACTGAATAAAGATTACTCATAATGACTTTGAGAACAAAATATATGTGAAGGATGCGATTGGCAAATTTTTATAAGTAGTAAGTACGACTTACATTTTCGGTATCTATTAAAGTTTGAATTATAAGTGTTTTCTTAGACCATATAAAATATCATTTCAGTTATGCTTTTGGACGAACTAAGAGGCTTGGGTCTTGAATATGTAAGTGATTTAAACGAATTACTGACAGACAGTTCGCAGAAAAGCTTTTGGAACAGGATTTATCTTGTTGGTCCTTATAATGTAGGGAAAACATGTCTAGCTAAATTACTTGTCGGTGAAGCAGTAACGAAAACAAGACAATCAACTGATGGAATCTGGATATACATGGGGAGAGCTGGAATGGACGTTGACAAGATGGAGTGGGTATTTTTTCCAAAAGGTTTGTTGATGTAATGTAAATTCAATAATATTAAAAAGTTATATTATTAATGGTAAATGTCTGCTCCTTAGAACAATTTGATGGTGATGGTTTGCTAAGACTGTCTACATAACATCATTAAAACATCATTTATTCCAATCAATTTTTAAGATAAAAAACAGATACCAAGGAGAAAAAAAAATAACTTGTCAGATAAAACTAACAACATTAAAATGTTGACGAAGAATAAAATCCACGAACAGACCATTCCTAATACCGAAACTGTACAAAGCAAGCTGAAAATTTAACCCACTTATAGGAATATCTTTCTTTTCCAAAGGGATGACTTCTTCTTATGTACTTGAAAGCAAAAGTTTTGTTTAATGCAGTTAATCTCTTTGGGGTCATCATGAAAGAGAATGCAACATATGTAAGTTAGATGCACAGAAATCAAAAGGTCACAATGAAAATTGAAAAATGAAAGTAAATAAACAGAGCAAAAGTTGAACTCTTTAAATGAGAATATAAAGGAAAAGATACTTATATAAAACTCCGAGAGAAAAAAAAGGATTATTACTGAATAAAGATAACTCATAATGACTTTGAGAACGGAATCTATGTGAAGGATACGATTGACAAATTTTTATAAGTATATAAAACTGCCAAACATGAAAAATATAATTTGTTTGGAATTTTTGGTCCTCAATGTTCTTCAACTTCATACATTATTTTGCCTTCTAAGCTTTTTTATTAGAGCCTTATGATGAGTCTGTTGTAGACGAAACGTGCGACTGGCTTAAATACAAAATTTCAATCCTGGTATCTATGCTGAGTTTATATACTAGTTCAACCTAAATTTACGTTAAACTAAACTCAAAAACATCTAAATGAACAAAGGTTAGGGAAAAAATATACAGATCTACAAAGGCCACAAGTCTGCGTCATAATGATCAAGGAATACGTTGCCAAGCCCAAGGTCATACTTTGAAACCATTTATGAGCATGATGAGTCTGTTGTAGACGAAACGTGCGACTGGCTTAAATACAAAATTTCAATCCTGGTATCTATGCTGAGTTTATATACTAGTTCAGCCTAAATTTACGTTAAACTAAACTCAAAAACATCTAAATGAACAAAAGTTATGGAAAAAATATACAAGACCTACAAAGGCCACAAGTCTGCTTCATAATGACGAAGGAATACGTTGCCAAGCCCAAGGTCATACTTTAAAACCATTTAAGAGCATGATGAGTGAACTTTTGAATTAGTTAATCAAAGTCAAATTCGAAAGACATGCCATTTAATACAATTGATTATATGTGAATTTTCAAGACCAAATAGAAAGTTTTAACTCGTCAGTTTTTATGCTCTCATATATACCAATCTTTAGAAGAATTATTTCCTTTCGAACAATACTTGGAGCAAAATCATTCCTACCGAATACAATTTCCATCTAAAGTAAGAATTCCGTCTATTATTTTAAGGTAATGCAATCAAAGAGGTAGTGACAAATATGCTGATGTCTATGACGTTCGCAGACACTCAACAATCATTTACAAAAGAAAGTATCAGCCTGACTGAAAAAGTTCCGACACCTCAACATTTAAGCAGTACCCATGGTGATAATAAAGTAGTATCAATTGATGTACACCATGATAAAACAAATACTAATCAAGGCATATCAACGGAAACCAATTATCTAGGAAACGTATCTAGATCTCAAAATGAGGAGATTGTTCATTCTAAAACATTGCCCAGTAAAGAGATGAACAATCAGCATGATGAATTGAAAGAAAATGCTGCTGACGTTGAATACGAAATGGAAGTATCGTCCTCTGATGACACAAAAATCGAACTCTTCAGTGATAATGTAATGTCTGAGGAAAAAGACCAGTCCGATGATTCAGATAATCAGTCTTCTGAAAGTGATTATCCAATGTTTCAATATGATTCAAATGACAGTACAGCCGAGTCTCTGTGTGAAAATGAAGAACAAAATGTAGCTTCAAACAGGTCAATCAAATTCAAACCAAATGAAATTAATATTCCCTCAAATGACCAACTATCAGATATAACAGTTTTATCGAGTGGTTCTGATACATCGCTAGAATATCAAGTGAACGAAAGCAAAACACCAGAGATGCAAACAGATGGACAGGTTGTTACAGACAATTCACAATGTGAATGGTTAGAGGAAATTATAACTGATATGTCTCATGACAAAATACACCAGCTGTTAGTGAAAGCTGTGCAGGAGGGGAAATACAAGCAGAAAATAGTACCTATAGACATCTGGGACTTTGGAGGTCAGAAAGACTACTACATGACTCACCAGCTGTTCATTACAAGCAGAGGCATATTTGTATTAATGTTTGATGGGAGTATTGACCTACACAAAAACATGCCAGATCTTTGCTTTCTACCAGGACACTTTGGGAAACCAACAGTGGCAGGTAAAACATTTGTGTGATTAAAGTTAACTACGTAATAAATATACAAATAGTTGTGTCTATCATTAGTTACATAGTGTGCTTAGAACCTTATACAATATATATGAAATCAGTAAATTCTATATTGGGTGAGAGCGAAGCTCGAATCCCATATGAAATTTACTGATCCTATGTTGATCGTATTAAGGTCACTAGCACCCTGTGTAACGAATTTATCTTACCGACTATCTTAATATGTGGTATTTATCCTATACAAAAACAAATGCCACAATAAAAATTTGTTATCTTTAAGTGTGTATTAACATAAATACTCACTAGATATATCAATATATACTCTTTTAAGAACAGTGGAAAAATCTTTTTTAAGGGATTTTTGAAAATGGATACATCATACTGCAGTGTAAGTGTAATTACAAAAAAAAACTTTAAAAACATATACCCAAAAACTGTTTTCCTAGCGTTTAATCAAAATACTTTTTTTCAGTCTATCTGTTACATTGGGTCAACTCAATTTTGACGTATTGCAGTAGGACAAAAGATGGATTTCCAAAGATTATTTTTGTTGCAACTCATAAGGACACGAAATGGTTCGACGTAAGTATAGTTTGATGGTTTTGCATCAACTGTAGGATCAATACAGCCCTTATTTGGCTCAAATATAACTGCAAATTTTATATTTGTTCTTACTAGACTTTAAGTACCAGTCATTCAGAAAATAAAACCAAATTTCACAATTGATCAGTTACCATGGCAACAAACCATAATGAAATGTGAATATTTTGAAGAAGAAAAAAATGTTTTTCAGGTTTTTAATCAAATTTGAAGTATATTTTAGATTGTCAATGCATAGTATATGTGCGCAAAAATAACAACTTTATATTTGGTGAGATTATGTCTCTAAAAATTATGTTGTTGTTACTTGGCAGGGCACAATGTTTCCATAATAAAAATTGTCAATTTCATTATAGTACTTTAATTTCTTTACTAAAATAATTACGATTATTATCATTTGTTTATTACGATGATCTGTTCCATAAATTTGGAAAAGACGATAATGAATTTCTTTTCTTAATTTAAGTGGACAAAAGAAGCCCGGAGAAGAACACTTGAAAACGGTCTGCAAAATTTGTTTAAAACTCATACTGGTATAGATCATTTGGAATTTAAGCCTCTGATATTTGTTGATGCAACAAATCCAAGAGATCAAGAAATTGCACAGCTGAGAACTATTTTAATGCAAAGAGCTATAGAACATCCAAGATGGGGTGAACCAATGCCTACAAAATGGATTCCTTTGGAACTGCAGTTGGCGCAAAAGTCAGAAGAAGGGATGAACATTATTTCGCGTGAACAACTCAAGCAACTTAATTCAAGAAATGGAGAGATGGTTTTATCTGAAAAGCAGCTGGAAACATTCCTGAAAGTACACCATTCGCTTGGCAAACTGTTGTATTTTGATGTCAAAAATCTTCGTGATTACATCATTATATCACCAGCATACTTAGTTGAAGTCCTACGATCAATAGTGACAGAGAGACAGTTCTGGTCTAAAGAGAAAATGTATTCTACGATTTTTGAAGAACTTCAAAATAATGGAAGGATTGAAAGAGACGCAATATTCCGTCTTTGGGAACAGGAGAGGTTTAATCATATTTTGCCATACAAGGAATATATGCTTCAAATACTAGTGCATCTAGATGTAATTATTGCTCCAAGATCCAGTTTTGAAGATGTAACCGGCTCAGTACAAGATGTTCCTAGTTTCCTTGTCCCCTGTATGATAAAAAAGGGCAACGACACAAATTTCCTTGGACGGTTTTGGAAATCTAACAACTCGATCATACTTGCTTATAGGTTCAATGAACAGGTAATACCACCTGCATTGGCATATCGCTTTATCAATTCTTTTGTATCAGGATGGAAAATTAAAATGTATAAAGAAGGCAATAAAACATCACAAATGTTGTTCAGTGATCTAGCAGTAATCGAACTTGATACCTGTCATGACGTAGCAGTTCAAGTAAGAGAAAACAGAGTGATTGTTTCGCTTATCCATGCAAAAACAAAAGATGATATAATTCCTACTCTAGCCTCTTCTCTACAAGAATGCCTTACGGTAGCAATTGAAAGAATATCAGAATTTTACTCAACCTTATCAGAAGATGCAAATTCACAAGGACGCAATCATGTCATGCCATTCAACATTGAATTTGGTGTATTTTGCAAATCAGACTTATGTTTCTTGAACCACAAGGACATGCAATCATCGATATGGATCTGTAAGAAGCATAGACAACGCCATCCAGTGAAATATCTCTCTGTTTGGTTTTCAGAAAAGGTAAAACATCCTTTGTGAGAACTGTTTGTTATGCTCCTTTAAAAAAATTTTTTTAGCATTAACAGTAGTGTCAGAAACCAATATATTTTTAAGCCATGTAATTGTATTAAAAATTAAGTCCACTATTTAACAGAGAATTTGAATTAATAAAGATTCGTTCACCAAATTCCTTATCACATTGTTCACGCATGAATTTTACCAATACTGACAAATAACATTGATTCCTCTAAGTTTTTGACACAACGAGATTTGAAACCTTTTTTTTAAATTTTATATTTGATATGTTTTCAGATAAACCAGGGACCATTTAATATTTGTGTGAGCTCTTGTGCAGGTAATTATGCATATGTCAAATAGCCTTTTATGTTTGATTTTTTCTGTTCATATTAGGGGTTTTGTTAAATGAAATTGAGAATTGGAATGGGTAATGTGTCTAAGAGACAATAACCAGACCATAGGGCAGAATAGTTATCAAAAGTACCAGGATTATAATTTTATACGCCAGACGCGCGTTTCGTCTACATAAGACTCATCAGTGACGCTCAGATCAAAATAGTTAAAAAAGCCAAATAAATACAAAGTTGAAGAAAACAGCCCAAAGAGGGGTTTATTTACAACTAATGGGTCAATGCCACTGCTGATTGAGTTTTAATTCCCCGAGGGTATCACCACCCAATGCCAGTAGTCAGCACTTCTGTGCTGATATGAATTATCATTGATATGGTCATATTTATAAATAAACTGTTTACAAAACTTTTGAATTTTTGAAATACTAAGGCTTTTCTACCTCAGAAATAGATTACCTTAGCTGTATTTTGCAATTTTTCAGGAATATCGGTCCTCAATGCTCTTAAACTTTGTACTTTATTTTGAAATTTTCACTTTTTTTTATTCGAGCGTTGCTAATGAGTCTTTTGTAGACGAAACGCTAGACTGGCGTTAATACAAAATTTAATCCTGGTATCTATGATGAGTTTATTTACACATCTGTATTTAGCATAAGCATGATAAGCGTTATATTAATATAACGCATGTAATGTAAGTTAAAGAGACCAAGATTATTTTGATTAGACGCCTTTGGTCTACTTAACGAAATTATTAGGTTATGTTCAATGTCAAAAGTAATGAGCTGAATTTCATCTTTTGATTGATGTTCCTATCTTAAAAACCATAATAAATAATGTTTAACGAAATTTCTAAATCATGTTTTGCTACAGGTCGTTAATACAAAATATTGATCAAAATATTTCCATGCTTTTCAATATTGATTTGAGATGATCTTTCCTGTACGGTCATCAAATTAAGTTCAGAATTTGTAGTTCTAGATTTTGACAATTGATATAACACCATACTGGTAAGTGTTAAAACAATAGGGTCTATTGCATTGGATTCGAAGACTATGGCCATGACAAATGTCAACTGGAAATGATCTCATGTAAATGGTAAATAACAATTACGTCTTTCATGGAAAATACCTTGACACAATGTATTTTTAATCAACATGCATTTTCCTATATCTATAAAACCATCATTTCAAACCTTTTCAAGGCTAGAAATATCAACATTTATCAACCTATGATTGATGACAAATGTAACTTTGAGTAAAAATTAATTGGCTTCATGTTCATGATTCAGATATCGAATTGAGGAAAGACCTTCAGAGAACAATTTGTTTTAAACTTTGTACGTTTTGACAATTATATTCAACTTTTTTCTTCGAATACAACTATGTTGTCGATGTTTACGGATATCTATATATGTCATCACCGAGTGTATCACCATAAATACATAAAAATGCTGCAAATAATAATATTTTATTTCATGCTAGGACTTGGAAAATTAGAAAAGGAGCAAAGTCCCTTGCCACAACATATCAGAAGAATAGCATCACAAATCTCTCCAGAGAAATGTCACGATATAGCACTTGAACTGGGGCTCTCAGAGTCAGAATGGAATGATTTAGATTACCAGTTTCAGCACCAACCTCCAAATGATCTGAAATTCATGGCTTTGTGGTCTTGTATGCTTAAAAGAAGACATATTACTTTCGATATCCTCAAAGATGCTCTGAAAAACTCAGAACTCAGTGAACATTTACTTTGTCAGGTAAGAGTGTGTTCATATCAAAGACTGTACATATATATCGGTAATAAATATTTCTATTTGATAAATCTGTATTGCATACTGTTTTGATAGGTTCAAAGCGAGTGTGCATTTGCAAAAGATTCAAGCATCTTTGCTTAATATCTACTAAGAAAAGATAAGACATTCGAGTCACTTGTATTATAACTTTGTTGTCAGTGTCAACCATTTGTGTTACGTATTTACTCGTTTTTATACGACCGCAAAAAATAATCCTATAATGGTATGATGTCTTCGTCGTCTGCGTCGTCCGAAGACACATTTGGTGTCTGGACAAAAACTTTAGTTTAAGTGAAGGGATATATATGAAATATAATCAGAAGGTTCATTACATCAAAAGGAAGGTTGGGATCGATTTTGGGGATGATGGTCCCAACCGTTTTGGAATTAGGGGCCAAAACAAGTATTTTTAAACTTTCAAGATATCAACTTGTGTATTAGTATTTCAATTGCTCTGATATTGTACCACAATATTTAATACCACAAGTAGAAGGCTTGGATTCATTTTGGGGGGTTATGGTGCCAACAGTTTAGGTATAAGGGGCCAAAAAAGGGCCAAAAAGGGGCCTAAAACTAGCATGTTTGTAGTTTCTTGTGTGCAAGTAAATTGATCTCTCTTATAGTTTACCACAAGGTTCAATATCACAAAGGAAGGCTGGGATTAAGGTTTGGGGTAAATGCCCAATTTGTGTTGGAATTAGAGGCCAAAGAAGGGCCAAAACAAATATTTTTCTAGTTTCCAGACAAGAACACGTGTTTAAGAATATGGATCTCTTTGAAAGCGTACTACAAGATTCCATACTACAAAGGAAAGGCTGGGTTTTAGTGTGGGGGTAATTGCTCCAAGAGGGGATTCAAAAAAGTTCCAAATTTTTCAAGGGGTTCAAAAACAATTTCATGAAGAATCTTTAATTGCACAGTATTGTAATTGTAAGATCTTGACATTTATTTTGTGTCAGAAACCTATACTTGTCAAAAATGTGATCACACTCCAAATACAATAGAATCAAGCGGAGCATTTTATTTAATTATGGTAATGATTTCAAATCTTGTATAACATATAAATTTGAATCTACAATTTTTCATAATTTACATAAGACAACTACATGTCATGTATTGTCTTATTTGTTTATATGTCCAGACGTATGATATAGAAATATAAAGATGTAGAATGATTGCCAATGTGCAAAAATTACATACCTCATAGTAAACTACAAAAGGTACCAAAGACAACGCCGAAACAATTTGAATGAGATAACTAATGATTTGATTTATGTACAAAATGATTAGCGAATACCATAATGAAATACAGCAACAAACGACAACCACGGAATTAAACTCTAATGACTTTCAGGACAGGCACATGCAGATTCGCCCCTAAGAGCCCTCGTAAAATATGAATATTCTTGGGTAAACAAATCTTCATATCTCCCTTAGGCACGGGAAATAACAGTATTTTGTTTTTGTTTTCCATCGAAAACAAAGTGGTTGAGGGGATTCTTGTTTTTTATTTTCTTGTGTTTGTTTTTGTGTGGTGTTTTTGTCATCATATAAAATATAAATTAAAAAATATGTTTTCTCTTCAGGTTTTTAGAGACGTTATTCCAGACATTCCTGGTAAGTTGTCTTTCAGTTTTGTTCAGTTACTTATGTAATCAATCACTCGAAAAAATGAAACGTTAAATATCAACTGATTGAACTTACTCTGTGTAAAGTGTCTTTAGTAAAAAAGCAAACGCAACCAATCTGTTGGAAAGTTTTAAATGTGTTACAGGAATATGGCAGTTTTTTTCATTCATTCCGCGGTGTGATAAGTCTAACGTTTGATTTTTTTCAGTTTCTATAAACATTCCCTTTTTTCAATTTACCTTTGAGTTCGGTATTATTGTTATAAATTTTTCTAGAGATGGGCAACCAGAAATCATCATTTTAATGAGAAACATTTAGTACGACAGAGGGGCAGATTTTTTTTTGCTTTCGTTGGTATTTATTTTATTATATTGCTTTATTAAGGCAAAAGAACTTCATGAATGTTCTAATGGGAGAGTCCTCCCTTGGATATTTTGAATATTTTGGATTCGAAGACTATGGCCATGATCTCATGTAAATGGTTAAACACTATTATTGAACTTCTTTCATGGAGAAGACCGTAAATCGATTAAGAATAAACAAATCAGGATAAAATAAAAACTGAGAGAACCGATATGAAGGGCCTCGACAGGGTTAGCGTTTGCCTTAATGACTATGCGGTTTTGACACATGCCAGAACTGTAACTATTACATTCTGTTGTTGAAGAATTAAAACTGTTTGTAGAGTTTTTTGTCTCGTTAGGGGATGTTTTATTTTACCTAGTATCTTGTTCCTCCTACTTGACAAAAAAATACACAAAACTTTTGAAAAATAAATTTTTAGTAATGCAACGAAGAAAGTGAAATGTGCAACAGGTATTCACAGCAATTTAATTTCAAAGATCAAAGTATCAAAAATCAAAGTATGTCACTTTTTTATTTCCAGAAAAATCAAAAGACAGCTTAAACAAAATCCCGTCTTTCAATCTACTTCATGAATTGTGCAACCATATCGGAACCAGAATAATGCAGATCGCTATCGAATTGGATTTAGACATCCCTGCTATTCAACGAATTCAACAGGAACATGACAAAAAACCTCTGGAACAAACAAAAGAGATGTTTAGAAGGTGGAGGCAAAAAACAAGCCCAAAGCCAACAGTTTTAGGATTACTTAAAGCTCTTGACAGGATTGGAATATTTGGCACAACATGTAGTGTTGTTCTTCAATTTTCACAAGAATGAAGTTACAGTTAACATTCAGATTAATGTGTTATTGTTTAGCAAGAGGAATAGTGAATTCGAAAGCCATAGTAAACTTATTAAAACCTCTCAGGCTATTTTAATTGTTAACATTGATTAATTGAAATAGTTTGGTCGCTTGCTAGTGTCTGTGATTTGTGAATGCATAGCTTTTATTTCTATTTAAGAAAAGTAAGTTCCCAAGGGTATCATCAACTGTGTAGTCGGTGCTTTTGTACTAATATGATTGTAGACATTTCGAACATCCCACATTGATTAATTCAGAAATGATTAAGAAACTAATGTTCGCCTTCTACAGACAAAGTTGACCTTATATGAATTGGAATATTTAAGAGCCTATTGTTTTAACTTATCTATGTATTCAAGGATTTCAAATTTTAAGGTTTTAGTGTTGCTTAAAAAATTAAATCTAGAAAAGTGGTTTGGGCCCACGAATATGTTATGTTTATCTACTACAGTAAAATATGATATATTAGGTGTGAAACATTATCTCTTAAAGGGAACGTAACTAAAAGTGTAATGCTATATTCTTTTCCTTCTTCCTTTGAGGCTCCAGTATCAAGTCCGATCCTAAAACATGTATGTGTATCTACGTTGGTCATTCTTTTAAATGCAAAAAAGTTTCACTGTTCATAAATATGTCAGCTCCAATTCAGAATATGGAGAAGTCATACGTTTGATTTTAATAATATTCTTCCACATTTGCGGTGTGACAAGAAGTTTTAAATAAACAGTTTACTAAAATTGCTTAAAGGTGCAGATATAATTGTATCTTACATCCTATACATTTCTAGGAATATGATTGGTTAAAAGCGTTCTCGTGGAAACCGTGTTTATTCAATATTAGGTTAGTAGGGAGGCAGGGCTTAATTCAATACACGGTTAGTAGTGGATTTACGACTTTGGCACTGTTTGATTATTAAAAGTATTGAAAGTTCTGTTTAATATTGTTATATCAAGGTTGTTGATAATAAATAGTCTTTTTTTAGTGCAGACCCATTGAAGAAGGTTCTTAAAATTGAACACTTGAACACTTTAAAATAGAAATAAGAAGATGTGTTATGATAGCAAATGAGACAATTTTAGTCTAAATTCAACAAATAAAGATAGTCGGTATGATAAATTCGTTACATAGTGTGCTAGTGACCTTCGTTCTCACCCCATATGGCATTTACTGACCCCGTATATATCATATTAAGTCACTAACACACTATGTAACTAATAATACTAAACGAACACGATATGTGTAAACCATATATTTGTAAACCATCTATTAAACAATTTAAGGAACTTGGAGTTATTCCGAATTCTACAAGAATACTATACCACAAGTCAGTTTAAATGTATAAATCAAAACATGAATTGGTGCCGAAATATTTATTAGGTTTTGTTGTGCCTATAACATGTATAAGTAGTGAACAATCATAGTATTCAGATTTCGTCATCATGTATTTTTTTGTTGCTAAATCAAGTACAGAATTTTACAAATCAAGTTTTACTTTTAGTTATTCAAAAGTGTGGAATTCACCATCCAGTGAAGTTTTAAAAGATCTAAAAGCTGTATCTGCATTAAAATTCCTGTCAAGTCATTGTATTTTAACAAAGTGCCAAATTAATAAACTTAATCGCAATATATACCATACAGTATACAACCTGTGACTTCCTCTTATTTATGTCCACCCTCTTGTATGGTCATCTTTAAATGGTGACCATTTATTGGGGTATTCAATCTTGAGATGTTGGCCCATTTATTGGGGTCATAAAACATAGGCTGATGTTTTATCTAATAAGTTTACCTGTTGAAATCAATCAGGGTTGAAGTTTTCAGCTGGTGTTTGTCATTAAAATTGATGTACATTGTAACTAATGATTCTTTTGAAATTGACATTTTAACCTATTCTTGAATTTGTATAATAAAATTTTGTTTTAATCTTTGTTCATTTATATTACTTGTTTATTTATTTTTTTATTGTTTGATTCTGCTTTTTTTTTCTTTTGTTTGAATTTTTTTCTTTGTTTTATTCACTTTTGTATCTGTAACTTTTTCACTCTTTATATTATGTTTAATTCATGTATTTCATATTAAATATATACAGCCTTACTGAAAATTGGTTTCATCGTCACTGACTTCAAATAAAGATAGTATTATCATCATTATCTTTATTATTAATTCTACTGCACAATGACAACGAAAAGGAATTTGATTTCATATACCCTAACAGCTCTTTTCGGTTTTGGTTTTTTTGTGTATCATAAGTTATCTACGTTCATATCCGTAGATATGGATATTTTAACACCCTGAAGTATCCAAGTACACACGGATATGAACGTAGATAATGAATTTATCCCTGGTCTAAGTCTAAATCCGGCGATTTTTAGAGAAATTCGACCACAAAGTTTAACATGAAAGTAACGGTTTTTTTTCATTTTTAAATATCTTTTGTTGCAATTTGTGATTTTAACATATTTTAAATGGGGTGTAGGGTACTACCTTTGATAGAACCCTACAGGTAGACAAATAATAGACGTTTTTAATCTAAAGACCGAGAAAGTGAAAAGTAAATTATTTCGCATATGCTACAGTTTATACAGCATATGCTATATAAACTACAGCTTAAGCTATACTTTTTGTACCCTATGCTGTAATTAATGTCGCTTAGGCTATAATATATAGCATATGCTGTAATGTATACAGCATATGCTATATTGAATACCGCTTATGCTGTAATAAATAGCATATGCAGCTTAAGCGTCCAGTTGACGTGCAATAAGGTTCAAAATTGATTGTTGGTTGCTTTACGCCGCATTCGCAGAACAAGACTATATCGCGGGGAGAGTTAATTCGAATATTTTATTTATGTGTTTTTTTCATGAGGTTCAAAAGAAAATACAGATAACGCTTTACTTGTTGAAACATGTACATTAATTACTTTTAAGTTATAACAGTCCCGAAGGGGTCAAAAGTAAATGTAGCCTAAACGAAAGTGTCTTATCAGTCTAAATGTCGAACTATTTTTTTTATGGTTTTACTTCTTTCAAATTAATTTATGAATCGATTGCAAAAATCCCAATTTCAACCTTTTCTGTATTTAAAATGATGAGACTTTCAGTATGACATAATACATAATTAATTATTAGGTAATAAGTTCTTGAATGAAATAAGCTTTTTTTTCTTATTCCATCCCAAAATATGTTAAAGGTCCTTGTACAACACCGTTTGACCTCCAAAACCATGTCTCAGATTTTCCCTATTGCATTTCATTATCTCATAAACCTTCAATGAAGATGTCAACCTCAGTTTATAAGAGATCAGTAAAGTTAATTTGGTAAAAAATTTGTTCTATTGATGTTTTTTGGATCTGATACTTTCTGTTGAAGATAACTGTTCAAGAAACAGCATGGGTGAAATTCAGGCAAATATACAAAGAAAATGCACACACCTTCGCATCAAAATACATCTAGCGGGAGATGTTATATCATCACTGACCTAGTCACGGTTGCTACTGACATTGTCAAAATTCCGCTTATTATGATAAACAGTGACAATAAATAATATCACAACTTTAATTACACATCGTATTTTCAATATGGATTTTTCCTTTTAGTGCATAAATAATATATTTTTTTTTTTTTGTATTCATTTTTGTTACAAAAAAATAAGTTATGCATGTGTACACAAAATTATCAGTTGGTCAGTTTAAATGATCTTTATGGGGGATTTCTAGAAATATAATTATATACAATGACAATATGGTGTTTTACTCCAAGTATATTTTGTTTATTTTTGCAGTTTGAAAATAAAATATTGAAATCTTTAGTAAGAATACATATGTATTACGTGTACATTATCCTCAAGAAATTCTAGTATAAACATCAGCAACATTAATTGTTAAAAGAAGTAATAAACAAAATTGAAAGTTAAATTTTGATAAAATTTAGTTGCTTTTGTATTGTGCTACCTTAAATCTTATTCTAAGATAAGCATGATATTTTCATGTTAGTATTCCGAATATTTATTTAACTCTCTGAATTCGACTATCAATTACGTCTTAAATCATAATGCTCTTTGATTTTCACAAACCCTCAACAAACTATTGTTATGATTGGCGTTATCCTAATTTGTGATTGACAGAAAATATATAATATAATCATTTGTGATTGACCTGATAACCATATGGCACAATACAGCTTATGCTACATTTACCTTTGACACTTTCGGGACTGTTATAACTTAAATGTAGATTATGTACACGTTTCAACAATTATAGCGTAATCTGTATTATCTTTTAAACTTATGGTACGTCAACTGGATGTTTAAGCTGCATATGCTATTTATTACAGCATATGCTGCATTTAATGTATAGCATATGCTGTATTATTTATCGCATATGCTGTATAAATTACGGCATATGCTATATATTATAGCCTAAGCGACATTAATTAAAGAATAAGGTGCATAAATTATAGCTTAAGCTGTAGTTTATATAGCATATGCTGTATTAACTGTAGCATATACGAAATGATTTACTTTTGTCCTTTCCATACGGCATAGTTTTGATTATAGACTAGAGTAGAGACTAAACGTGTACACACCTGATTCGACGTCAAGTCATGTTGTAGAAAATGTAATCACATTCAATCCTATCAATTCATCAAAAATATATCCACAAAGAATAATATATTTCACATTACATATGCATTAATCCAAATTTACGTCCATTAATTACGATCTGAATAGAAGAATTCCCGCGGAAATGTCATGTGTTAAACGGGATAGACCAAAAAGAATTTTAAATGTTACTGTATGTTGTTGTCATGAACATCCATGTCAATGAACACAGATCAAATAAATATATGTTAATTATATTTATATTGGTTTTCATAAAAGGGACTTTATCAGAAAAAAAATATTTGTCACTGACAAAGGTAAATATCATATATTATCTTGACATGATTAATGAAAACCCCTAAGCATCTAAAATGGTGTATGGAATAGTCCATGTAATTATCCAAATAACACTGTGTTCTTGACAACTTCACAGCGGGATGATCGATAAAAATTGTATACTGTGGATTCATAATTATTCGTTGGATACCAATTTTCGCGGCTTTCGTTGGTAGAGTCTAACCACAAAATTAAATGTTCAACGAAGAACACATTTTTAAAGGCTTGTATGCAGACTTCGGCAAAACAACGAAATTAAATATCCACGAACATGCGAGTTTTCTTTAATCCACGAAAATTGGTACCAAAGAAAATAACAAAATAACAAAATACAAATAAAAAGAACTTGTGTTTTAAAACAACAAATAGTCCAAATGGTGTTAGTGACTGTCACAATATTATTTCAACAGTTGTGAAAGGGAATGTACCTGCACAAAAACGCAGGGTGTAACATATAGAAGTTGCAAAACGTTTGATATTGATGAATTTACAAATGATTTACAGAAAATAAAGATTTCAGAAAATGGTACTGAGAAAGATTTAAATAAAATTGAGAATGGAAATGGGGAATATGCCAAAGAGACAACAACCCGACCATAGAAAACACAACAGCAGAAGGTCACCAACAGGTCTTCAATGTAGCGAGAAATTACCGCACCCGGAGGCGTCCTTCAGCTGGCCCCTAAAAATAGTATTGTAACATTTGTTTATGTTAGGTCAAGTGTGTTATCTGATTGTATCAAGTTTACAGTTGAACCGGTTCTATTTATTCTGCCTAACATTTTCTAAATTTACCAGTTTTTATAATAAAAACCTGGATAAAACAGTTATGTGTGGTGTTAGTACTTTATTACTCTATTTTAAAATTTGAAGCCAAATAGTATCATGACCAATTTCCAACGGAGCTTGTTTATGTTATCAATGCCCACCGTCATTTTACACCAAATTTATGAAATTTTGGAAGCCTCTTCGAATAATTCTCTAGGAAATATTTCAATAGGTTTTAAAATTTATATTGCAAATTTACACACTGCAGTTATTCATAGATAAATAAAAAAATATATTGTACCCTTACATCCAATCACAGCCCTTCTTAGTTGACTTCCTTCACCTTTCTTGGCTACACAAAAGGCCAACCTGATGCTGGGAAAATGAAATAGTACCGTTTCCCTATACTGTATGTCCCCGTTACTTAAAGAAACATGGATCATTTTATGTCCCCACCCCTACATGCTGATTTACCTCTTTCTCTACTTCTTTCAGATAACTTAAAGGCTTAATAAACAACCTGTATCCAAATATATCTTATCTTATTTCAAAAGAATAATAAACAGTTTTATTTAAACAGATAAAAATGACAGTTCCATTTAATTTATGTTCATTTTTTTCCAAAATTTACAACATAAGCACAGATTCAAGATTTGTCATACTAATCTCCATTCCATGCTTTAGTATATGCCATATTGTGGTTCAAAATTTCAGAGCTGGTTATAAAATCCGTTATTCTGTCTTGAGATGATAAAAACAAGGATATTAGACACTTAAAACATTAAATCTGCAAAATACTCAGCTGTAAAGTTGCCTTTGTTGCCTGTATTAAACTATGGAAAAGCTGAATTATGTCCCTTGGGAGTATTAATTTCCAACAAAAGTCCTTTCAAACAGTACAAAATGACAAATTATATATTCCTGATATAATAAAAGATAGAAACTACAAAATGAGGCACTATTGAAATATTTGCTGCATGAATTGCCAACAATATGAGCAATTCTTTATACAGGAGAGTATAAATTATATCTAAGTTTAGCCTCAAGTGGGCCTCTTTTTTCTTAGATGAACAGTTTAACAGTGAAAATGCTTTTAGTATGACCAAATACTGCCTTACTATATAAACAGTACAAACTTAACCAGACAATATCCTATTTTAATAGATTGTGTCAAGGAAAATACCCAATTGATACATTTAGGGAATTACGCAGCAAAAAAGGCAAATATTTCAGTTTGAAATATTTGTCGCGACTTGAATTCTAGGTTTTCCAATTGAATTAATCATTGCGAAAGGTAAAAACAAATACAAAAGAACAATAGTTTGGTGAAGTCTATACAATATAGTTAATATTGAAACCCTAGAATAAAGTTTTGTATAAGTACCCATCAATTTGACTTATTATGATGACTCAGCACTATTCTAAACACAGTACTGTTCTGAGATAAAACATTCTATTCTTTGTGATAAAAATCAAATGTTCTTATCAAATGTGGGTATATATCTCCCAATTGATACGATATTCCCGTGCTTGCATTTCCTATCATGATTTTCTTGGTAGAGGGTTACTGCTCACAAGGAAGCTATTAAACCAAGAGTTCCAAATGGTGAAGTTGAAATCATCCCTTCGTAAATTTTACGGACGCCATCACGAGTTGGTTGACCGTTATGGAATAACCGTTTCACAAATGATATCAGATATGTTCCTTACGTCGTAACTACAATCCCCTTCCCTTTCATGAATGTGACCTACCGAATTAGACTATTTACCGGATTTGTAATCACATAAGCAACACGACGGGTGTCACATGTGGAGCAGGATCTGCTTACCCTTCCGGAGCACCTGAGATCACCCCTAGTTTTTTGGTGGGGTTCGTGTTGTTTATTCTTTAGTTTTCTATGTTGTGTTATGTGTACTATTGTTTTTCTGTTTGTCTTTTTCATTTTTAGCCATGGCGTTGTCAGTTTGTTTTAGATTTATGAGTTTGACTGTCCCTTTGGTATCTTTCGTCCCTCTTTCAAAATAGTATAATATACTAGTAACTGAAGTCTGATTGATTTTGATTTCCCTAGCTATCTTGATTATAGGGTAAACGGTACTATTTATCCTGCCATAGGCGACAATACTAATATTTTCTAAATTCACCAGTTTTTATAATAAAAACCTGGATAAAACAGTTATGTGTGGTTTAGTACTTAATTACTCTATTCTAACATTTGAAGCCAAATATTATCATGACCAATTTCCAACGGAGCTTGTTTATGTTATCCATGCCCACCGTCATTTTACACCAAATTTATGAAATTTCGAATAGTTCTCTAGAAAATATTTCAATAGGTTTAATTATATTATTTTGCCAATTTTCACACTGCAGTTATTCATAGATAAATAAAAAAACATATTGTACCCTTACATCCAATCACAGCCCTTCTTAGTTGACTTCTTTCACCTGTCTTGGCTACACAAAAGGCCAACCTTATGCTGGGAAAATGTAATAGTACCGTTTTCCCTACATACATCTGCATTTTCACACATAGCCATTTAAAACAGTTATAGATCATCAGAGATTATGATAACTAGGAGTTATATTTAGATTTCTTTGTTTGACTAGTGAGACCTTATGATTTGCATATAGTGCTCTAGTTTATTTATGTAAGGAGCACGCAGCATTCCGGAGCACGGACTACACGGAGCCCGGTTGTCCTAGTAGTCAATATTTGTATACGGGCTTGTTGGAGTCTTATAAAAGAGAGAAAAAAGAGTGTGAGATAAGAGGAAAGAAAGAATGTATATTAAGGAGAGGACAGTAACGTTTATTTAGTAGAGGGGATAGTCGTATTGTTGAGCCTGCAGTTTAGATATTGTAAACTTATATTACTGTTACATGTACTTTGGATTTTGATAAAACAGTATTGAACTTTTAATCGACTTTGTGTATATGTTAACTTGCAAGACTTCGTTCAGACTACACCAGGATCCATTTATTTATTTATGTGACCAGGATTCCCTTAATCACGCTACCAGACATTTTTAGGGTAACCCTGTTAAAGAGTATACTTGGCATTTGTCGTCCGTGTACGAGTGAAACTTAGACACCCAACAACACAGTACAAACACAAGAATACACACTTTAGTTTAAGTCCCCATACTTAAACTTTTTTCTTCACAGTACATATGATGATTATGAAGAAGATTTTAGATACATATTAAATAAACATGCACCTGTAAAATCTAGGGGTCAAGGAAATAAACCACTTCCATGTATGAATAAAGAACTGAGAGGGGCCATATATAGAAAACAAATGCTTTATTTACAATATACTAAAAACCGGAGTGACAAAAATTGCGAGAAATTTAGAAAACAAAGAAATTTAGTAACAAAGACAAAGAGAAAATCAATAAAAGTTTACTTTTTAGAACGTTGTTCTGGTGGGTCAAAATCTTACGATTTCTGGAAAGCAGTCAAACCATTTTTCTCAAAAAAGGGGAACTGTGGAGAACAAAAAACTTATTTAAGAATTGAATGCTTCTTTTTGTAAATTCATTGGGGTGTAAAAGCTTTGACCGAAGTACATTTTGTATGAAGCGCGGAAGCGCTTCATTCTAAAAATGTGCGCACGGTCAACGCTTTTACAACCCTATGAAGTTACAAAAAGAAGCATTCAATACTTATAATTACATTTTTTTAGCTATGATCAAGAAAAAACGAATTTTATATTGTTTTTATTTAATTCACCTGTGCACTTTATTGTGGGACCACGTGCTATCGTGAATAAAAAGTATTATTGAGTGATACAATTGCTTACGGAATAACACGTGATGTGCTGTTAGCTAATCAGAATAAAGTATTATAATGAAACATACATCTAATGTAATTATGTGAAAATGACAAAATTGTAAATTGTTAAAATGAAGTTTCAATTGTTTTTGATATTTTTTTCTCCACAGTAGCAGACACATTGGAGCAGATGTGGTATATGACCCCTCGAATCACCCAAGTATAAAAGAAATTGTGAGTAACAGAAAGCATGATTCTGATTTTAAATTCAAGAAAGTATCTAACGAAAATGTGGAAAAAAATTTGAATAAAATAAACATCAAGAAGGCTACAGGAGCTGATGGTATTCCAGCAAAAATTGTAAAAATTGTAAATCTTATATTGCACCACAGCTGACAACTCTTGTAAATTTGTCAATTGAAAATAACTGTTTCCCTGATAAACTTAAAGAAGCCCCAGTGACCCCCTTCATAGAAAGAGTGACCCATTATTAAACACAAATTATAGACCAGTTAGTGTCTTACCCATATTTTCTAAAATCTTTGAAAAAATATATGAAATTCAGTTTACTGATTATTTTGATAAAATATTTAATCCATTTTTGTGTGCATTTAGACGTAGCCATGAATGTCAGACCACACTTCTCAGAGTGTTAGAAGACTGGCGTGAAGCTCTTGATAAAAACTAGTACATTGCAGCGGTATTAATGGATCTTTCTCAGGCTTTTGACTGCCTGCCGCACAATATTATGCTAGATAAATTATCAGCATATGGTTTCACCCCCAATGCAGTTGCTCTTTTAAAGTCCAATTTATCTAATCGAAAACAGCATATTAAAGTCAACAATGTTCTGGGTGGTTGGGCTGACATCCATAAAGGCGTACCACAGGGTTCTGTACTAGCGCAATTGTTGTTTAACATAATTATAAATGATATTTTTCTTTTTGTTAAAAATTTAATGGTAGTCTATATAAATATGTAGATGACAATACGTTGTCTTTCTGTACTCCAGATTTCGATTAATTAATTTCAACTTTGGAATCTGATTCAAAAAAACTTATTGAGTGGTTCAAGGTGAATAAAATGCAAGCAAATCCTGACAAATTTCAAGTTTTGGATTTTGTCAAGAAGACCTTTGAAAAGAATCCATCTATACATATTCAAAATTCGAACCTTACATGTGAAAAAACAGTAAAAGTTTAGGCATTGACATAGACTACTTGCTAAATTGTGATGCTCAATCTGTAGGAAGGCATCACAGCAATTAAATGTTTTAAAACGTTAGGCTCAGTTTTTGGATAGACTTAGTAAACTTACTTTTTTTCATACTTTTATTCTTAGTAATTTTAATTTTTGCCCTTTGTCATGGCATTTTTGCACTGAGAAAAATCCAAAAAAACTAGAAAAGGTGCAGGAAAGAGCACTCCGTTTTGTATATGAGGATTTTACCAGCTCCTACGAGGACATCTTACTCAAAGCTAAGGTGCTCTCCTTGCAGATCAGACGGATATAAACAATGGCTCTAGAAACTTTTAAAGTTATAAACAATATTGCTCCTGCGTGCTTACAAAATTTGGTTAATGTAAAAAAAATCTAAATATCCTTTCAGGTATGTATTATAAAATATTCTGGAAATTCTACAGGTAGGTAAAGTCAACCCGTTACGGTAAAAAAAATCGTTCAAATTTGCTGCTGCTACTTTATGGAACAGCCTTCCAAACAAATTCAGGACTGAAAATAGTTTTTCACATTTTAAAAGTCTTGTTCAGTTCTGGAACGGTTTAGAATGTTGCTGTTCTGCTTGCAGATATTCTTGAGCTGCTTATTATTTATGTTGCTTTTGGTTGCTCTGGTCTAGCATGTTTTGACTTCATTCTGAAATGTGTTGCTTATTTTTATTGCATGATATGTATGTGAGATTCCAACTTGGTATTACAGGTTGTTTTATATGTCAAAATGAACTGTTTTTATGTTATCTATATGTTTTTATATTCGGTCAAAAGCTCCTTAGAGCTTGTGTTGCTTATTTGTATTTGTATTTTTTTTTTTTAATAAATTTTTTGCTACTGTTGCTGAGAAGATAGGAAATGATGTTATATATGATCCATTAAACAATCATAGCTTAAATGCCATACATGAGCAAAATCACTTGAAAACAGATGCAAATTTTAAATTTCAAAAGGTGACATCAGAAAAAGTGGAAAAAATCATAAATAAAGTTAATGTCAAAAAAGCAACTGGAGCAGATGGGATACCAGCAAAAATAGTTAAAGCTAGAAAATCTGTCGTTGCACCTCAGCTAACCAGTCTTATAAATTTGACTGTGGACACGGGCATATTTCCAGACAAACTTAAAGAAGCCCAAGTTACACCCTTACATAAAAAGAGTGACCCACTACTTAAATCAAATTACAGACCAGTCAGTGTGTTACCTATTTTTTCAAAATTTTACGAAAAAATATTTGAAATACAGTTATACGATTTCTTTGATTCCATTTTTAACCCTTATTTATGTGCTTTCCGTAGAGGACATGGATGTCAGACTACGTTGCTCAGATTACTGGAAGACTGGCGTAAAGCTTTAGACAAAAACTTATATATAGCTGCAGTTCTTATGGATTTATCAAAAGCTTTTGACTGCTTACCTCATGAAATTTTACTAGATAAATTACTAGCATATGGTGTTTCTCCACATTCAGTATCTTTATTAAAATCATATCTTTCTGATAGAAAACAGCAAATTAAAGTAAACGGTGTTCTGAGTAGCTGGGCTGACATCCAAAAAGGGGTACCCAAAGGTTCTATATTGGGGCCCCTTTTATTTAATATCTTCATAAATGATATTTTTTATTTTGTTAAACATGGTACATTATATAATTATGCGGACGACAATACTCTGTCTTTTAGTAGTCCGGATTATGACCATCTCATATCAACATTAGAATCTGAGTCTCAAGTGCTTATTGATTGGTTTAAAGAAAATAAGATGCAGGCAAATCCTGATAAATTCCAAGTTATTGCTGTAGGGAAAAGAACCTTTGCAAAAAATCCATCTATACAAATTCAGCAAAATATTTTATCATGTGAAGAAACAGTAAAGTTATAGTCCAGCTGATTCGTGCATATTTTCGAAAGAATTGTAGGTTTGATGATAAAAGCATATAACTTTGCACAAGGGTAAACATGTATATTGTGGTCAATTCAGGCTATGGACCCACTCTGAAAAATTCAAAATGGCGGATTTTTTCAAGATGGCGGACAAGTGCTATAAATCTCACTAATTTGTAAAAAAAAAACCAAAAGAATTTGATCCTAAATCTTTTTAATGTAAATATAACATAATTGGAATCATATCTGATAAGTTCTATCACTATTTCGAACTAATCAATAATTTTCAAAAAGGTTGACATTTTAAAAAGGGCCGCCAAAACATGTGAAATGAACAAAACAAAAACTTTGCTTAAAAATTCGACTTTTGTTTTCTATCAAATTTTACTTCAAACACATTTCTACTCAAAAGTGTTTACACTTCTTTAGTTGTCAAATTATATCACTTATTGATTGGTCATCTGGTCTCTGTCACATTCCCCACCACATTTACAAAGTGCCATACATAGCAGTATGGCCTTCAAACATTTACAACATCCACGACATCCATAATCAATTTCACAGCCACACTCTATCAGCTAATTACAACAGACTGAAGCTTTTTGCAAGTATGTCCAATAGGGTACCAACATCTGCATTTTGTCTTGCTGCCATCCCCATTCACCCGGTGAACCTGCTTGGTTATAGACATTTCCCCAAACAAAGGCTTGTCATCTAAACAGCTCGTTTTGTGTGTTCTAGTAAAGCGGATAGTGATGAAGAAATGTTATCTATTGCCTTTTCTTTCCTAGTGAATAGATCATTCCGTGCATCGTTCACCTTCGTACCTAATTTACTTGTTTTATCATACATCAGTATAACATATTGCTCTATCTATAGCATGAAATTTGAAATAACATAAGGTGATGCTGCTCTACATAATGTTGCAAACACAGGTGTAATATCCGTAAAAGAAGTCCATGTATACCATGCAAGTTTCTTTCCCTTGGAGGCAAATGACGATACTTGATCACAATCTGTAAAGGAGTGAAAGACTAAAAGTCCCGTGACCTTAAAGGTGGAAGACTTTTGGTGATGCCATAAACAGCTAAATATCTGAAACTTCAAAAGCATTCCAAAACTGATTTACCTCAATTTCATGGACAATAGAAATTGCAATAACAAGGACAGCTGTATCAACAGTCCGCAATATGACTCGTTGTAATGCTTCTTCTACAGCATCTTACATATGCAAAATCATCCGTGTATCTGCCCCTTCGTGTGTGCAAGGTGATAATTCACTTATATCATTTGGTATAGTCTGCATAGAACATCAGTTCCTTTCGTAGTTATCATCTGATTCTGTTCATCATACCCTCATACTGAAGCAAGCAATTGGTCAGCTAAGTATGTGAACAGCTCCATTTTATTGACATTGACCCTTAGAACTGCCTTCCAGTTTCCCGGTACTCTTGCATCTGGAAGGACACACCTTTACCTCAGGCTCTTTTATATCTTGTTGATGCTTTCAAAAGAGGGACGAAAGATACCAGAGGGACAGTCAAGCTTGTAGATTGAAAATAAACTGACAACGCCATGGCTAAAAATGAAGAGACAAACAGACAAATAATAGTACAGAAGACAAAACAATACGAGAAGTATTCATCCCCAACTACCTCAAGTCGACTTACAAAACATAACTGATCATGTATGTAAGGCAGTAAAATGTTATTGAAATAGTCTTCAAATGTATTACTTCCACGAGGTTGCTGAAAAAGTGAAATTGCAGTGTCATGCAACGATTTATCAGCGGTTGTCGAACTCGGGTTATGGTCACTATTATCAATGGCTGCAGTTGTAAACACATCACTCCGAAGTGTTGGGGTAACCACCACATTTTCATTATCGAATGACTCACAGATGGAGTTGCCAAGTGCTGTAGATAAAGCCTAATTCTGTCATAGGATAATGATAAACTTAAACAGTACATTTTATCAATAAAACCATGTTTCCTCGTTTCAGCATGCAGCAAAAGGCCTAAATATATTGATATAGGTAGTTCTCGTTCGGTTGAATGGAATTTTTTCGATGAATCTTTCCCTCTGCGAATAGAGGAATTAAACTGGAGTAGCTGTGACATAGTCAGTGTCGTTTGTGCTTCACACTATCTGTTCAGCTTTAGAATACTAGTATTAATAGAATATTATTGCCTCATCATCGTAGTTTGTTTAAGATGCCTGTTTGAATGCAGCACCAACATCATCGCAGAATATGGGAAGCACGTCTCTTCCTTGTTTAGGGCCTGCAAGTCTGGGATAGCTGCAAGAACTCGTTTTTTTTTTAGATCTGTCAAATGCAATCTTCTAGATAGGTATACTTTCTCGTTAAGTCTGCTTATTTGAAAACAGAAATGACATCAGAGTATATGCATGATTCTTCTATGTTCACAACCAGCTCCGCAAGTACATTACCTTGGATACGGTTGTCTGAACTTTCATCACTAATTACCTTTAGTGGTCTAGCTCTATTATATAAATTGGTCAGGAACTTGACATTATAAATTGCTTCTTGGGGAAATCATGTCTCTTGTGCTTAGTTTTGCCAAAAGTACTGTATCTTGCAAGTCGAGTGCACATTTTCGTACATGTTTGCCTATTTCAAACGTAGATGCTTTGTGTAGATCTCATGATGAATTATCACAGAAAAAAAACAATCTTCAGTCATTGTCATTGTCGCCGTGTTGTCGTGGTATTTTACTTACACTCCCAACCTAGTCACCACTTTCTCCTTTTCTCCTCTGTTTTTGATGCCTTTCAATCTTTAATTCTGTTTTGAAAATTTATTTCTACATATGTTGTGCCACTTTGCATTGTGCAGCTGCAAGTTTAAAGCCAAACAATTTTAATTTCGTCAGTTAAATATTCTTATCTATTTAAATCGGGAACCATTCAATAATTAGCTGACAACGTTCTAAATTCGTTTCAAGTGTTTTGTATCCTGTTCCTACTTTTAGGTCAGATTGTTTGCTATTAGCAATACGCTGTAAATTTTCTTTAGTCTGTTTTTAGCACAAAATACATTATTTACAATCAAAGTCAGCAGATATAGAAGATGTTTATAATAAATCAGGGTCTACAATTTTACACTGCTTTGACATTGCTAACACTACTTATAGATTATCGTTGATAATCACAACGAGAATGATTTTCTCGGTTGAGCCGGTACGGCGAAAGTGAGAAAAGCAATCGAGTAGAGATGACTAATGATAATCTGTTTATCGCTATCTGACCTGTGACGACGTTGTTAATTTCATGACAACAGGCATGCTCGTCCTTAGTTTCTAGTCAGCAAGATTAAAAGAAAATTTAATAAAATAGCGATATAAGTTTATATCTCAAAATATACAGCTACAAGACTACCAATACCGCAAATGACAGAATACATCTTATTTGTTCATGATTACAATTATGTTATCTACTTTTAAACTAGTTTGCACCCAAAAGAAACATATGGTAACATAAGATTAGTCAAATGTGTTAATTTTGATATTCGATGGCAGCCATCTTGAAAAAAACCGCCATTTTGAAATTTCAAGGTGGGTCCATAGCTAATATTGTTTAGAATACCCATCCCTACTACCATGCCAAATTTGTTGCTTTTATCATCAAACCCACAATTATTTCACCAATCAGCCGGACTATTACTTGGAATTGATATTGATTACCAACTAAAATTTGATGCACATATAAGTAACTTGTGTAGAAAGGCATCACAACAGCTGAATGTTCTCAAGAGAATTGGATCATTTTAAACAGATTAAATAAACTTACAATTTTTCATACTTTTATTTTGAGTAATTTTAATTTTTGCCCTTTGGCTTGGCATTTTTGTACAGAGAAAAATTCTAAAAAACTTGAAAAAATACAAGAGAGAGCATTACGATTTGTATACGACGACTATTTATCATCCTCTGAAACTCTTCTTGAGAACGCAAAGGTTCCAACCCTACAAGTAAGACGCATCAGGACAATGGCACTTGAGACTTATAAAATTTTAAATAATTTGGCTCCTGTATGTTTACAAAATTTAATAAAAATTAAACACACTAAATATTCTTTTAGATACAGCAATATTTTGGATGTACCACAGGTAAGAACTACCTCATATGGAAAAAAATCTTTTAGTTTTGCTGCTGCTACTTTATGGAATAGCTTACCAGACCACTTCAGGACTGTTAACAGCTTCTCACATTTTAAGAGTCTTGTACAGTCCTGGAGTGGAACAGAATGTTTTTGCTCTGCCTGTAGATAACTTTGTGTTACAATATTTATGCTTTTTATGTTGCATTAACAGCCTGCGTTGCAACTGAAATTTTGTTTTTTACCTTTTAAAATTTGAAAGATTTGAAATTTTTTACTTTATAATTCATAAATTATTTAAAAATTTTAGTGCTTCATATATATGTTTTGGTATTTTGCAAGATACATGTATTATCTATTTGCTTAGAGTTAATTTTTGGTGCTGCTTCTTATTATTGATTGCATGCTGCATGCCTTGTTTTATTTGTTATTGCATATGTTTTTATATTCGGTGAAAAGCTCATTAGAGCTTATGTTTGTATTGTTTGTCAATATGCCGAATCCAAATAAAGTTTTACTTACTTACTTACTTACTTACTTATGCCGAACCAAAATAAAGTTCTCTTATCTTATCTTATCTTATCTTATCTTATAGCATTCGTGTCTGTCGTATTTTCTTATGCTGTGTTTATATGCTCTTTTGTGTTTCTTTGAAACATAATGACGTGTTTTTTAAGATGAAATTCCTAATAAGCATATAGCGAGCGGTAAAAAGAACAGGGGGAACTTCTAATTAACATTCTGCAGAGGATATGACTAAAAAAAACTATAGACTATACTTTGAACGACAAAACTATTTTGCATCTCAACCAGTGTGACGTTCATATCTTCATCAACTGATGTACATCAAAACGTCAAATTCTGCATCAGAATTAATGTTAATCTTTTCGGTCCCGGTACTTAAAATCTTTCAATCCTTTATTGGTAGATTAAACATACATAAATAAAACACTAAAATAAAACAGCAATGAAGAAGGTTATTAAATTTGATATATGCCTTTTTGTGCTTCTTTTTTTAAATATTTGTTTATTTCTTTTGTGATTAAGATTGTTACACAATGCTGACTGCTCTATTTTTGATATTTCTACCAGTAGTGTCTGTTTTTTTTGGTGTTCACGCATCGTTGGCAATATAACGGAATTCTATGCGACTGTCATACGTGTGAGAGGTTTAGCTAGTTATAAAAACAAGTTCAATTCATAATTTTCTACATAAGAAAATGCCTGTACCAAGTCAGAAATATAACAGTTGATATCCATGAGATCAGTGTGTTGGAGTTTTTTTATTTTGCCATTTGATTAGAGATTTCCGTGTTGAATTTTTCTCAGTATTTTTGTGATTTTACTGTTCTTTATAATACAATCTGTCGACCCTAAAGTTGTAAATGCACAAGATAGTATTTTTTCCCCTTAATATATTGAATATTGGATGTGTACTGATTGATATTTTAGACATAGACTCAGCGATGTAATGCCACCAAATTATAGTACGTCACATCCGATTGCATACCAAAATATGTCAAAAAAATATACCCTCGAATTTGACAGATGTTAAAAATTAATCTACATTTCATTGCAGTGAATATTCATATACATCTTGGGTATATCAAAGCACCATTATGTTTCTTTTTGGTGTTTCTATAGAATGTTTTGAAAACTTGAGGTTACATGGTTAATAAAGTTTGTACACAGGAAGACAACGTGTTTGGTGGTGTTAGTGTTGTTTGTTCTTTAGTTTTCTATGTTGTGTCATGTGTACTAATGTTTGTCTGTTTGTCTTTTTCATTTTTAGTCATGGCGTTGTCAGTTTATTTTTGATTCATGAGTTTGACTGTCCCTTTGGTATCTTTCGTCCCTCTTTTATGTGAATTGTGTCTTACGTAATGGACATGATACAACTTTACTCATGCCATATATATTTTGTTATAATAAAACACCCATGCAACCACGCATCCCATATTGCTGATAGGACCCGACACAAATATCAATTTCGTGTTTCGGTAGTTAAGCTTGGGATGGTCATTTTAAGATGCATTATTTGAATATAATCAAATATGAAAATTAATCATATTTATATTGATATATTTATATTTTAATTCTTCTTCAATATATCGAGTTATTATGACAGATCTACCATCATCAGGGGTCCAACTGTCAATTTAATGTTAAAGTCTTTAACTTTGATCTACTAAGCATATCTCCAATACTTTTATGTTTGCTATACGCAACTATTGGTGCTGTATTGAATATTTGTACACAGTCTTCGTCGAACTGTAATAAATGCCAGCGTTTCATTATACGTTTCTTTATTTTACGTATATATGGATTATATTTAGTTATTAAAACTAACGGAATACTTTGCTTCTCTTTAGATTTGTTTTGTTGTAATAAATCAGTACGGTCAATTGATAAAGCATCAGTAATACTATCATCTATTTCAACGTTATCATAACCCCTATCTAATAATTTCACTTTGAAATTAGTTAGAATGTTTATTAATTTGTTATGGTCACTTGTATTTCTAATTTGCCGTATTGCTTCACCTTTAATAAATCCTCTGAATACATGCTGTGAGTGACAGCTATTTCTGTGCAGAAACAGATAAGAATTTGTTTCTTTAAAATGTATTTCGAGGTCAAGAATGCCATATGTTGTAAATCTTTGACCTTTAATTACATCAACATCCAAGAACGACATTTTATCGTTTTTGATTTCATAGGTGAACTTTAATAAGGGGTTATAATCATTTGCTAGACGAAAAAAATCTATAATTTCATCTGATGTTCCATCATATATTATGAATCCATCGTCTCTATATCTGCCATGATAGAATATTTTGTCTTTATATTGAAATGCAGAAATAATTTCATTCATTATTTCAAACATAAGTATGTCACAGATTTCCGGTGAAGGAACTGCACCAATTGCCGTACCTATTATTTGTTTGTAAATTTTCCCATCAAATTCAAATACATTGTTTTCTAAAATGATTCTCAACAAATGTATTAATACATTGACTGGCGGAGCATTGACCTTGAAGTTCGATTTGTCAAAACTGTCATAGGCGCGTTCAACCGCACGCAATAATGCTTCTTGAGGTAGATTTGTAAACATCTGTGTTATATCATACGAAACTAACAGGCTGTTTGCCATAGGTTTTAATTTCTCAATGATATTAATGAACGATGTAGTATCTTTTATATATGTGGACTGATTTTGAACTATTGGTATAAGAAAATAGTCAACGTAATGACCTATAAGTTCAGTTACAGAACCACACTGTGATATAATTGGTCTGCCAGGTGGAATTATATTTAATTCATTTAATCCATCATGTTGTATTTGTTTAAACGTCTCTATTTCAAGGCGGTGAATTTTTGGAAGAATATAAATTCTCCCTAATCGTTTTCTGCATTGAGAACGATCCGCATTTCCTGTTTGATGGGAAACGGTGTTTGTTAATTTATTGTTCCGGTGGACAAAGCTTTTAGCCTTGAGTTGAAAATACTTCATGACATGATTTACTTGGAAAAATTCCACACAACAATGTGACTCATTCATAGATCATCAACACGGACAATTTCTCACTGCTATCTTATCCCCGCCTATCAACCCACGTCAAAATGGGCGGATCTTCTTTCAAGGTTTATAACATGTGTAAACCTAAAAATTCTTCAGCCACCCAATGTGAGCTCAACAAAGGCACGTAGCTAAGAGAATCACCCAATGTGAACTCAAAAATGGCACGTCGTTTTAATAGAAATGCTACAAAGCAAAAATTCCGATTCTACAATAAAAAAGAACGGAATAAATACAATATGCAGCAAAAAACTGCACATGCGAAAAAGCATGTAATTAATCTATCAAAACGCAGATTATCAAATCAGGAATATATCCTGTTGGCGAAAGGCTTGAAATTTATACCAACGCCATCAAGCAAAAATGCAAAAATGTCTATACTAAAAGACTACAATGAATTTGCTAGAAAATTACGATGTCGGTATATGTTCAGTCAAGAAAAAACTGACCTTCATCCATTTCGTAGCAATACAGGATATAAACCTGCCTCTACGTGCCATACGTTGGAAAATTATATAGAGTTAACCAAGCTTGAATTGTCTTTTCTACCAATAGAAAGAAATGTAAAAAACAATCTTACTAAGGGCGAAAGAATAGCGCTACGCAATTTGAAAAATGATGAAACAATAGTAATAAAAAAGGCAGATAAAAACTCAAATTGTGTTATTTTAGACAAGCTAGACTATATAACAGAAGTCACAAGACAACTAAATACTCAACATTACTGCCAATTAGATTCATTTAACATGGCAGAACTGAAAATCCAAGTCATTGAGTATGTTAAATCATTATACGATCAAGGCATAATCGACAAAATATCATTTAGATTTTTAACAAATGGTCAAAAATTAAGAGATGCACGATTAGGGAGAATTTATATTCTTCCAAAAATTCACCGCCTTGAAATAGAGACGTTTAAACAAATACAACATGATGGATTAAATGAATTAAATATAATTCCACCTGGCAGACCAATTATATGGGAAGGTGTAAAAGGCAATACAGAGATACGAGATACAGCGATACAAGATACGAGATACGAGATACGAGATACAAAATAACTGAAAATTATATAATAATTAATTAAAGCTAAAAAAATGTATATTATGGAAATACATGAAACTTGTTAATGCATTAATCATTGATATTAATGTTTTTACAAATTTCAGTTATTCTAATACAATGGCATAAAGAGGACAGTCTTATGCAAAAAAAAATAATTTTAAATTCTCTATGGTTCATTTGAAAAAAATTATATAAAATTGCTTATTTGGTGACAGATCTTGCAAGATAAAAACTTGCATTGATGAATATCTATCAATTATTTCAGTTATTTTGAATTGAAGAATCATATTTATCTTAATGACATAATATGTATACATTTAATTGTTGTTATCAGAATTAAAAAAAAAATGTTTTATGTTTTTCAATATTTAAGACACAACCTTGTAACACTCATGAAATGTAGCATATCAAATTAACAAACCATAGGTCCCTTTCAAAAATAAAAAAATATACTGACAATTTGTTGAAAGTGTATGTGGAAAAGGTAATAAAATTGCATTTTTATCAGTAAACTTTTTATCACAATGTCAGCAATTAAACAATTTTGAAACAGTACAGAGGTTAATAGTGTCACTTTACATCTTAAAAATATAATAAACTGAGGTTATGGGAATGGTTCCAATGTTGGACAATAAATAAGCCACTGCTAGATACTGGTTCAGCAAAGCAACATGTCGAAGAAATTTTTTTTAAAGAAAACTTATGCAGAAGCCCTTAGGGGTTTACCAGAACGAGAAATGAAAGGTAAGTTTTTTTCTTATTATTAGACTTTTACACTGTGAGCTATTGTCATCACTTGAAGTCTGTCGTCTGTGTCATTCCTTAAGTTTTCATGATTTGATATTTGTTTTGAGAACCACTAAATATAATTTCACCAAACTTTGCAGATATGTTCCTGTCAATGTCCTTTTTAAGTGTTGTTAATTTGTTCCTGAAAGGTGAATAAACATGTGAGCCCTGGGGGGTCATCTTGACCCCCTCCTGTTTGATAATTTGAAAACAGTTGAGATCCCCACCCCTTAACTATATATATTCTTGTATGGGACAATTAAACAAATCAAAAGCAATATAGGGGGAGTTCCCGGGGTCACCCCCACCCCCATTGTATTTGATAACTTGTAAACGGTCCAGATCCCCACCCCTAAACCATATATATTCTTGTATGAGACAATAAAACAAATCAAAAGAAATATAGGGGAGTCCCCAGGGATTACCCCACCCCCTCCAGTTTGATAACTTGTAAATGGTCGAGATCCCCACCCCAAAATCATAAATATTCTCGTATGGGTCAATAAAACAAATCAAATGAAATATAGGGGAAGTCCCCGGGGGTAACCCTTACCCCCTCCTGTTTGAGAACTTGTAAATGGTAGAGATCCCCACCCCTAAACCATATATATTCTTGTATGAGACAATAAAACAAATGAAAAGAAATATAGGGTAGTCCCCAGGGATTACCCCACCCCCTCCAGTTTGATAACTTGTAAATGGTCGAGATCCCCACCCCAAAATCATAAATATTCTCGTATGGGTCAATAAAACAAATCAAATGAAATATAGGGGAAGTCCCCGGGGGTAACCCTTACCCCCTCCTGTTTGAGAACTTGTAAATGGTAGAGATCCCCACCCCTAAACCATATATATATATTCTTGTATAGGACAATAAAACAAATCAAATGAAATATAAGGAGACTCTGAGGTCACCCCCCCCTTTTTTAAAGTCAAGATCCCCACAAAACTTTCATTAGAAAACATAATCATTTCAAATTTTCATTGTCATCAAATCCTTTATAAGCAAGTGTGATCGGACAGTTTTAATGGGAAAAAATATAGGGGTAGTACCACAGGGTTTATAATTACAGGGGCTTTGTTTGGGAGACTTTGTAACAGCATCCTGTTACAATTGTGTATTTTTATTTTTTTAATTTTAAACTTTTTTCCATTTTTTGGCTAATTCTTGGTATATTATATAGTCTGAAAACAGATTTACTAAGTATTGTGCAACAGAAAAAATCTTCAATTAAAAATAAATTCAAATATTTTAACCAATTTCAAGTTTGTTGACTACTTTTACTCTATGTCAGAAACCTAAAATGTGTCAAATATTTAATTAGGGACGGACCATTTAACTTGCAGGGGGGGCATGGTTTTTTTTTCTGGTCAGAATTTTTTTTTGCGCGCTTCGCACACAAATTATTTATTTTTGGGAAGTAGCGCAACAAATCATTTTTTTGCAAATTTGACATTATTTTTTATGCTAAATATCCTCTGTCAGAATATTTTTTTGTCCCCTTGCTGGCCAAATTATTTATTTTCTCAAAATTCAGAATCAAAATATTTATTTACGAAAAAACCATGCCCCCCCCCTCCCCCCCGCAAGTTAAATGGTCAGTCCCTTACAATTCAAATTCAGACCTGTATCAAGCTTGAATATTGTGTCCATTCTTGCCCAAACTGTTCAGGGTTCAACCCCTGCGGGCGTATTAAGCTGTGCACGGCAAAGCACATTTTCAGATCATGTTAATTAGCAACAATTTTAACACAAATCTGAAGAAATATTTTATGATTGTATCATATTAATTCCATTCCTCTCTCTTTCAGATGAACCTTCATCACCACCTGACAATACACCTGAGAATACACCTGACACAGAAATTGATGAAATAATAACTATATGGTCATCTCATGAAAAGTCTCCATTTAAGGATGCCATAACCATAGAGAGCGATTCCAGTGACTCTATTTACAGACCACCATATAGAAAACGTGTAAAAAGACAACTACCAATGTTGTCAAGCAGTGACGAGTCATTACCCAGTCTTGAAGAGATATTAACAGAAGACAATGTTTGTAAATTAGTTGAAACCACCAAAACCAAAAAGGTTCAAGATTTCACAAGCTATCCAGGTGAATTGTTTAATGATCTGTTTGAGTCTTTTACAACTGTAAATAGAGGTTTGAACGTTGAGGAAATATTTGAGGTTATTATTAATGCTGAAAAATATCCACACAGTGTATCTGTTCCCCAGTATGTACAAAAACCAGCTGCTTTCATCATCAACAGAGAGAACTTAAAAGACCCACGCGACATTCGAGCGGATGGAAATGGTGTCTGGCGTATAAGAAACAAGGCAAAACGCAGATACAGAGTAGACCATACAGGCAAATTACAACTAATGAAAACAACCGAGGTAACAAACAGATCTTCTTATGAGCTTTGGAGAACATATTCCTTTCATAAAGAAACACCAAATTTCCGCCGGCTTATAATAGAGATTCATGGATATCCACATGCCATTCTGCAGTTCTATTTTTCTGGAGATATAGAACCAGTTGTACTCAAACCTCATGGGAATGCTAAGTCAAAGCATGCAGCACCTTACCGTAGAGTGGCTCCAAGCACACTGAATAGAATGATTGAACTTAGTAAGTCAAAAACATCAGCCAAATCAATCATGAAAGGCGTCATTAATGAAAACGGTGGTATAGAATCTTGTGGACCTAGTTCCTATCCTAGGAATGAACAACAGGTCAAAAACATAAGAAGGACAAATAAAGAGGAGATGGATGAGGCTACAGAAGTTCTTCACATGTATGACAATCAAGAACAGCCTTTCATACGAAAATTTGATGTCAGGCCAGACTTCATAGTTGTGTTAGCTTCTAACCAGCAATTACATGATTTAAAAAGATTTTGCACAACACATCCATGTAGTATAGTAGGTATTGACCCTACATTTCATTTCGGCAATTTTGATGTAACAATAACAACATACAAACATCCACTTTTGCAAGACATTACCCCAGGTAAACATATGATTAACAGAAGTCCAGTATTTGTAGGACCAATATGTGTTCATAAGAAGAAGGAAACTACTACATACTTTAATTTCTTCTCCACCCTGATTTCTGCAGAGAAAGAACTGAAATGCATCAAAGCGATTGGTAGTGATGGAGAAATAGCACTGACAAATGCCGCATTAATGGCGTTTGAAGGACATACACAGTTAAGGTGTTTCAACCACATGAGGAAAAATATTCAGAACAAATTAATCAACATGGGTGTATCTCTGCACAACAGGTCACTGATACTGGCAGACATATTTGGGAAAAGTGAAAGTGCATCAATTAAAATTCTGGGGTTGGTAGATAGTCTGACACATGCTGAGTTTGATATCAAAGTTAATTCTTTGAAGGACAAATGGGAAAATATGAGTCCAGGTTTCTTGAAATGGTTTAAGACATACCAGGAAGAAACCTTTAAACAAACAATGATACAAACTATTAGATCTGAGGCTGACCTTTCATCCTTGGAGTGGTATACAACCAATGACAATGAAAGCATCAACAATGCTATGCAAAAAGTCTGTGGGAAGAACCTTACACTGCCTAAATTTATCACAGAGGCTAAAGATTATGTTGAATCACAGGAAAATCAACTAAAAATGGCAATTGTACAGGAAGGAAATTACCGATTCAAAGGGGAATATCAGCATCTGGAAGTTAATTGTTATAGTGAATATTAATATGACTTTATTATTTTTAAATAAGATGACAATAAACAAATGATTAAGAAATCAATTTAAAAATCTATGTTGAAATAGTCTACATTTATATAATTAACAAGATGTTTATCTGTTTTAAATAAATAAATCACTAAAGAATTTTTATATTTGACCATGGTAGTATCAAATTATGGCACAGGCCAATAACCTCAAATAAAATTAAAGTGTATAATCTTCAGAAGCTTTTATTTATTGTAATGCTTGTGTTTTAAATTGATGTTGACAAATTTATCTATTAGTTCCCAGAGTTTACAATTTTAACAGTTTGTCTAAATGAAATTAGTGTAGTTCAACACACTTGACTTATTTTTTTCATATTACTTATAATTGTTTCTCATATCTCGTATCTCGTTTCTCGTATCGCTGTATCTCGTATCTCGTATCTTGTATCTCTGTATTGCCTTTTACACCTTCCCCCAATTATATCACAGTGTGGTTCTGTAACTGAACTTATAGGTCATTACGTTGACTATTTTCTTATACCAATAGTTCAAAATCAGTCCACATATATAAAAGATACTACATCGTTCATTAATATCATTGAGAAATTAAAACCTATGGCAAACAGCCTGTTAGTTTCGTATGATATAACACAGATGTTTACAAATCTACCTCAAGAAGCATTATTGCGTGCGGTTGAACGCGCCTATGACAGTTTTGACAAATCGAACTTCAAGGTCAATGCTCCGCCAGTCAATGTATTAATACATTTGTTGAGAATCATTATAGAAAACAATGTATTTGAATTTGATGGGAAAATTTACAAACAAATAATAGGTACGGCAATTGGTGCAGTTCCTTCACCGGAAATCTGTGACATACTTATGTTTGAAATAATGAATGAAATTATTTCTGCATTTCAATATAAAGACAAAATATTCTATCATGGCAGATATAGAGACGATGGATTCATAATATATGATGGAACATCAGATGAAATTATAGATTTTTTTCGTCTAGCAAATGATTATAACCCCTTATTAAAGTTCATCTATGAAATCAAAAACGATAAAATGTCGTTCTTGGATGTTGATGTAATTAAAGGTCAAAGATTTACAACATATGGCATTCTTGACCTCGAAATACATTTTAAAGAAACAAATTCTTATCTGTTTCTGCACAGAAATAGCTGTCACTCACAGCATGTATTCAGAGGATTTATTAAAGGTGAAGCAATACGGCAAATTAGAAATACAAGTGACCATAACAAATTAATAAACATTCTAACTAATTTCAAAGTGAAATTATTAGATAGGGGTTATGATAACGTTGAAATAGATGATAGTATTACTGATGCTTTATCAATTGACCGTACTGATTTATTACAACAAAACAAATCTAAAGAGAAGCAAAGTATTCCGTTAGTTTTAATAACTAAATATAATCCATATATACGTAAAATAAAGAAACGTATAATGAAACACTGGCATTTATTACAGTTCGACGAAGACTGTGTACAAATATTCAATACAGCACCAATAGTTGCGTATAGCAAACATAAAAGTATTGGAGATATGCTTAGTAGATCAAAGATAAAGACTTTAACATTAAATTGACAGTTGGACCCCTGATGATGGTAGATCTGTCATAATAACTCGATATATTGAAGAAGAATTAAAATATAAATATATCAATATAAATATGAATAATTTTCATATTTGATTATATTCAAATAATGCATCTTAAAATGACCATCCCAAGCTTAACTACCGAAACACGAAATTGATATTTGTGTCGGGTCCTATCAGCAATATGGGATGCGTGGTTGCATGGGTGTTTTATTATAACAAAATTTTTTACTTGAAACAAATATTTTAACAAAGACTTATAGGGGAAAATCAATGGTGGTATGACACCAAGTAACATGATTGTTTCATTTGTTGTCATTAGCTTTGATCTAGCTGTCAGTAACTGCGAGTACTCTCAGATCTGTACTTTGTGTTTTTTCGATTTTAGGATGAACGAGTAACCGTCCCCGGCCACTCTGTGATTATGTTAGATAAAATTGAGAATGGAAATGGGGAATGTGTCAAAGAGACAAAAATGCAACGAGAAATTCCCGCACCCGGAGGCGTCCTTCAGCTGGCCATAAACAAATATATACACTAGTTCAGTGAAAATGAACGCCATAGTTAACTGTAAATTTTACAAAAGAAACTAAAATTAGAAATAATACAAGACTAACAAAGGCCAGAGGCTCCTGAATTGGAACAGGCGCAACATTGCGGCGGGGTTAAACATGTTTATGAGATCTCAACCCTCTCCCTATACCTCTAGCCAATGCAGAAAAGTAAACGCATAACAATACGCATATTAAAATTTAGTTCAAGAGAAGTCTGGGTCTGATGTCAGAAGATGTAACCAAAGAAAATAAACAAAATGAGAATAATACATAAATAACAACAGACTACTAGCAGTTAACTGATATGCCAGCTCCAGACTTCAATTAAAAAGATTGAAATATTATGTCTTCATCATCTGAATATCAGGCACAATTCTTCCCGTGAGGGGTTTAGTATCATACCATCATAACATATATGAGAAGAACATAACCCGTGTCATGCCAACAACTGGTTTTTAAATAAATGTGTTGAGTACCGATGCAAAGACCCTATAAGTGAATCAGAATTAACGCCAAAATATGCAATCTTCAATGACCTGACAACAGTATCGTAACTATCATGACTATATCCCTTCTTAATAAGTATATTTAAAGGTTTTGTTAGCTTCTGAGGTGAATACTGACATTTTTGTGCTTTATAAAGAATATTTCCATAAAATATTGGATGTGAAATACTTGAACGTATAAGAAGTCTGCACGTTGAGCTATATTTACGAATGATGTCCTTATACTGATGATAGCATTTAGTAAATGTTTTGACTAGTTTGTGATATCGAAAACCCTGGTGTAATAATTTTTCAGTAATACATAAATTTCTCTCGTTAAAATCTAAAACATTGTTACATACACGAGTGAATCGTACAAGTTGAGATATATAAACACCGTAAGATGGTGACAAGGGAACGTCACCATCTAAAAATGGATAATTAACGATCGGAAATGAGAAATCATATCTTTTATCATAAATTTTAGTATTAAGCTTTCCGTTAATGATATAGATATCAAGATTGAGGAAAGGTCAGTGGTCATTGTTAGTATCAGCTTTATCTAAAGTTAGTTCAACGGGGTAAATTTCTTTAGTATACATACTGAAGTCGTCATTATTGAGAGCAAAACTATCATCCAAATATCTAAAAGTATTATTGAATTCGTGTATCAGATGTTGATTGGATGGGTCTTTGCTAATTTTTGTCATAAATTGTAACTCATAGCAATACAAAAACATGTATTCCTTTTTGTATTTATCTGATTAGTGAGGCCTTCTTCAACTGATTTTTATAGTTTTTTCTTATATTATACTGTTACATCAATGTTCAATGTTAGGGGAGGAATTTGCACCAAGAACTGTTTTAAACCCGACACATTCTGTATGTTACACCACTGTCCCAGGTTATGGGTGGATTTAGCGCAACATTCTATATTTACTTGTAGTTAGGAGCATACAGAGCAGCGGTTGTCGTTAATTCATATATGTCATTTGTTTTTCGTAAATTGTTTATTTATAGAAAAGCCTATAGTTTTCTGAATTGAATGGTTACATGTTATTTTTTCATTTACACAAACAAAGTAAAACACTTCTGTGGAAACAGTTTATTGTACATAAAATATAGCACATAAGGCATTAGAAGAAAGCTTCGGAATGATAACACAGTTTTGTACTCTTACAAATAAAACTGTTTTGTTAGAGTGTCTTCTGTTGATGTTATTTGGCATTTTTCACCGTCCCTTTCATAATCAATGTGGTAGTCTACGTACATTTCAATTGCTCTTCTGAGGAATGCATTTATCAACCAAGACCAATTCCATGAGTGTGGTCCGGTTGTTCGATAACAAATGTGTCCTATAATAGAAAATAAATTTTAAAAACAAATTATCAAAGTTTGTCTTTTGCGTTTTTACATTAAAAAGAATTCTAAATGAGTATGTTTCCAATAAAATCTCTCATGACAAGTTTAACAATTAAATCAGTTGTATATATACTGTGAATGGTACTAATATACGAGGATGTTGTTTTCAATTAACGATACCTTCGGTAAATGTTAGGGACTTATGATTTTTAATTTGGGAAAGGGGGCGGGAGATTGTCAAAATGAAGGGGGGTCACGTTTTTTTCTGTATGTGGAAAAGGGGGGTTCAGATCTTTTGATAAATTCAAAAAGTAGGGATCAATTCTTTTTTGCACATGGAAATAAATAGTTTACATACTTCAAGAGACAAAATGTTAACACGAAAACATTACAACAGTCAAAACGAAATATGTTTTTAACACCATTCATATACAATTAAGTAAGGCAATCACAAGATGATGATGTAGGAAGCTGCCATTTTGTCCTATATAAAACGCATACATTGTAGGTGCTTCATAACCGTAATAATCCAGTCGTTATATTTCACTCAGTTTGATCATTGCATTAACAAGCATTACTGTCAAATGTTGTTACAATCAGGTTAATAGTTTGAGAGAAATCAAGTATAAGTTAATATAAAATATACAGCGATTTGTGCATTTATGAATGAAATGCGACTATAAGGGAGTAATTGAATTGTTTAAGCTGAAAGCACGAACTATCTATATAAAAGTTAAGTGATTCAATGGAGGTTTCAATAAGAACAAACGTAAAACTCAAGTTTAAGCAGCGTTCAAGAGAGGGACATATAATAGATCCCTTTTAGTAAATAATGTGTTTCAAAAAGTTTACTTAAAATGCAAAACAAATGACACAAAAAATACAAGCACAAAGATTTATCTACCAGGACTTGTTGCATAAATCCTAAATATATATTATAAACTACATGATATTTCCAAGGAGTATGAACAAATCTTTTTCTTTTGCCAACTCACTCTATAAATGTTCGCATATAATTTAAGAATTTGACATCATAGGTTATATATAAACCGCACTTTCTGGAAATAACAATGATTTACAGAAGTATTATTTGTATCGACTTATCAGGTATATGAAATAGCTATAGTGTTCAAACTGCATATCTTTACTTTTTGATTACACAGAACCAATAGTTCGTACACATATAAAAACCAAGGAAAAGTTTAATTCTTAGTCATGCGTCATTAACATCAGACATCAAGAAAAGAAATTTATTCGCAAAACCTTATCACATGGTGAATTTATTGTTTTTTTAGAATTCTTATATCGGAAAACTTGTAGTGATTTTACTTTAATACCACATATCTTTAATTTTATATTGTAATGGTTTCAAATTCTAAACTGTCCATTCGGAAGTTATATAACCTTTACCGATGAAGGGTCGTTTAGTCCTGGTATCCATGATGAGTATATTTACATATTTAAACGAATGGATAACAACTGTCATATTGATGACATGGAACAGGCATTATCTTAGGTAGATGCAGAAAATGGTGGATTAAACCTTGCTCTATAGCTAGCTAAACCTTTCACTTGTATGATAGTCGAATCAAAGTCGAATATATTGACAACGATGAGTGAACAAAAAAAACCCAGACACAATATTGGAGTACTGTGGATTCATTTATCATGTTTATTTTATGGGTATCAATTTTCTTTATTCGTGGATACTAGTACTTGATTTCGTGGTTATTCTAATCGCTGTAAACAAGGCCTTTTGAAAATGTTCTATTCGTTGAACATTTTTATTCGTGGCTCACCTGTACCCGTGAAACCCACGTAAAAATGGTATCCAACGAAGGATAATGAATCCATAATAGGTAAAAATGTCAAAAATTGGGGTACAGCAGTCCAGACCGTGTAATGATCATAATCACTATAAAACAAACATGCATTTAGACAAAAAAAGCACAATAGTAAAAGTGAAAGACAAGAATACAAATATAAATGATAAATGATATTTATAGGACACACGCACCCAATACAAATGTTGTATACTTAAAAAAAAAAAACAAGACAAAAAAAGACCCAAAAAAACATTTATTTATCTGAAGAAAAAAAAGCCAAGATCTGAGCAAAACAAAAAACGTGGTATGATTGAATGTTAATGAGACTACTATCAAAAATGAATCTGTAGCGCACATATATGTCAATATCAAAAGATAATTCGTATGTTTTGTTTAAAACGTATGCTACAAATAAAATAGTTGAGTCAAGGTACTTTCTGATACTGATATTTGACACTCTTGATTTTGACCTTCATATTGTGGATTACAAGATAGATCGTGTCTCACTGCTGTCATTATACGATCAATGTCTTGATCTAAATATGATTGAGCTGCGTCTAAGAAAGAATTTATAAACCATGCTCCCTTCATGTCTGTGATCCTGTTCTTCGATAACAAGCATGTCCTATATAAAAACAAAAGAATACTAAAACAATAAGTTCACTATAAAAGGAAGGAGGGAAAAGAATGATATGACATCAACGTAAACTATTCTCATATATTTATTCATGTCAAGGACATATGAATAAAGATGTCAGGCCAACCTCATAACTAAGTTTTTAGAAGCGGCTACAGGGCAACACGAGTCCCTTACATAATATAGTTATATGAATAGCAAATAATAAATATGACTATATTATGTAAGGCTTATAACTTCCTAACACTATGACAGTAGAAAGAAATGTAACAGAAAGAAAGACATGAGCTGCCTACAGCACCAGGACAAAATTTAAACTAAGAAAAAAATTAAAATTGCTTTAAATTATATAAATACTAATCATAGAAACCAGGCTCAAGATTGGGTACTCCAGCCGCCTGTTGATTCAACGGAATAAAAAAAATACATACACAGTTGGAAAGTATTCAGGACAAAACCTTATGAAAGCTAATGTTATTTTTGTCTGGGATAAGAACTTCTTGGTATTTCAATGATAGGTATTGCAATAGCATATTACATCACTGTTTTCATCTTGCCAAATTTTTCCTGCCTCTTCATTTTATTATAAAAAGCACCTTCAATCAGACATGGTAGAAATTGACAAACATCGTATCAATATGGCAAACTTTAAACTATTTCCCCACTAAAACCTTGAAGCGAATAAAAACTTATCTACAACCTGAAAATTCTACCCATCAACATCAAGGATAACAAGCATCGGAACAATACGTTTATTGTAACAACACTTTTAGGAAGAAAGATAACAATATCCTTTCACTTATCTTTCTGTTTTATAGAAGATGTTCTTTCACTAACTAGGTAAAATAAATAACTATGTTGACCACATCTATATATTCGAAGTAGAAATAAATGATACTACAGATACCGTTAAGTCTGCCTCATATCTTGACCTATATCTAGAAATTTAAAATGAGGGTTAGCTGAAAACAAAAGAGATGATTTCGGTTTCTCAATTGTTAACTTTTCATTTGTATGTAGCAAAATTTTAGTAGCGCCTGCATACGAAGTATATATCCACCAAATTGATACGATATTCAATGGCTTGTATTTCCTATCACGATTTCTTCGATAAAATGTTGCTGCTCATAAGGAAGTTACTAAATGAAAGGTTCCGAATGTTGAAGTTGAAATCATACCTTTGTAAATTTTACGGATGCCATCACGAGTTGGTTGCCCGTTTTGCAATAACCGTTTCACAGATGATATCGGATAGGTTCCTTATGTCGTAACTACAATCACCCTCCCTTTTCATGAATGTGACCACCGAATAAGACACTTTTAACCGGTTTGTGTTAACATGAACAACACATATGGAGCCGGATGTGCTTTACCCTTCCGCAGCACCTGAGATCACTCACAGTTTTTGTGGGGTTCGTGTTGCTTAGTCTTAAATGTTTTATGTTATGTCGTTTTTATTTTATTTATAAAAAAAGAGACGATGTAGTATACTTGCCAACGGGACAACTCTTTGACTGTTTGTCTTTTTCTTTGTTAACCATGGTGTTGTCAGTTTATTTTCGATCTATGAGTTTGACTGTCCCGGTGATATTTTTCGACCCTCTTTTAGTTCTTATCGTAGCCATGCTATTTGAAAAGTGGGTTCATCGGACTAATATCTTAAACTAGATATCCCAATGGTGATTGAGGTAAAGTTTCAACAATTTTGGTCTGTAGTTTCAGAAGAGATGACGGACGACGGACAACAAGTGTTAAAAAAGTTTTTAAGAGATCTTATGATTCTCTTTTACTGGTGGTAATATATAATTATGTCCTATGACTTCATGTGAATAAGTTTGTCTCTTTCTTCTGATAGTCCTTATTTATTTTTTTGGCCATGGCGTTGTCAGTTTGTTTTCAAAAATGTAGCAAAATTCCATCGAATATCCTTTAAATTAAAATATCGATAATTTGTTTAGATAAAGTCTAGTTATATAATTTACAACATTCAAATGTCAGACTTTTAAAGGTATCTTATTAAAATCGACGGATGTGCTATTACAGCCAGATGTAATCCAATGCACAAGGTGAATGTCAATGAACAGTAAATGGACTTTGTCACATATTTTGATACAATTTGGTGTACAACCTTTGCTCGTTGAACTAGAACTAAATATCTAAAACAAATAATGCATTTATATCTCTTATTATCTTAAATTTTCCAGATTATTTTTTTTCCAAAGTACAGGTGCAAATTTGCATAGATAGCACATAAAACCGGCAAAAAGTCTTCTTAATTCATCGTTGAATGATTAATTATCTTTTTTCAAATACATAGAATATTTTTTTCAATTTTTTTGTTGATTGTATACCCATGGTCACGTTTTACGGCAAACAACGCAATGACGTTAAAATTATTTAAACCTTTTGTTTTCACATAGAACACTACTTTGAATAATGTGTACAGTAAAAACGAATCAGGTGATACTGGAGTTTTTTCATCAATTTTATGTGGTTTTTATATACAATTTTTCAACTATTTTGATATAATTAAATCAGATGTATCTAGGTGATAAAAAAGATAAATGCATTATGTTTTCTTCGATTTGTGGTTAGACCTCAGCTACCAAAATGTGTATGCGTAGTTTTGCAAAAATTCTGAGACGACATAGTATATTTACTGTAACTCAAGAGAAATGAAAATATTTTGCATTTTTTACTCAGTGCCATTCAAATTCGTTTTTCTTATACCTTTTTTAACTTTTTATTATTCGAGTACTGATGAGTCTATTGTAGACCAAACGCGCATCTGGCGCAAATAACAAATTATAATCCTTGTACCTATCATGATTTTATTTACTGACGTTGTGTGTGTTTAGGTTCTCAGTTGATTTCACTCGCTAATTTTATAACTAACATTTGATTGTTTCTTTCAATATAAAAAGAAAAGCATTTATGTTATAAAATGAAGGAAGATTATTTGTGTTGTTGTTTTTTTTGTTTCCATACATTGATACTTACAAAAATTGCAGGCATCAATTATTGAATTTTTGTGAAAGTAATATGTATGTACCAAAAAAATAATTAAAGATGTTGTATGATTTCCAATCAGACATTTTTTTAAAAGAGACAACACGACAATCATGACAATAGAAGTTTCCAAAAAAAAAAATCCCCATACAGCCGTCAACAATGAGCAAAAGAAATATCAGATAGAGAAGGTTCAAAATTGCACATGTAAAACAGCTCAAACTAACGGCCTGATTTGTATACAAAATTTATATGATAAACAGCAATGAACAACACCAACTGAAATGACAGGCTACTGGCTTGAGACAGGCACATATGTAGTTTGTGGGAATAAACAAGTCTGAATGTGTTAAACCCTCCCCTAATTTTTGACGGTGGTGTTACAGTACTACATACAAATAAACTATAAAAATCAGTTAAAAAGGGCTTTACTTTGATACAACCCCACAAGTTTACACAACAGTGAACGGGATATAAATCTTACAAAGCAAAGTGGTTATTTTAGTAGTATAATCTTCAAATGCGCATAAATAGTTCGATATCAAAATAAAAAAATCTATGGACATCTTATGAAACAACAATACAGAGCAAGATACGAATTAGGCGAACGTTATAAGTAATCAGTACAAAAGCAAAAGGTCTATCCACGGAAATTGGAAACGGAATTAAGGCAAACAGTCGATTGGTCGTTTTTTTCCTCTTCCATCGAGCAGCAGCATCACTTTTTCTATAACAAAAAATAGAAGAAATACGCTTGAAATTTTTATTAAATAATAACAATCCGGTACTAATAAGAAGTACAATTACTAGTTAAGATTTATGAATTGCCATCAGCTCAGTAAAAATATGATATTGAACATAAGCAACACGACGGGTGCCAAATGTGGAGCAGGATCTGCCTACCCTTCCGGAGCACCTGAGATCACACCCAGTTTTTGGTGGGGTTCGTATTGCTTATTCTTTAGTTTTCTATGTTGTGTCACGTGTACTATTGTTTGTCTGTTTTTCATTTTTAGCCATGGCGTTGTTAGTTTATTTTCGAATTATGAGTTTGACTGTCCCTCTGGTATCTTTAGACCCTCTTTCATTGACAATAAAAACCTAAAATCGTCACCATTGTCGATGAAACTAGTAACCATGGCTGACAACTTGAAATGCCAATGTATGATTAAAAGGTTTTTAAGTAAAATAAATGTAGAATGTGACCCTTTGACACAGTTGATGGCTTGCAAAAAAACTTAAAAAGATGCATAACTCGTAAGAGTAGGAATAACATGAATAACGCCACCAGAATTCGAGCTTGATCTGTTTTAAAGGAAAATATAATTCTGTTTAAGTTCTGATCAGTATATTTCTTCTCCAAGGCAAATAATTGTTCATGTTTCTTCGCAAGTTTATTCTGTAAGCAATTTCAGAACTATACAAATTCTAGAATTTTTTAAATCACAAATATTTATGGTAGTAACTTTGATGCCAAGATGTATTCAATTGAGTATGAATATTTTTCTTGTATTCAATAATGTCATCTTTGCAGATACCATTGTTTCTGTTTAAGTCGAATTTCAAATTTCTTTCAAACAACCTCCATGTTAAGATGTTTCCTGATCGAAATAGATTTTTTTGTCATTATTTATTACACCAGAAACTGATTACATCTACCAGTAACAATGTATGATTTCTATTTATTTATGTGATAATAATTTATTCGCCCTGTTCTTAGTGTGGTACAAATCTCCATTATCAAGCAGTGTGATTTGTACATTGTATAATAGCAACAACAATAGAGCTGTTGTATTTGATCAGTGAGTAAATACAAAGTAGACAAAGAAAATATTATTGGTGAAGGTTAAAAATATTAGATCGTTTTTAAATTTTTGTTCTAATACATGTATAAGCAGTGCCAACTTTACCGCACTAGACTCGCATTCCGACAATAAACTTATCTCCAGTTATTCTCCAAAATATTTAAAAATCTAGAACCTTTATAAAACATTTGAAGAGCTAGCTAGTCCGACAAATGTCTTGTTGTGGTCAATTAAGTGTATCCTCATATTTAGATCAAAAACTACTTACTCGTCCCTGTTGCTTGTTTTTTTCTTTTTCTAATCTAAAACCGAATATTTAGAGAATGAGAAATGCAATAAATATAATTAAAATGAAAGCACCTTACTCCCATAAGGAATAAGTAATTGAAACATTTTTGATATTTATATCAGTGAACCAAGTAAATTTGACTGTTTAAGAATTCAAAATACTAAAAACATATATTTTGAATAAAGTCTTATAATAATTATTCAATGCATTTTTTCATTCGGAAATTAAATCAAATTATGGATGGTTGTAAAACAAACATGTTATGATCATGAAAGTTATATTTCAAAAACTAGTACCAAATGAAACACGCTTATTCATAATCACCGTTTCTGATTCTGATTTGAATTAATTCTGGGTAATATTTTCAAAAGTCCACATTTTTTGTTTACTTCAGTGTTTCTGTTGTTTCGTTGTCAAAATGTACTACAATGTATTGTTTATTTGCGTAATTCTCTGTCCTGAATGTTCTTGTATTTTAGCAGTTTTTCTGCCATCTAATGGTGTAATTGAAGTGTTGTATCTAACATTGCCATAAAAGCCCCAAAACCAGATTCAAACTACCATTTGTTTAAACCAAGTCGAGAAAATGGCCATTGTTATATTATAGTTCATTTCTGTGTGTGTTGCATTTTAATGTTTGGTTTCAGTTGTGTTGTTGTTCTCTTCTTATATTTGATGTGTTTCCCTCAGTTTAAGTTTGTAGCCCGGATTTGTTTTTTCCTCATCGATTTATGAACTTCGAACAGCGGTATACTACGGTTGCCTTTATTTAGCAAAATCGTTGTAAACATTATAAGTCATACACATTTATGGGTTTTTTTTGTAGTAAAGACATTTTTCAGTTTTGGTTCCTGTATATGTTTTTTTTAGGTTAGTGTGATGTCTATATTCACTGAACTAGTACACATTTTTATTTAGGGGCCAGCTGAGGAACACCTCCGTTTGTGTGATTTTCTCGGCTGTTATCTGCCTTTTGATCTGATTGTTGTTTCTTTGACACATTCGCCATTTCAATTCTCAATTATATCTAAATGATAACTTACTGCGAATTTAAATCATTTACAATGTACTGTAAAGACTCTTTCTCAGTTTCTAATCTCTTAAACTGTCTTTCTTTCTTTTCTAAAATTTCTTTGGAATGTATTTCAGAAAGTTTTACCCTGAAACAAATACAGTTTTTGGATTCAAATTTTAATCTTAATCCGATATAGATTTTGCATCAGATCAGTAATCAGGATTTTGTACTGACATGATATATCATTATTAAGTTTTTGGTTCGTGTTGCTTATTTTTTTTAGATTTTTAACGATGGGTTTTTTGTACTTTTGTTTGTCTGTTTGTCTTTGTCATTTTTAGCCATGGCGTTGTCAGTTTATTCAAGATAGTGTTATAAACCAATGTTTAATGTCCTCTTTAGGTGGAAGCAAAATCACTGTAACAGTTATGAATGCAAAATATAAGGGCAACACGACAGGAACACAAGAGGAGCAAGATTTGCTTCCTCTTCCGGAGCACCTAAGACCACCTAAGAGCATCCAGTTTTGATGGGATTCGTGTTGACCAGTCTTTTGTTTTGTATGTTGATTTGTTAAATATTTTTATTTGTTTGTGTATTTTGTCTTACATCCATGGCGTTGTCAGTTCATTTTTGACTTATGCGTTTGAATGGGCCTTTGGTATCATCGTCTCTCTTTTAAAAACTCCGACTAACATGCATTATAATTAACCTAGTATAATATTTTAAGCAGATTTCTACCGTTAATAAAAATATATAAAATTGATGAGTAGTTTAATTCCTTCTGAAAAATGTGAAATTATATTAGGAAAATAATCATACATACCACTCTTTTGACTTAAGTTTCTCTTTTTCTAGTCTGAAAAGCAGAATGAAGAGTGAAATGAAATATACATATGACTTTATAATTTTTTTGAAAACACGCCATAAATTTGAAATATTTATTTTGAAACATTTTTTTCAAAATAATAAATCAATCTTATATCATTCTAAATGAAAATAATTGTTGCTTTTTAAATAATACAGAACAATAAAGACAACGTCTTTTAGTTATTCCAAATTAAATCATAATCAAAATGGAGAGTTTGTTTGAAAAAGTAATAGGGTTAGTTTTGTTACTATGTTTTTGAAATTTCTTTGATCAGAAGTACAATAAATATCGGAAATAAATATGAAATTGATTTTGTAGTTTTGTTATTTCTAATTCTCATTATTGTGATAATTGATTTCTGCATTATGCAAACAAAAATGGTTATAAATGAATGTTTCCACAATAAGTTTATGGTTCAGGTAATACGGTTTATGAAAAGACAAAATTTCAGAGGCTTTACTCAAATCCTAGCAATTATTTTATTTAATTTTAATATAACTTTCGGAGATGTGGTATGAGTGCCAGCGAAACAGCTATTTAACAGACTTACCTTAAATTTAATGGTATGTGTTTGAACCCAGTTATTGTAACTAACTGACATATTTCATGTGTTTTGCAATATAAGATAACATTAGAGGGATTTTCTCGCTGCATTGAAGACCCGTTGGTTGCATTATCTAGAGGTATAGTGGGAGGGTTGATATCTCACACAACATGGTAATGCCTGTCTCAAATCAGGGGCTTTGTTAGTCTTGTAGAATATTTAATTCAAGTTCATTTATATATTTCGGATTTTAGTATGACGTCCATTTCACTGAACTAGTACACTTTTTGGAAGGCCAGCTGAGGAACACCTCCGCGTGCTGGATGTTTTCGATGCATTGAAGACCCATTGGTGACCTTCGGCTGTTATCTGCTCTTTGGTCGGGTTGTTGTCAAACAAATTCCCCATTTCCATTCTCAATTTTGAATATCAAAATAGTACAGAAATATGTATAAAAAAGATAAATACTAGGCTATATCTACATTTCACTATTTGTGTAAATGTAATATCATGAAATAATATGTAATATACATCTTTGTTTTCTATTAGTGCTTAACATGTCAAAATAGTTGCTTACTGGCTTTTTATATCATTTAACAAATCTTGCAAAGACCGTTTTTCTGCCTTCATCACTATATGAGCGTCTTGCAATCTCTTTAATTCTTTTCCATTTTCTTCTAAAATTTCTTTGAATTGTTTTTCAGAAAGCTTAAATCTGAAACAAAACATCCTCTTATTACAAAATATAAGCATATTTGCATAGATAAAGGCAACGGTAATATGCCGCTGTTTAAAAGTAATAAATCGAGTACGAGAAATTAAATCCGGGTAACACACAGAATAATTGATAACAAGCGCAATATTACATTACAATATGTAAGCCGTAAAATATCATTGGACATCTTGAATTGATAAACGACAGCAAAGACCACCACAAAAAGTGACGTATTTTGGAAGATAAATATTTTCAATGATAATTTGAAAAATGTCTACAATTATATGAAACGAGATCCGAAAAATCAAAGTTACTTTCAGAATACAAGCAATTCTATAAATAATTGTCATAATTATAATGGTCAAAAAAGGATATTCAAAATTAATGTTATGACGACGTCATAATAAGTTAAACACAATTTTTTATCCTTAATTTTCTCAATTAAGGAAAAAAACAAAATATAAGGCATATGTGAAATGTACCGAAAATACAAAAACCAAACTACACACGATATGACGTAACCTTTCAGACAAAAACGAAACATCATAAATAATGTAACAGCTAGTTCATCATCTAAGTGTTTCAGTTCTTAGAGGATTGATAATATGCCTTCCAATGGATATTTTATCGTGTGTTTTTCTATGGTGTGATGTTATGCTATTGATTCAGAAAAAGGGAGAAGGTTTGGTACCATTTAAACGTTTAATCCCGCTGCAAATGTTTGCACATGTCCTAAGTCAGGAATCTGATGTACAGTAGTTGTCGTTTGTTTATGTAATTTATACGTGTTTTTCGTTTCTCTTTTTATAAATAGATTAGACTTTTTTTTCCGATTTAGTTTTACACTAGTAATTTTGGGGCCCTTTATAGCTTGTTGTTCGGTGTGCAAAATTACGATAGACAGAAACATGACCAGAGGTTGAAAAAAAGAACATACATTAAAACAGCACTCCATAAAACATTCCAGACATGAGCCATACATACAGTAATTCCTGCTAAAATTAAAAACTACTCGATTTCTCAAATTTTGGTAAACGTATAACAAATATATTACAATGAAATTTTAAATGGATATGACTGTTTTCACTTAGTAAGTAAAATATCTAAATGTTTGCCTACTTGTTTTGCTATCATGTATATTTATCACGTGACATATCTAAAACGGTACTTACTTGTTGTCGCTTTTTTTTAACAGATCTTGTAAGGATTGTTTTTCTGCTTCTAATAAGTTTTGATTGTCTTCTAATTTGTTTCTCTCTTTTTCTTTGGATTCTGTTTCAGAAATCTTAAATCTAAAAATAAATGAAACTTTGTGTCTTAATGATGTTCGCTTACCATGTTTTGGGATATTTGTCCGAATTTCGGAATCCTAGGGTTTTATCCATTTGAATGCCTTAACAATTTTTGACCCTCATTTTTCTTTTGATAAATCTTTTACATGTATGCTTATAAGCCATCTGTAAAAGTCTTATAAATAAAGGCAACAGTAGTATACCGCTGTTCAAAACTCATAAATCCATGGACAAAAAACAAATCGGGGTAACAAACTAAAATTGAGGGAAACGCGTTAAATATAAGAGGAGAACAGCGACGCAACTTAAAAATGTAACACACACAGAAATGGACTAAGCAATAGACAAAATCATATGAGAATAACAAATATAACATCAAAAACAAATACATGAATTTGGGATAGATAAGTACCGTGACACTTCTTATAGTAATGTAAATTCACACTCAAAAATAAAAGAAAACAAACGACACAACGGAAACACAACGTTAATATGTAACACACAGAGAAACGAACTATAATATAACAATGGCCATATTCCTGACTTGGTACAGGACATTTTTAAAGGAAAAAATGGTGGGTTGAACCTGGTTTTGTGGCATGCCAAACCTCCCTCTTTTATGGCCATGTGAAATATAACATTAAAATAACTACAATATAAATAAATAGGAGAACAGAATTGACAAAGAAACACACGAATAATAGCTAACAAAAGGCAACATGTTTAAAATTTTAATACGCCAGAAGTGCATTTTGTACACACAAAACTTACTAGTGACGCCCAGATACAAAAGTTTGAAAACCGAAACAAGTACAAAGTTGAACATCATCGAGGACCAAAAGTTCAAAAAAGTTGTTCCAAAAACGGTCAGGGTTATAAAATCTTTGTTATTTTTTTTTTATAGTTTTGAGAACAGAAATAAAGGCATTGTATACCGATGTTCAAAACTCATAAATCGAAAAAAACAAAAACAAATCCGGGTCACAAACCGAAACCTAGGGAAACTTGTCAATGATAAAGCTTTGAAAAATCAAGAGAGAACATTTTCCCGCCAAAATTTCAATGGCTTATATCTCGAAAAAAAAACCATTGACCTATATATATATATTTTTGGTTTTTATGGTTCCTTTTATTAATCCTCTATCAATATATACTTATGTGATGAAAAGCTTGTTATTTTGAAACTGAGTAGCAAACCTCCGTAAGTCATTTGGCATGTTTGGGTAGTTCTTGTTTCGTATTTGTGGTTAGTTGGGGAGAGCTTTGTGTCATCTGATGAGTTTAGCCTGTTTCCACATACATACGAAAGAAACTGTTTTAAAACTTTATTTAGATAACAAAAAAAGTAAATATGAAATAATAACGAAAATAAGAATGCATTCAAGAAAAGTATACTTACCAAATTGCCATTTCCGGTCAGAAATCTCGTCAGTTTTAACTAAGCATATCTAGACGGCAATAATTTTCTATGCAATAAACCGAAAGGCCACTTGTAGAGCTATGCATATAACCGGACAATTTAACATTACATGAATGGGAAATGGTTTTGTGCAGGAGAAAACTACGCAATTAACCGAATTATGCTATTAAGCGGTATGCAATTAAGTGGAATCGACTGTATTTGGATAGTTTTATGTTATGTATGTTAGATAAATAAAATAAAAATAGAATTTGATCACAATTTTCAATCTATGTAGCTTAAATTCTAGCATACAATTTTAGTGATCAGGCTTTTATGGGACTAGTTAAGCTAATTTTTTTGTTACGTGACTTTGACATCTTCAAATTGATATGGCAAATGTATTTTTAATAGCAGCAAATCTACACCAGGGGTAAAAATTCAACTAAGACAAATTTACAAACAGCAATAGCTCAGCTCAAAATACAACACTTAATATATGAGCAACCAAAACCATAGTTTACTCTTGTTCTAAATTTGATGACCAAAATATCAAATCCTCTTTAAAAATATGGAAAACAGCATGTGAACCAATTCTGTTATAAATTTAAGAATGTTATTTTTATGTAAATTGTCATGGAATCTGAGTTAAAACTGTACATGAGTTGTAGATTACACAAAATACACATGTAGATACCACATTGGGTAATAATTTTAATAAAACAACTACAAAGTTCCCCATTATGAAAAATAGGAACAATAGTTATCAAAGGTACAAGGATTATAATTCAATACGAGAGACATGCGTTTCGTCTACATAAGAATCGTCAGTGACGCTCAGATTTAAATAGTTATAAAGTCAAACAAAAACAAACCTGAGAAGCATTGAGGACTTAAAATTTCAAAAACTTGTACCAAATTGTAATCCTGGTACCTGTGATAACTGTTGTCTACGGTAAACTTTTAAAACCATTAAATAATAGCAATCTCACAATTGCACATTTTGAGCGATTGTATGTAAAGTTTCATCAATCTAGGATAAAATGTTATTGACTCTGAATATTGGAGTAAATGTACTATAATTATTATGAAATATATTAGGTGTTAGACACAGATTGTCTATGGTTGCTTACTGGCTTTTTATATTATTTAGTTGATCTTGTAGAGACTTTTTTTCTGCTTTCATCACTACATGCTTGTCTCCCAATCTCTTAAGTTCTATTTCTTTTTCTTCTAAAACGTCTTTGTATTGGTTTCCAGAAAGCTTTAACCTAAAAGAAAACAGCAAACTATTTTACTTTGATACATGTATCAGCTTTTTCATCAGCTTAGTATCAGTGCTTCGGTATTGATATACGTGATCGCATACCATTCTAAAATTCCAATTAATGACTTAAGATATTATTAAGAAAACCTTTTTAAAAGCGACATAAGCGGGATTTGGCTATTATTCTTAAGTGTTTTTGTTTTTGTTAAAAGAAGGCAACAGTAAATTACCAAAAAAAATAATGTAAATAAAACTAATTATACGATCAAAAGTCTTTCTGAAAAACTCTCACACAAAATTGAATCTTATTGATTCTGACTATTTGGTAAAATGTTATATTATAAAAGTTTGGGGTATATGCCATATATATATGTTATATCATTGATATGGTCATAATTATTAATTAACTGTTCACAAAACATTGAAGCTTTGAAATACTAATGCTTTTCTACCTCAAAAAGGGATAACCATATTTTTTTTTTGGTAACAGTTTTCTGAAGTGTTGGTCCTCAATGCTGTTTAGCTACTAACAAAAAGGAAATCCCCGTCTGGCGCAAATACAACATATTAATCCTGATATCTATAATAAGTTTATTTATTGGTTATCACTTCACCTTTAATATTTTTAAAAGTTGCATACCTGCTTTGTATATCACTCAGTTGATCTTGTAAAGACTCTTTTTCTATTTTCATCACTTTATGAGTGTCTTCCAATCTCTTTATTTCTTTGTCTTTTCTTTCTAAAACGTCTTCGGATTGTTTTTCAGAAAGCTTTAACCTGTAAAACAACCTCTTATTACAAACTAAGGATAATTGTATATAGGCTGAGAAATCAGTGCTTCGATACTGACATACTTGACCACATTGGTTAAGAAAGAAATCAATAAGAACATCTACTGCAAATTGAACTTAGAAAATTTATTTTAAGACTTTTTTTAGCGTGAAAATACAAATACTCCAACATTTCTTTAAAAAATTATTATTATCTATAACGTATTCCACTCTACGGAACTGGCATATTTGATACCATACCTTTCGTTATAATTGCCATGGATAAAGTAAGATATTATTGTTAAGAAACCCCACTTAAAAGAGGGACGAAAGATACCAGAGGGGCAGTCAAACTTAAAGTATACCGTACCTTCGAAGGTAAAAACTAGCATTGTCATAAGGCACAGATAATCACCTAGTAAGTTCATAATAAATTATACGATCAATACGAATCTAAATAATTCAAACATGAATACGCTTTCTGACCATTTGGTGAAATGTAGTATAATGAAAGTTTTGAATGTTACTCATTCTTGTTTTTCACTAAGCATTTAACACTTCTTAACGTTTGCTTACTGTCTTTCTATATCATCTAAAAGACCGTGAAGTGTCTCGTTTTCTTTTGTCATCTCTTCATTAGTGTCTTCCAATGTCTTCAATTCTTTTTCCTTCTGTTCTAATAATTGTTTGGATTGTTGTTCGGAAAGCTTCAACCTTAAATATAAGCAAGGTATGTTACTTTTAAACAATTATCATGATCTTTTAGAGTTTAGCTAGCCTTAAACCAGGTTTAATCTAGCATTTTCTACACATGCCTGTACCATATCAGGATTATGACAGTTCTTATCAATTCATTTAATGTGTTTGAGCTTTTGATTTTGCCATTTTGATAAGGGACATTCAGTTTTAAATTTTCCGCGGTGTTCAGTATCATTGTGATTTTAATTTAAGGGTTGGTACATTGATCAGACTCTTCTGTGCTCTATACAACTCAACCAAAGGTGGTTGTAAAATTAAGTAATATTATTGAATGCATCATATGTAAACATATTTTTAAGGTAATCCCAGACGAGTACATCGTAGTGGGAAAGACAATCACCGTAATCAGGATTTTCAAACAACAAACATGCAATACACAATTATAGACAAACTAAAAATTTAGTGATTGTTTGATTATATGCATAGATCGTCTTAGACATTATTATTTCGCAATGTTTTTCAAAATATCTCCTAACCCTCATTTTATATACCAGATGGCTTATATAATTATAATTGGGTACTTACTTGTTTTCCATATCACTTAAAAGATGATGTAAAGATTCAGTGTTTTTTATCAGTATTTTAGTTGTGTCTTTCAAACTCTTCATTTCTTCGTCGATCTGTTTCAAAATATCTTTGGATTGTTTTTCAGAAAGTTTCAACCTGAAAAAAATTATGGTTATTTGAATATACTTTCATTTTAGACGTAGCGTGTCTTCTGATTGGCTAACAGTGATTTGTTTATCAGCTCATAGACATAATTTAACGTTTTTAATGATTTCCTCCGGTTTAAGATGGAATTTAGAATTAAAATTTAAGGAATGACAGTAATATTTTTTCTCTGTCTATTTTAAATTACATTAAAAATGTGTGTGCACACTTTAAAAATATCCTGCTACACGGGTTATTCAGTGTACATCACATTTTGCGTGTTTTTTCTTCAAAGCAGAAGACATACTACAGTCATTCTTAAAGTAACTACTATGGATTCAATTTAATCATTGGATACCAATGTCGTAGGTTTTGTGGGTACAGATGAACCACAAATTCAATAGTAAACGAATAAGATATTTGCAATAAGATTTGTATAAAGAGATTCACAAAACCACGAAATCAAATATTCACGAAAATACAAGTTTTCAGCAAATCCCCAAAAATTGTTACAAAAGTAGATGAATCCACAGTATAGGTAAAAATCAAATGCGTTTCTTTATATGAGTTCACTACATAAAACGTTGAATAAAGTTTTGATTGTTTTCACTTGATCTTTTGGGGATATATGACCTGCAGGTATACTAGTGTCGCCTTCATATATTTAGTAACAAGTTATTTCAAAACCTGCTATAAATCGAAACTGCATACAACTGTATATATGATTGATGAATTATGCCTCCCCTTAGACAAATAATAACGAAGTCATTCAATAGTCATATCATCTTGAAATTGTCACTTAACAAATATCTATTATGATTTGTTGCCATGCTTTGGCTCATGTTCTATTGGCTACAATAAAATAAAGTATTTTGTTTATCTTGGCCAGGATAAACATATTAAATAGATAAGTGTTAAAAAATTGTTGTATGGGTAATCCCAACTTGATTAATTATTGCTTCATTTTGACGTAATTTATGATACTACGAAGCACTCAGTAAAATTTTAGAAAAGATCAAATGGTGTCTCTTTTATGTTTTGAAGAAGCTTTCAAGAACTTCTTTTTCTATTTTTGAAATACCTTAAAGACAAGGGTAGATTGACCGTTGTTCTGTCGTTAGAACATTTTACTATAACAAATTTAGTTACCATTGTATGTTCAGATGATAAGTCTTAATTGTATCATACCTCTCGTTTTCTTTTATTAACCTTGGTATTTGATCTTTGTAGAAGTGGTATGTTTTGATTTGTGCAGAATCACTGAAAGAAATAATAATTTTAGGAATATGAAATTGGTTATATATATATGCATATACATAAATCATTGAAATCTTCCCTGCTTTGTCATGGCGAAAGATAATCCCGGAAAATATTACAAACAATTACCGAAACTACTATCCGATACTTTTTTCCTCGTACATCACTGCCTGGGATTTATCAACGATTTTTTTTAAATTTTGGTGAGACACCAGACGGAGGCAATGTGTGGGCAAGATATGTTTACCCTCCAAAGACACCTAGTTATGGGTTGTGTTTCACAGTGATAAGTTTTCTTTCTGTTTTCTTTTTTGTCACATCGTTTTCTCTCAACTTATAAGCAGACAACAGCCACCTCCGAACCCAAACGTGTGCTTCAAATGGTCCCTAAATAAAAATGTATACTAGTTCAGTGATAATGGACGTCATATGTAACTCCGAAATATATAAAAGAAACTAAAATTAAAAATCATACAATACTAACAAAGGTTCATACTCTCCTAACTTGGGACAGCACAAACATGCGGCGGGGTTAAAAATGTTTTTTGATATCTCAACCCTCCCCCGATACCTGTAACAAATGTAGAAAAAACCGAACACACAACAAATACGCACAGTTTTAAAGAAATCTGAGTCTGATGTCAGAATGGTAACAAAAGAAATTAAACAAAATGACAATGATACAGAAATTAACAAAGGAATACTAGCAGTTACTGACATGCCAGCTCCAGACTGATTGAAAGATTATATCTTCATCGTATGAATATTAAGCATAATCCCCCCGTTAGGGGTTTACTTTTGTATCCTCATAAAATATATGGGAAGAACATAACCCGTATCATGACAACAACTGGTTTTAGAATAAATGTGTCTAAATCTATTTATAATGATTTACTTATATGACACTCTTTATCTGTTTTTTGTTTTTACTTTTAAACCGAAAATTGTTCCGCGATCTAACAAAAATATTCCGAATATCCCTCATTTTCATACATAATTTGTCAACTATACAGCTGTACATGTATACATCATTCATGTAATAAAATCAATAAGAAATCGTTTTTGTCAGTGAACAAATGATTAAATCAGTTATGAATGGTCTTTTAAATAAATTTTGATATTGATTTAAAGATTTTAGTCACGGTTACTTGTGATGAATAGAGAAGTATGACCTTATACTATTAGTTAATCTTTCCTTTGATAATGTCTAGTGGTTATTTAAAACCTTAAATTTTTTCTCACTGTTGAACTTATGCCGGGTGTCCCAGAAAATGACCCATAGAGTCGCTTGCAAAATAGGCTGTTTTTACAGTTAGTCATACAAATTCTTCTTCCGTTAAGGAGTTGACCTCATATTTGAGTGATTTACTAACTCCGCTCGGTAAAACAGGAGGCTTCTCCATTGATTAAAAGTGAATATTAACAAAATAATTAAAACTATTTACACTGTACAATTTGGCAAACTGATGTCTAGTTAGGCTGCATCTGGGTCCAGGGCACACTGGCTAATTTGGCCCTGAACTCCTCGAGTGTTGGTGCAGCTGCTACTGTGTCTGGCAGAAGGTTCCAGTCCCTTATAGAGCGTGGGAAGAAGGAGTTGTTGTATACTTCCTTAGTAGCTCTTATCTGTCTAAGTCTGTGGCCACCCCTTGTTCTGTTGTCCCCAGGTGTGTAGTAGATAGCTGGTTGTATCTCCACTAGTTGGTTCTGTATCTTGTAGCATAGTACGAGTCGCTGTTTAATTCGTCTATACTGTAGGGGATCCCACTGGAGTTGGTCTAATAATCCAGTGACGCACCCTGGGGAAGTGTCTGTGTACTGGTTGTAGACAAATCGTGCTGCTTTACGCTGTACCCGGTCGATGTCTTTGATCAATGTGGTTTGATGGGGGTCCCACACTGTGGCAGCGTACTCAATCGATGGTCTGATGAGAGCACAATAGGCTGTGTTTTTAACAGATGGTTTGCATCGGCCCAGGTTTCTGCGGAGAAAACCGAGGGTCCTGGTTGCTTTCCCTGTGGTGTTAATAATGTGCTTATTCCACTGCAGGTCTTGACTAATGGTAACTCCAAGGTACTTTCCGCTATCAACAACTTCTAGTTGGTGTCCATGCAAGGTGTATGTTGTTTGCAGGGTGTTGCGCTTGTTAGATATCCTCATGACTGTGCACTTTTCTTGATGGAAACACATCTGCCACTTGTGTTCCCACTCTTCCAGAGCAGTGAGGTCTCTCTGTAGAGTTGCAGCATCATCAGGATTTCTAATTTTTCTGTACACCAGGCTATCGTCCGCAAACAACCTTACATCTGAAGATGTACAATCTGGCATGTCGTTGATATATGTCAGGAATAGTAGAGGACCTAAGACTGTCCCTTGTGGAACTCCTGATAGTACATCTAAAGGAGATGATGTATGTCCTTCTAGTACAACTGACTGGGTTCTACTGCTTAGGAAGTCCTTTATCCCGTTCAATGTTGATCCTTTCACCCCGTAGTATGCCAGTTTCAAAAGCAGGCGTTCGTGTGGTACCTTGTCAAAGGCTTTTGAAAAATCCAGTAAGATGATGTCAGTCTGGTGCCCCTGGTCCATGTTTTTGGCAATCTGGTTTAGTGTTACCACTAACTGGGTCTCACAGGAACGTCGACTTCTGAAACCATGTTGTTCGTCGCATAGAATGTTATGTCGATCAAAGTGATCCATGACTGTGCTATGTATAATGTGCTCTAGCAGTTTGCATGCTATGGATGTTAATGACACAGGCCTGTAATTAGAGGGTTGGTGTTTCTCTCCTTTCTTGAAGATTGGCACGATGTTTGCCTTCCGCCATTCGTCTGGAATCTTACCCTCGTCCAGGGAACGCTATATTCTATACACGTGCATGGTTTTTTAAGCTTGCCATGAACCTGTATATTTTATATGATGCATTGTGGTAATCAATTGGGTTTTTTCATTCATGTACAATATTCTTTATTTATTTGTTTATGTATTCCTTCAAAATTTTTCAATATTCGTTAAAAGGATCATTAAAAATAATGTTTTCCTCGTAAGTACTCTGTCGAAATCTAAGGACGATCAATAAGGTGTCCAACACCAAATTTAAATTTACAATGCTCGTCAGGGGGAAATGGTTCCACTTCTAACCAACTAAGGGAATACACCTTGTTTTAGAATGGAACAAATAAATATATTACCTCTTTTCAAATTGACTGGTTATGCCGTCTATGAGATCTTCGACAAATACTTTCCTGTCGAAGTGGGGTGGTCGTTTGCATTCAATTGGCCTTTGATCAATATCTTCAAAGTCTACAATTTTGCCCTTCAAGTTTTTATATGCCGTAAGGAACGTTAAAGCATGTTTTTCTTTAACTAATTTTTCAAAAGAATATTTCACCTCTGAACATCTGTTGTGAATATGTTTCCTATTGGCTAAGTCTATTTTCAATTGTTCTTTCTCATCATATTCGAAATCCTCAATGACTGTTTTTTTCAAATCACTTTTCGAATTAATAACTTGGTGAATCTCTGACATAGCAAGTTTGATCTCTTCCAAAACACATTTTGCTTGATTTTCTATTTCTGGTAAATGATTGTTTTCAATTTCACTTATAATGGTTGACGATTTCGCTAATTTGTCTTTCATTTTAACAAAATGTACTTCTGCTTCTTTTTTCATTAATATCGAACGCTCTTTCAAGGTAGAAAATGTATCCCCACTATGTGTAGTTGTCACACATTCTTGGCATATCAAAACATTGCAACTTGTGCAATATAATGAAAAGTCCGTATTGTGTTCCTTGCAGTTGGGTATATTTTTAAACGAAATGAGGTCAACATATTTTAAATCCGTAACATTGTGATCTTTCGTAGCAGCGCCGATATTGTCATGAGTAGTTCTACACGGCCTACACAACACTTTTCCACATTCGTAACAACAGTAAATACCATCATTTACATGATCACAAAGATCACATTTTGGTTGTATCGAGACCTGTGCGTTAACATGGTTAAGAACCTGTGCCATTTTGTCAAGAATGAGGAAGTTGTATGCAGATACCGTAACAGTGATATAATCACTGTATAACAACGTGTGAATCGTACAGGCAATTTATTTTTGGTTATTGTTGTTAACCACGTTTATTTTAATACAATTCACAGTTAGTTTCAGTAGAGAAAAACACGAATGTGGTTAAAATATGTTTTGTGTGAATCAGAATGTTTAAACGAGGGGGCAAAAATAGCCGAGGGACAGTCATACTCATAGATCGAAAATAAACTGGCAACGCCATGGCTAAATATCAAACAGAGAAACAGACAAAAAACAGTACACAAGACACAACACAGAAAACTAAAGACTCAGCAACATAAACCCCACCTAAATATTCAAATTAATTCTAATCTTCGTCTTTGGATGTGAAGTTTATTTGTTCAATGTATATTAACTCGTGATTGTTTATATGTCTATATAATTGATTTCAGCCATTTCAATTATTTTTAATAGTATGTCTGTCTATTGTGTTATATTACACTACAATTGCAGGTTAGGGTGACGATTTGCGCCTGCTGAAACTTTTAAACCCGCTTCATTTGTTTGCACCTATCCTAAGTCAGAAACCTGTTGTTAAGTGGTTGTAGTTTGTTGATGTGGTTCATACGGGTATTAGTAATATACCGCTGTTCAATAGTTATAAATAGATTTAGCAATAACACATAAGGGTCACAAAACAAAAATGAGGGAAACACATCAAACAGAATCGATGAACTACAACAACAACAACAAAACGCCAACATAAACAGAAACGGACAATTTGATAGCAACTGCCATATTTCTGATTTGGTACAAGTCATTTTAAGAAAAAACGAATGGGTTGAACCTAGTGTTATGGCTAGCCAAACCTCCTGCTTACATGGCAATGTTTAAAATACCGCTTAAATGACAACTTTACATGACAGGTATACATATGGATAAATGATCACTATCGACAAGGGAATATATTTATAAATAGAAAAGACTGGGGTTTTTTTTCTATTTGAATAATTGTTATCTTTTTGGGACCATAGCTTGCTTGTCGATGTAAGCCAAGGCTCCGAGTTGAAGGCCATACTTTGATCTATGATTTTTTACTTTTTACACCGTGTGATCTGGATTGAGAGTTGTCTTTTTGGCGCTCATACCACGACGTCTTATTTCAATGTAATTCTGAAATGGGATTCGTAAACAATAACAGTTCTCTATTATATACTATTTTCAAAAATACATGTTGTAAGATTAGAACACGAATATTATGAATAAAATGTGTGTACATTAAACTAAATAAAGATCATTAATGGATTTCATATGTGTATTTATCTGCATGAAATGTTCGTTCAAAGGGGAGAAGAGAGATATATTGAAAATGACAGTATTATTTCAGAAATGGACAATATTTCTTTTGAAGGAAGAAGCAACTAGGTTCGGAATTGAATCGATTGGTATTCATTAATAAGATTTTGAAATCCTTTTAATTGAAATTTGTTTTGATTTTCTGATATCGAAGACATATATGCGTCTGTTGAATATTTGGCTTTTGATAAATTATGTTCTTGTTTCTCTACAAACACAGTTTGGGGGTATATCATGTTTCTGTCATAAAATGTTTTTAGACCGCTGTAGCTCATTCTTATTCCTTGTATTACATGTATATATTTGATAAGATAATTTTTTTTATATTATAACAATACAAAAATACCCACAAAATTAAAATAACAACAATATTAAAATAGCCACAATAATAAAATAACTTATCTGTACGTTTACTTTTTGAATAATTTGAACCGGAGAAGGATTAAAAAAGACTGTAGTGTAATAATCTATTGGTGTCTGGATTTCATTGTTGAGTAGATAAAAATATAGTTAGAACATACTGTTGATCTAACAATTAATTTTGAAAAGCATTACTTTACTCGTGTTATATTTGTGCATTTGTTTTACCCACCCAGGTCGATTATTAATAAGATATAAGTTGGAGTAATACTGTTAGTAATATTGTACAAATATATTGGTCTGTATAGTCTATCCTTAAGTTTTTGCTGAACCACTTCGTTACATAGTGACCTAATTGATATTGCTGTGCTACTCCCTTCACACTAGTTATCTGGACACTTTCTATCATTCGTGTGTTTCTCTGTCCTATATATTCTCCCATTTATTTGTATTGTAGTCCTGTCATGTAATGTTGGCGTTTTAATATTATATTTAAAATTGCCATAAAAGCGGGAGGTTTGGCATGACACGAAGGGTTCAACCCACCATTTTTTTTCTTAAAATGTCCTGTAACAAGTCAGGAAAATTGCCATTGTTATATTATAATTCGTTTCTATGTGTGTTACATTTTAATGTTTTGTTTCTGTTGGGTCGTAGTTCTCCTCTTATATTTGATGCGTTTCCTTAGTTTTAGTTTGTAACCCGGATTTCATTTTATGTATATCATATTTGTTTTACATGTATTTTTTTTAACATAAATCAGGATGTTAGTTTCTTGTCAATTGTTTTACATTTGTCATGTCGAGACCCTTTTAAAACTGACTATGTTATGTATGTGGTAAGGGTTTTATTGAAGAATTTCTGGTGACTCCTATGGGCTGTTTTATTCACTGATGGAAAGTTGTTTGGCAATCATACCACACCTTCTATTTTTTTATAGCAATTTAAGGTTTTTAACACGAAAAACATTTATTTTGACCTGTACCTTCTGGAACCAAGAACCAGATTTTTTTAATGGGAATTTTAGTATGCTAGATTTTTTTTTTAGAGCAAAATGTGAATGAAAATGTCTTCAATCTAGCAAAACGATGACCTCAAAACATTTCACAATGGACCCTTTTATATGACAGAAAAACAGAGGATAAGCTGACCCTCAAGAATAGTCACTATATAAAGAAATTTTACTTAATCTTATATCAATGTCATATTTGCTTTTCTGATGCAAGAAAAGGAGAATGTATGTTAAATGTACCAAACAGAAAGACATTTGTTCATTAATTGCACAGCCAACTTCCCTGGTTAAAATGAAATGATCAAGCTACTCCTGGTGTTTTTTATCCTGGTGAATCATTGAAAAGATATTTACTGCCCTAGAATCTCCTAGGTAACCACTTTATGCCTCTACTTTACATTCGTATTTAAAATAGATACTATGTATGTATGTTAATTTATTTGTATATGTGTCTCTATACCATTTTACATTGGTTTACGATAATAAAGATAATAAAATGTGCATCTGGTGCATTAACATTGTTGCTGTAATTTTATCACATGTACACTGAAGTACAGCATATAGACTTAGTATAATTTTAATTTATAAACCTTATAATGCTTTTAACAAAATTAAGTTCTGAAGACTTTGCTGAAGCAATCTTTGCTGTTATCTACTCTTTGGTTGTGTTGTTGACACATTCTCACATTTCCATTCTCAATTTCAATTTGATGTTATGTAAACAAAATTTAGTTTCCCAGGCTTGTGGACATCATAAAGTGGTGTTGTCTTCTTCTAACAAATAATAAACACTGACCAATAAGACAGTAAGAAAAAAACAATCTTTTATTAGATAAAGATCAAGAACCTGTAACAGGATTTTTTTTTTTATGGAAAAGTGACCACCCATCACATTACAGTCTATTTAATTAAATATGAGTCTACAATTAAAAACAATTTCTGTCTACATGTTTACAAATGTGTTCATGTTCTTTATTTATCAGGTACAGCATAACCTGGTGCTACCAATGGTCCCTCTTTGTGTAAAAATACAGCAGGCCAAACAGTCATTCTGTATTTCTTTCCTTTTCGTCCTGAAAACCTGAATTGTTCTTTGTTGAACTTGTCTCCTTTCACAGCCCATCTTATTTCCATAGGAGGTTGCTGAATACACATGTACCAGATAAGGTCAACACATTGTTCTACATAGGAAACCAGTTCTTTACTTATTTCGTCTCCTTTTAAAAGTTTTTCCTTAATGTGGTTTTCAAATATTTCCTACAAAAAAAAATTTCATATTATTTGTTAAAAAACATATATCTACATTTTCATATATTTCTAATTCAATATGGCTAAAAGACAAATTTTGCTACATATATTTTTTTCTACATTTTAGTTATGAAACCAATTGACATGTAGCTATAATGATGGAAACATCTAGAATTTAAAATTGATAGTTTAAGTCAAAAGAACATTATTTGAAGAACAAAATAAGCTAAATATTAACTAACAGATTATAGAGCTCCTTTTTGAGACATTTGATTTTTAAAGAATAGCAGGAAAAGGCTGACTCAGACTTTCGCCATATATTTGCATAGGTCTTATTTGGGTGTCAAATGGATAGAAAAGACATCTTAAATGTGCTTAAATTTTGGTAAATGAACTTTTATAAGCTATTGATGTCTTATATAAAAGAAAAATGTGTGCTTTGATGCAAAATATGTGTATATGAATTCCCCACTTACATAGTACATAATAATTTTCTATGTTCAGTGGACCGTGAAATTGGGGTTAAACTCTAATTTGGCATTAAATTAGAAAGATAATATCCTAGTGAACTAATATTCAAGTAGATTGAACTTCAACTTCATCAAAAACTACCTTGACCAAAAACTTAAACTTAGAAGAGGGAGACAGACGACACTATCATTTTCTATGTTTAGTTGACCATGAAATTGAGGTAAAAACTTTAATTTGGCATTAAAATTAGAAACATCATATCATAGTGAACTAATATTCAAGTTGACTGGACTTCATCTTCATCAAAAACAACCTTTACCAAAAACTTTAACCTGAAGCCGGACAGACGACTGCTGGAGGGATTATATTGGTTGAGGATTGATAGTGTGTAATATTGAAAAATTTGTAAGGGTTCTGTGGAAACCAGTGTCTTGCCTATAATGCTATTAGCTGCAGTTATTTAACATTTTCTTATAGATACTATCTTTTGAATGTAAGAAGCTCTGTCTTAGTTTAGTAAAAATCCAGGATGGTGTATGAGTCTTATAAATGTTTTAAAAACTTTACTGCAGACTGTATTTAATGTTAACTGGAAGAAAAACTAAGTCCATTTATAATTAATATACAGAAAAACAGCAAATAAATTTTACAAAATTTTCTTCTTGATACAAGCTCTTGATCATAAACAAGCTAGCTTCTTCCAAGGTTCGTACAAATCCAAGATACTTTAATAAAGTTATTTAAATTTCTAAAACAAACCACAGAGTGAATATTTGTGAACGCTGCCTTCAAGAGGACAACACCAACAACAGAATGTAGAATCGCTATATCTTAGCCTTTTCAATAGTCGTCTGGCTCGAAAAGGACGATAACTCAGTTTTAGAATTTATTATTTTTGGAGACGGTCAATTTCCGGAATTGCATGCGTTATCATCACGATTTTTCCTTTGGCCGTCGACGGTATAACTTTTGCTGCATTCTTTGACAAAAAGGTATATTTAACAAGGCAGTATTATCAATGTATTATCGTGGTATCAATTTATGTTAGTAATGTAAGATACCTGAATTAATTGTAATTATGGCAAGGACAATTCATCACTTCCCCTGAAAACATGGGGCAACTAAAACACATGTTATCTTTAGTGAATGTGTGTGTGTATTTTTTCTTTCTTTCTAATTAGTAATTGTTTATAAAAACAAAATGTTTTTAAATACATTTGGAAGACAGGATTGTCATGTAATTGTTATTTCCCTTGTTTAAAAATAGAAATTGCGTGTTTCTATATTTAACGATTAACATGCCACTTTTCAGTACATATTTCTTTAATTGAATAGATATTGCTGTTTTGAATTCATTGTTAAAGATTATTATTTATGTTCTAAAGTTCAATATTTGCATCGTTGCTTATTATTATAACCTTTGTTGAAAGACTTAATAGTTTTATATAAGTTGTTTGAAAAAACATTGTTGATTGAAAGCACTGAATGGCACTATACAGGCTGCCTAGGCTATAGCTGTATGTGGTTGTTGACATCATTAATAGAATGATTGAGATGTCTGTGGACTGATGTTCAATCCGACCATGTGAAGCTGTGCTCTGTCGGATGCGTTCTTAATTATTAGAGTCATTCAATGCTATATTTCTCTACTTAATAAAAAATGTACTATTGAATAAATTATATATTGTTTTCATTTTTTTTTAATTTAGAAAGTGCTATTGAATTTGGCATCCATCGTCATCTTTTTGATCAGTTGTCAAATTAGACCAATCTGTGATCAGCATCCCCTGCATAATTGATCCTTTTTACATACATGTCGGGCCCCACTCCCTTATTTCTTTAATGGCTTTCAGTTATTTGGTGGACAGGGGGAATTGATTCCCAATTCTCTCCCCAAACTCCTACTTCACTCCATATTCTGTTCCTCTGCACTCCTGTTTTTCATCAACATGAATTATCTGTTTAACAACACTTTTCTCACGATTAAAACCACCCTGCCTCAAGCTTTCATCCATCAAATTCTCATTTCTAGTCCTTTCATTATATAGTTCCTATAATTCTGCCCACCCAATTATCAGTGTCACAATGACCCGCAACAATTAACAACCCATTATTAGGCGACAAATTATATTATACTATCTGATTTGTTTCCTATATGCAAAAATTATGATTCAGTTTTGTTTGCGGCCATTTGTTTCACACATCTCGTTTTTAACTCCCATGCGTTTCTTTTTACTATCAACTATATGGCCTCAACGCACACAAAACAAACTATCTTTTCACAAAACCACAAAGATTACATAGGAAATACATATTAAGGGGTTTACTTTGTGAGCCCAACGTGAGGAATCAAATATAAAACATGGGTAAGCAAAATAAGTATCTAGATGTTTTAAAAATAGACTATAGTTGATGAGCTATCCCCTCGTGTAACAAGATTTATCTCTCCTGGGATTTAAACTCATTGAGATTGAGAGTGAATTGTCTCCCTTTGATAACAGCCAGTACCAAAGCACGATTATTTGTTTGGTGATTTTTTATTAATTAACAATAGTTAAATGAAGAAAAAGGATAATACTTTCAATTTCAAGGTCTCACAAAGGCTTTTTCACCTATTATTCTAATTTTACATTAAAAACCAAAATTTTGATGAAAAGGCTATATATCTTGCTTTTGCAACAAAAGTTGCAGGCTCGACAAAAAGCCATATCATGTACACTTCATTATATATTACAAGCAGATGTTATTTTCAGTGACTTCATACAGATTAGGGGTTTGATAAAGCCTTTGCAATGGAGCATGATGTCGATGAAGTGATGTCATACAGATTAAGGGTGTGATAAAACCTTTGCAACCGTGACTGATATCGATATCATCAGGGATGGCTGATACAGCCCGTAACAGAGTAGTGATCGAATTCGCGTTTCTTTACCGTCAGAATAAGTTACGTTATCGACAAACTTATTTCAGAAGTGACATAATTTAATTTTCTTCATCGACAAAATATTTCATGTCCAACGTGTAAGTTTTCATTGTTTAAGTCGAAGTTTTTTTAACACAGTAAAACATTTTTTATAATCAACTTCTGTCATTGGCATTTTCATTTTAACGGTAAAGGATCAAATACGGGATCTCCGAAATTTCTATCATTTGTTACGAGGAAATCATTATTCAACCGAACATATGTCTTTGTTCATGACACATAATATGAAATACAAAGGAGTTGAAATGATCAAATACTTTCGAACTGACGGAAACAAAAATACATAATCTAGAATGAGTGTTCTGTCATAAACAATGGCTTCGTCGTGCGAATCGACGAGATCATGTTGCATGTAACTGACCTTAGCTGTAGAAACAGTTGGTGCGACCTCGATAAAATCTTTATCAATTTAATATAAGCGATAAATATTCATGACTACAATGATAATAAAATTGAGAATGGAAATGGGGAATGTATGAAAGAGACAACAACCCGACCATAGAAAAAATCACATCCACTGTTTCTACTGTAATCATGAACTCTTCGGTTAGTGCAATGAAGACATTTTTAAAGATTGAGATTGTTGGTTTATTCTTTACACCTTCGAGGTATTAAAATTATTTCAGTGTTTATTTAAAGTTAAATTTATTTTCAAATCTCTTCTGTTGAAAATTGTCGAAACTTTCGTTTAAGATTTCTGTGGTAAACTATCTATTCTATAGTTAGGACCATTTTATAATAAATACCCTTTTGTACAAGAATACTTTCTTTATAGAAGTATAGATCTGCTGGTTATAGATTTTTTTTATAACTTTCATTATTGTGACGACGCGCTATGAAATTCAGATTAATTTATAAATGAAGTTGTATATAAATTTTTGGTCATTAACACAAATATTTTAAACAGTTCGACGAGTGGGTCAATGTTACAGTAGTCTGTTTACTGTAAGTTACTAAGCTTGGCCCGATTCATCTGTCATTTATGGAAACTAATTCACCACTTTCTGAGACATTCATTTTTATTTCACCATCAGACATGGAGATACATTTGTAACTAAAGAAAAACTCTCAAATTAAAGAAATTTGACATGATATACTGAAACTTTCTTATAATCAATTAAACGGCTGCTTTTCTTAGATATGTGATTTTTCATGGTCAAACTTTTTCATTGTTAACAGAAATTTTGAGATTTTTTATTGTAAAAAAAATGGTGTTTTTTTAAAGAAATCAACATTCAAAATTAAGAACTTCATGAACATGTACAGGAAGCTGAATTATTGCACATCTATGTACTACTTAAAATTGTACTTCGATCTGTTGCGTCCTTAAAATGTTCTGACCGTTCTAAGATTTAATGTTAGGAAATGTTTCGGTAAATTAAATTCAAATTCGAATTGAATGTTTATGACACACAAAAAGAGAAACCAGTATCTCTTGATGACCAAACATATGTACACGTTGGGGCGATTTAGAGCTTTTCAGAAGGAGTGAGATTCCACCCTTGTTGAAAGTCTTGTGGAGACCTCTAGATTTTTAAATTCCCTCCGTTTTTCTCATGAATGGAGTGTGGTCTCTCTGTAAATTACCCCATATCTTTTCATTTTTTTATTTACCGAAGGTTCCATGTGAAAATTTCCATTGGATCATATCTGTTAAACTAAATGTACAAAACAGGCTCAAGAAAAGGCGAAATTTCTTTTTCAAACCCGTACTAGAAATCCATTCTTTTCTAATAGAGCACCTTACATTATCATCAATGAGTTCAGGCATGTGAAAAATTATATAATCATACACAAGAAAGAAACCCTGAACAGGCTTTCAGCAATAATTTTTACCTATTTAATATTAAGTAAATATTAAAATGTACATGTATTTGATAAAGTACAGATATTTTCTGTTCTGACTTTGAAGAAATGCCTACTTTTCGCCCAATCGAAATGGTGCATGGACATATTTTGTTTCATATTATTAGAATTATTTTCAATATTATCGGTATTAAATTTGATTATCGACACATGAAAGTTTGTCAGCATTGTCAATCTTTTTAACATTAAAGTACCAATAGTTCGGTCACTACTCTATCAAGTTTGTCAATAACGTAGCTAATTTTGACGGTAAAGAAACATCAATTCGATCACTTCTCTGTTACGGGCTGTACAACACAATTGACGTTGATCGTAATACACATACAATGTTGATGTATTTACTACTCAGTCTGTAGCAATTCAGTACAGCGCTTCCATAAGTATAGAATAAAGATGATTTAATTGCACATTAAATACCGTTTGCATCACTTTGACAGTAGCTGGGGCTACAAGCTTCCTATATTCTCTGGCCATCTGTTCTGTCTTAGCCCTCATTTGCTCACTTGCTTGATGTCCCTTTAAAACATGTAATAATATTTTATCAAATATAAGTAACTATTGCACAGATACAGTTACTGTAAACCAACTTATTTTCGTGAGCTTTTATTTACAGTGACTTGACTGTTAGTGTTGCTCTCCACCAATTGCAACTCATTCAAAATTTTGACCAAATTGCAATTTGTTTTATTAAACCAAATTGTTCAACTGGTCAGAATATTGAAAAAATTGTTCAGTCAAAATGTGAAAGTGCAAGGTGATAAAATAAAATATACTAACAATCCTATAAGACTTTAACTCCACTTTAATGATGTTGTGACAAAATTAGTTTATCAGTTTGTATAGTTATATTATAGTCATTTCCATGCTGAAGAGGAACTGTTTATTTTGAATTGCTATAAAATTGTCCAAACTAAGCTTTCATATAGTTTTTCTTTCTAAAAGTATTCTATATTTATAAGAATCAGATATCATTTTAAATAAAACATCATATATTCAGTAAAATATGTGTGAAATAACAATATGCTATTGATAAGTTTTCAGGGGAGATAACCTAAAATAGTATTCTTTTGAATAAAGACTTTTTGAAAGAAAAGTTATTATCTCCCCCATGGAAACTTCCTACAAACATATATTGCAATTTTACACATATTTTACTGAATATGAAATGTTTTAATTCACATAATGTCTGACTCTTATAAATGTAGAATACTTTTAGAAAGAAAAACTATATGAAAGCTTAGTTTGGACAATTTTATAGCAATTCAAAATAAACAGTTTCCCTTCAGCATGGAAATGAATATAATATAACTATACAAACTGATAAACTAACTTTGTCACAACATCATTAAAGTGGAGTAAAAGTCTTATAGGATTGTAAGTATGTTTTATTTTACCACCTTGTACTTTCATGACTTGGCTTTGGTTTTCTACAGCAGTTGGTTCAAATTTCTGACCAGTTGAACAATTTGATTTTATAAAACAAATTGCAATTTGGTCAAAATTTTGAATGAGTTGCAATTGGTGGAGAGCAACACTAACATTTAAGTCACTGTAAGTGACTTTTGCAAGTACAAAAATAATTATAAAAATTGAATCTTTCCTTATTTAACTACATGAAACAATTTGAAAATTGCACATTTAAATAGGCACCAAAAGGACTTGTAATGGCTAAATGCGTAATAAAGTATCCACAAAAATTAATTTGGTTTTCTGTATATTTAGATGCAATCCATTCATGTGTGAACATCTACAGATGTAGATTTCTTTTTAGAAAACTTTTTTTCTCTCATGTAACTCTGGTTGAGATCTTGATTGATTTGTTGAAGAAGAAAGATTCTTGTGTTTGATAATTTTTGTTTTTTACTTGTCGTAATTATTTCTGTTCAATGACTAAAAAAGTTTTAAATCTTTGCCTAAATTTTGGGCTGTGTTGGATAAAAAAATGACCTTATGCAAGTAAAATTGAAAATGGAAATGGGGAATGTGTCAAAGAAACAACAATATATGTGTGTAAGACTTTGATTGATCTTAGAAAAATTCATATACAAAAAAAAGATGAATTTTGATATGTTTTGGATGGTTCTTTTTTCAACTCAATTTTTACAAGTTACATATCTTGCAATGAGAATTTTTCAAACAGAAATAGGTAAGCATATGTACTGATAGTTATTTGTATAAAGTTGATTTCTATTTTAAGCACTTCTTTTTAAAATTACAATATTTCTAATCTTTCCATATAAGGATATAAATGTTTAATACTTGATCAAATTCACATAAAATTCCAGTTTTCACATTTCAATTTCTTCACAAAATGTTTGATAATAGAGAGAACAAGAATGTGTTCATGGTACACGGATGCCCCATCCGCACTATCATTTTTTATGTTCATTTGACCGTGAAAATGGTGGAAAATGTGTACTAAATATCAAGTTAATTGGACTTCAAGTCCATAAAAAAACTACCTCGACCAAAAGCTTTAACCTGAAGCAGGAAGAACGGACAGACGAACGAAGGAACGGACAGACGAAATGACCAACAGACCAGAAAACATAATGCTCATTAATGGGGCATAAAAATTGATTATTTATCTGTGGAAAACTAGATGAGTGGTAAAACACAAGTGGTATTCTATTTATCTTTTAATTTACCTCAGACTTTGGATTATCACTTGTGGGATCTACAACTGGAGGTATCATTTCTTTAATTAGTCTCTGTATCTGGTCCTGTGATATTTCTTGACAGAAGTCATAAATAACCTATAATAATTAAAAAAAAAGTCTATGGTCCACCATTATAGCAAGTGTCTAAGATATCAACCTATAGTATAAGTTTTATAAAAAATCTGGTAAGAATTGTACCCATGACAGCACTTACTAGACCATTTTATATAAATTTAATATTTCCAACTGACATAACTCAATTTTAAAAATTTGATCAGCCACCACTATAGAGAGTGTCTGAAATATTGCTAATATTAACGTATAGTATAAGTTTTATAAAATCTGGTAGGAATTGTACCTGAGAGAGCACTAGCAAGACCGGTTGGACCGACAATCAGACAGGTGAATGGACTCCCAGTATTTCCATTTCCCCACAACACTTTACACAGGGGGACAAAAAGATTAAAAGACTTACAACATCATACAAAACACAATATAGAACAAGAATGTGTCCACAGTACACGGATGCCCAACTCGCACTATCATTTTCTATGTTTAGTGGACAGTGAAATTGAAATAAATTCTCTAATTTGGCATTAAAATTAGAATGATCTTATCAAAGGGAACATGTATACTAAGTTTCAAGTTGATTGGACTTCTACTTTATCAAAAACTATCTTGACCAAAAACTTTAACCTGAAATTTGCACTATCATTTTCTATGTTCAGTGAACCGTAAAATTGGGGTCAAAACTCTAATTTGGCATTAAAATTAGAAAGATCATATCATAGGGCACGTGTATACTAAGTTTCAAGTTGATTGGACTTCAACTTCATCAAAAACTACCTTGACCAAAAACTTTAACCTGAAGCGGGACAGACGGACGGACGAACAGACGAACAGACGAACAGACGAACGGACGAACGGACACACAGACCAGAATACATAATGCCCCTCTACTATCGTAGGTGGGGCATAAAAATAAAATATTAAGCATTATGAACCCCAGTAAAAAACAAGGACGATCGCCCATGGATGCTCAAAAGGTTAAGCAGATCCTGCTGGACATGTGCCATGTTACTCATTTAAGTACTTACTCATTTAAGTACACACCTGGTAATGAGTCATATTAGGTCAGATGACAGATTCACTTTAAAATGAACAGAATTGTGGTTAGCACAGTTGAAACAATTTTGTCTTCAGACTATAAAACAGATATTCCATAACAGTCAACCAACTTGTGATTGATTTTTTTTTAAAGGGATGACTTCATCTACACCACTTGGAAATGTTTGGTTTTTCAGTCTTTGAAAGCAGCAACCCTCTGTTACAGAAATCATAATGAGCAGTGCAAACTCTGTGATATAGTTGTATCAACTTGGGAGATTTTTTCTAAAATTACTTTTTAGAAAAATTAATATTTCAGAGGAAAATCTAGCATCAATTCTAGACATTGGAAGTTTTGGCCAAAATTATAAAATTTAATGTTTGAAGATAAAAATTGTTTTAAGTTGACTCAAACACATGTGAGAGAGTTATATAGAACAATTTTTGTCAAAGTTTTGTTGTTTTTATAGACTGTTGATTTTTACATACCAATTTATATGTCAAAATAAGGGGCTTTGGCAAAATTTGAAAAAACCAGATTTCAGCCAAATTTAGGATGTATAAACATAGAGCACAGACATAGAAAAACTGAATATTCAAGTCACACCTGTAAAATGTCATAACAAACATTATTCTTAAAGATTTTTTTCTTTTGTATTTGCACTAGGTTTCCCATACAATAATCAATGCAAATTTACCTTTTTCATAATCAAAATGAGTACTATTTGTAACGTAATGAATATAATGCAGGAACATATATTTTCAACAAAAAGACTTATTTCCTATCTAGTCACTGTATAAGCTATGCCTCATTGTGCTATTAGTCAATAAAACCTAATTTGAAATTTAAGCTGAAACAGGGTGCCATTTTAGGGCCTTATCGAACCTACATCTTTGGTAAAATGGCTCACATGCAAATGATGCTGAAATTTCAGGTTACTTAGGGAGTTAATAAATATATAGTTGATAACATGTCCTGTGAAAATCAGTTGATGTTTATGGCAATGACATTAATAAAAAGTGAAGGTATAAACTTAAATCATCATAAAAAATAGTACTAACTTTAACAATTTGTTGTAAAGTATCCATTGTTCCTTCATCACTTTCATCATCATCAATATCTTTAGGCTTCAGTGATTCATAGGCACTGGACCATGTTTCATCAAACAACTCAGCAAATCTCTCTCCAAGTTTCTGTGGTCTATTCTTGTCTCCAAGATCTGTAAATCCAGGGTCCCCATCAGCCAACTGTTGACTGGCAATACCACTCAACCTATTAAACATTTACATAAAGTTGTGAAAGGGTATGGGGAATGTATAAAACCAAACCAAATAGCAAAACACTGCCAAAGGCCAACAATATAAACATGTAAACTTGTGTTTTATTCTGATTATGGGAGAAAATACATGTTCAATATTAATACAAATAATGCATAAACATACAAGAGGTTCCATGAGAGCTATTGCATTTGTATTGTGAACTAAATGAAACCTTTTCACAGAACCAATTTCTCTTTGTAAGGGTATTTGAATGTTTGCAAGTTCACCTGTCCCATTGTATAAACAGCAGCTCTTGTTCACTGTAAAACCTTAACATTTCGTTTTTGAAGAGTCAATCATTCATTTATTAATTTAAGCAAGAAAGCTAAACTATGGTAATTTAAAAAATTTTCTACTTGGTTAAAGTGCAGTAACTAAATTGCCAGCAAAAAAAATATTTGTTTAAAAATATAAAATAACATCCTACTTGCTAGCTAGATCCTCAATCTGATTTCTCTGGCTAGTAATGGTTTCTTTAAGCTTTAGGTATTCAAACAACGGAAGCATTTTGAATTTGTCTATAGGTCTGAGTTCCTTACTTGCTGCTTTCTTAAATCTAGATTTCATCTCACTTACAATTTCTCTGTATTGCCCTTGTTCTATGTCTATACCTTGTGGAATCTGCAGATAAATTAAAACAATTATAAAATGTCAAATAAAAATTACTTTCTGTGGATTTTCTTTTATATGGAAAAACTTTTTTGTGTTTTTCATGGGTACAGATGAACCACAAAGAGAAGGTTCCATAAAGCCCTAAAACGACCCTTATTTCTAGTTTAAATTCCAAATTAGGAAATATATTTTTTACGTAACTTGTTTGCTGTTTTATCTGTAAAGTGAAATAACAACTTACGGTGGCCATCATTTTCTGTGAAAGCATATGTTGTTCCAATACAGTCAGTTTATGATATTCTTCTGCCGCTTTAACAGCAGCTTTTTTTACTTTGTCGTCTTTTGGATGGTCAAGTATTGTGCATATTGCAGCATATAAAGGTCTAAATCTTGGAACAGTCCGAAATTCATTCATGTTGAACGGTGGACATTTTATGTCATCCATTTTTACTCTTCTCAACTGTAAAAAAAAAAAATTTACATCTAGAAATCAAATCATGTACATGTACTGTAAATTCAGAAATTGTTTTGTGCATTTATTATTGTGATTTTGTCATTTTGACTAAAAATGCAATTCAAAATTTTGATTAATATAAAATATTTCAAAATGTGAGTTTTAATTATTGCGATTATAAACCTGTCACATTTTCCCCATTAATAAAAACATTGCAATAATTTTTGAATTTACAGTAATTCTGTAAGTTCATTGAAAGTTAAACATTGTGGCAGTATCTATTAGATTTATCAACATTTGTACAATACAGTAACTTTTCCTTATTTAAGCAAATTGGAAACATCCTCTTTTCCTTGATTTTTACATTACAGAAAAAGACTTATCACCAGATTTAAAGTGAATTTTCTTAGTCAAAGAACAAAATCATCAAACCAGAACAAAATTCAAACTTGATCTGACACTTTCAAGTACGAGGAAAAATAGTTTGGACTGACAGATGTACAGACAGACAGACAGAACTTGTAAACCTAAAGTTCCCTGGGACTTTGTGGGTAGAGGACTAATTATATCCTGAATTCCCAATAATTTAACTAGCTTTTCCTAAATCCCGTGAATTAAACAGCTTAATTCAAATGTCCTAAAAATAGTCCCTCATTAAACCTCTGTTCTGTTCATTCTTTTTGGAGTTCATTAATTCCCTCAGGAAAATAAATTTGTGATCTATTTTATATACCTGTTAATATATCCTGTTAATATATCTTTTGATTGAATTCAGCCATTTCAATGGATATTTTATAGTGCGTCTTTCTATGTTGTGGTTTTACATTCTTTTTCAGATAAGGGTAAAAGTTTGATACCATTCAAACGTTTAAACAGGCTGCAATTGTTAACACCTGTACTAAGTCAGGAATCTGATAATCAGTAGTTGTTAATGTGGTACGAAAGTGTTTTTTGTCTCACATTTTTTATAGATTAGTTCATTGGTTTTCCCATTTTTCACTAGTAATATTTGGGGCCCTTTATCTGTTTATCACTTGCAGTTTGGTGTGAGCCATGGCTAAGGGTTGAAGACAGTACTTTGACTTATAATGGTTTACTTTGATAAATTGTGACTTGAATGGAGTTGTCTCATTGGCAATCTGTCACATCTTTTGATATCAATGAATTTCAAATGAGTTTTGAATGAACATGATGAAAGTAAAATACATGAAAATAGTGTTATTGCCTATCAATTATATGCTACAATTTACATATTTTCATACTTACAGTTCGGCGCCATTGTTTTGCCAGCAGACGATAAAAGTTGTACTCTGCCTGTGCACGTGACAACGATTTCGGTTCAAAATATTCGTGGTGCGTCCATAATAACGCAAGAATATCTTGCTGGGAATCATCTCCTTCTTTCTCCTCGTCTGAATTTTCACCATCTGGATGAGGGAATCCAACATCAGCAAAACGATGCATATGATGATGTGCTCGCCAAAGGTGCTCAGAAATTCTTTCAGCCTCCTGCTGTAATTGACAACAAAACATTTAATTCCACAATGTTGGGGTTTTTTTTATTACATGTATTGAAAGACATATTTTATTCAAAATGGCTATAAACATTATGCTGTATTACATTTCACAACTAATATTATATGTAGATTTTTAAGGCTCTAGATGGCCAATTTTTCCTATTCTTTAATCATTTTGCTAATTATTATCTATTCTTTATATTTAACTACAAATTATTTGGTGTTCTTTATTTTGGCCCATTTTTCTCTTTTTGATGTCCATCATTGCTTATTCTGTATACCCAATTGAAACCATATTATTTACATCCAGATGTCTCTGTGTTGCATTGCTGCTGTTTTATTGAACCTTACCCCTTTTCATTATTCATATCATGACAAATATTCAAAAGAAGGCCTTATTAATTCCAACATTCTAATGCAACATCGTTTGCAACGCTCATTTTGATTGGATGTCACCATTTTATGCTATGAAATGTATGCGTAAGCATAGTTGACATATGACAGATTTTAAATGCGTGATCTGATGTTATTTTCTGTCAGTTTCATTAGAAAGCATGAAGATAACAATATTGTATGATAAGCCCCCGAGGGCATCAATGGATGATTTGATGGTTGCAAATCCCCGTTTGATTGCTCCCCTAAAGCATTTGCAAGTAAACTTAACTTGTGACCATCAAATCACCAATTGATGGGGTTGAGGCTTAAATTAAAAGACAGCTATCATCTAATTACCCTAATTATCAGAATTTGGGAGTGAATATAGAGAAGTGATAGTGTAACGGTTTATTTCTTCCTCTGTGATATTATTTCCGGTGGAGAAATAAATTGTCACAGTAATTTTTTTTTACATAAAGTCATCCTCTTATAATAATTAATATAAAAAATAAAGAATAAAGGAAAAAATGTATTATAAATCAATTTCAGAATATTATATCTATAAAATAAAAATTTCTCATAATTACCTCCCTTTGAATGATAATTTATGCAAAAATGTTCTACCTTGGTGAAACATTTATCAATAAGGACAGGTAAATATATAGGTTGCAATTGGAATGTATTTCACAAGCTTCTGTAAAATATGGAAGGGACAAGATTTACAGGGTCGCGTTCATTATCGTAGCTGCTTCGTAGAGTTTGACTATTGAACATGTAGCTATAGACTAGCTGCTACATAGATATTGATAGCAGCTAAATACGTAGCCGCAGCTATTGATTCTCTTCTCTGGAAAAAAACCTTACTGTGTAAAATTTCTTAAAAGCATCAAATCTCTTATTTCAAATCTACAATTTAGCTTCAATAACATGTTTTGTTGATACATGAATTTCTGCTTATCAAAATAATGTGTTTTGTTTTTTCAATTCTTACTTACAAATCAACAAGCTGAAGTTATGTAATTAAATTTTTCGCTATTTTACGAAAATTTTCCTTTAAACTTATTGACTGATGATTTTTTTCTCAGCACAGTCGAGTGATATGAAAAATTATCACTAGAAATAGAGGACGCACATGGCATTGTCAACAAAATTGACAATGAAATTAACAAAGTCGTTATAGGTAAAATAGTGATAAACAGATTATCATTGGTCATCTTAACTCAATTGCTTTTTTCACTTCCGCCATACTGGCTTAAGCAAGAAAATAAACCGTGTTGATATGACTAACCATCTATAAATTAACAAAAATATGCACAATCCATAATAATAAACTCTTACCTCTTTTGGTGTTTGTGATTGTGTGACGCCACCTGTCTGTGGTCCAGATGTATCCATTTTTTCTACTTTTTCTTTCTGTTGATTTAGCGCAGTCTTGTTCATTTCTGCACTTTCTGGTCCGAAATTATGACGTCCTTTTCCTGCTGGTGCCTAGAAAACAGAAAATTACACATAGAATTTTTTTGATAAAAAGATAATCAAAAAATTGTCTCTGAAATATTTCTATTTAAATATAAAGAGGAATGATTTTACTTCCAAACTAGAGGCTCTTTAGAGCCTGTCTCGCTCACCTTGGTCTATGTGAATATTAAACAAAGGAAGCAGATGGATTCATGACAAAATTGTGTTTTGGTGATGGTGGTGTGTTTGTAGATCTTACTTTACTGAACATTCTTGCTGCTTACAATTATCTTTATCTATAATGAACTTGGCCCAGTAGTTTCAGTGGAAAATGTTAGTAAAAATTTACAAATTTTATGAAAATTGTTAAAAATTGACTATAAAGGACAATAACTCCTTAGGGGGTCAATTGACCATTTCGGTCATGTTGACTTATTTGTAAATCTTACTTTGCTGTACATTATTGCTGTTTACAGTTTATCTCTATCTATAATAATATTCAAAATTATAACCCAAAACAGTAAAATTTCCTTAAAATTACCAATTTAGGGGCAGCAACCCAACAACGGGTTGTCCGATTCATCTTAAAATTTCCGGGCAGATAGATCTTGACCTGATAAACAATTTTACCCGATGTCAGATTTCCTCTTAATGCTTTAGTTTTTGAGTTATAAACCAAAAACTGCATTTTACCCCTATGTTCTATTTTTAGCCATGGCGGTCATCTTGGTTGGATGGCGGGGTCACCGGACACATTTTTTTAAGTAGATACCCTAAAGATGATTGTGGCCAAGTTTGGATTAATTTGGCCCAGTAGTTTCAGAGGAGAGGATTTTTGTAAAAGATTACTAAGATTTACAAAAAATGGTTAAAAATTGACTATAAAGGGCAATAACTCCTAAAGGGGTCAACTGACCATTTCGGTCAGTTGACTTATTTGTAAATCTTACTTTGCTGAACATTATTGCTGTTTACAGTTTATCTCTATCTATAATAATATTCAAGATAATAACCAAAAACAGTAAAATTTCCTTTAAATTACCAATTTATGGGCAGCAATCCAACAACGGGCTGTCCGATTCATCTGAAAATTTGAGGGCAGATAGAACTTGACCTGATAAACAAATATACCCTTTTGTCAGATTTGCTCTAAATGCTTTGGTTTTTGAGTTATAAGCCAAAAACTGCATTTAACCCCTATGTTCTATTTTTAACATGGCGGCCATTTTGGTTAAATGGCCGGGTCACCAGACACATTTTTTAAACTAGATACCCGAAAGATGATTGTGGCCAAGTTTGGATTAATTTGGCCCAGTAGTTTCAGAGGAGAAGATTTTTGTAAAAGTTATCGCAGGAGGACGACGGACGAAGCCCGACGCCGGACGCAAAGTGATGGGAAAAGCTCACTTGGCTCTTTGGGCCAGGTGAGCTAAAAATACAGTTGAACTTGTATCAGCTGAAGTTTGTAACCAGGGACCCCTCATAAGTACACCACTAGTTTTTGGCCCAATTGCTTTCTTTATTAAATTCCTCAATTTCAAGCAGACACTGTGAGCTCTATTGTTTTAGATTCAAATAAAGTGACTTTGTGGTATCTTAATTGAAAAAAATCAACGTAACTTTAATGGCATATAAGAATTATTCATGCAAGAAAGAATAGATCTATATAAAAGCAGGACAGAAAGATAAGTAATGTAAATGAAGAATGGATGAATGGATTGACAGAAAGCAGACAGGCAGCAATTTTAGAAATCACACATGATCATGGGGAAGCTGCATTTAGGTGTTTAAATGTTTATGTAATGTCAAATTATTAATTCAATATGCATAGTGTAACAATATGTGATTGTGCAGTATTTCAACTTTTTTTTAATTTTCAGTTTATAAACTTGTTTGCATTTTCTGTATCAATTGTAAATTGAATGATTTTATCTCTTAACAAAATAATTTCAAGAACTTTCTGACAATTTCAAACAAATGAAAAAATTTATAAAAAAATAATCATTTAAATTCACAATCTTTAAAAAGAAGCTCCTTCTAATACTGAAAAAAAACTTATGCAGCAATTTTAGACATATCAGTTAAATAATCAAAGTAATAAAAAATATAACTAGAGGCTCTAAAGAGCCTGTGTCGCTCACCTTGGTCTATGTGACTATTAAACAAAGGAAGCAGATGGATTCATGACAAAATTGTATTTTGGTGATGGTGATGTGTTTGTACATCTTACTTTACTGAACATCCTTGCAGCTTACAATTATCTCTATCTATAATGAAGTTGGCCCAGTAGTTTCAGTGGAAAATGTTAGTAAAAATTTACAAATTTTATAAAAATTGTTGAAAATTGACTATAAAGGACAATAACTCCTTAGGGGGTCAATTGACCATTTCGGTCATGTTGACTTATTTGTAAATCTTACTTTGCTGAACATTATTGCTGTTTACAGTTTATTTCTATCTATAATAATTTTCAAGATAATAACCAAAAACAGTAAAATTTCCTTAAAATTACTAATTCAGGGGCAGCAACCCAACAACAGGTTCTCTGATTCATCTGAAAATTTCAGGGCAGTTAGATCTTGACCTGACAAACAATTTAAACCTGTCAGATTTGCTCTAAATGCGTCAGATTTGCTCTAAATGCTTTGGTTTTTGAGTTATAAGCCAAAAACTGTGTTTTACCCCCATATGTTCTATTTTTAGCCATGGCGGCCATCTTGGTTGGTTTGGCAGGTCACGCCACACATTTTTTAAACTAGATACCCCAAAGATGATTGTGGCCAAGTTTGGATTAATTTGGCCCAGCAGTTTCAGAGATGAAGATTTTTGTAAAAGATCTATAAAATTTACGAAAAATGGTTAAAAATTGACTTTAAAGGGCAATAACTCCTAAAGGGATCAACTGACCATTTTGGTCATGTTGACTTATTTGTAAATCTTACTTTGCTGAACATTAATGCTGTTTACAGTTTATCTCTATCTATAATAATATTCAAGATAATAACCAAAAACAGCAAAATTTCCCTAAAATTACCAATTCAGGGGCAGCAACCCAACAACAGGTTGTCCAATTCATCTGAAAGTAACATGGCAGATAGATTTTGACCTGATAAACAATTTTACCGCATATCAGATTTGCTCTAAATGCTTTGGTTTTTGAGTTATAAGCCAAAAACTGCAGTTTACCCCTATGTTCTATTTTTAGCCATGGCGGCCATCTTGGTTGGTTTGGCGGGTCACGCCACACATTTTTTAAACTAGATACCTCAATAATGATTGTGGCCAAGTTTGGTTTAATTTGGCCCAGTAGTTTCAGAGGAGAAGATTTTTGTAAAAGTTAACGACGACGACGACGGACGACGGACGCCGGACGCCGGACGCCAAGTGATGAGAAAAGCTCACTTGGCCCTTCGGGCCAGGTGAGCTAAAAAGAAGATGTGGTATCATTGCCAATTAGACAACTCTCCACACATGCCACAATCTTCAGACAAAATGACACAGTAATTAACAACTATTGTTTATCACACAGATTCAACAATGAGCAAAGCCCATACAGCATAGTTAGCTATGTTTAAGGCCTCGAAATGACAAAACAAAATCATTTTAAATGAGAAAACTCAAAAACAATCAACACAATACAGTCGAAATATACATAGCAATTCATTTCTAGTACCATCTTGCAGCACAGTTGCTCAGAGGGAACAGTTCTATTTAAGAACTATTAAAGACTAGAATGCTCTTATCCGCTAATACCCTCATGGCAGAGTCTTGATTCATCCAAAACTGAGTTATTGGATTAATCAGTTGTTTTTACTTGCTTGCTTTGTTTGTTTGTTATTTTTTTTTTTAAATAATAAGAAATAAAAGCAGCCACCTAATAGCAGAAGCAGATCTGATGCTAAAAGCATAGGGAATAGTTAAATTAGCAACCATGGTTTGGGGAATAGTTAAATTAGCAAGCATGGTTTGGGGAATAGTTAAATTAGCAAGCATGGTTTGGGGAATAGTTAAATTAGCAAGCATGGTTTGGGGAATAGTTAAATTAGCAACCATGGTTTGGGGAATAGTTAAATTAGCAAGCATGGTTTGGGGAATAGTTAAATTAGCAAGCATGGCTTGGGGAATAGTTAAATTAGCAAGCATGGTTTGGGGAATAGTTAAATTAGCAACCATGGTTTGGGGAATAGTTAAATTAGCAACCATGGTTTGGGGAATAGTTAAATTAGCAACCATGGTTTGGGGAATAGTTAAATTAGCAAGCATGGTTTGGGGAATAGTTAAATTAGCAAGCATGGTTTGGGGAATAGTTAAATTAGCAACCATGGTTTGGGGAATCCAATAGTCAAAGTAGTTAATCTACCTTTCCTTGCAAAACTTCCAATGTCGTCTGTGATTGTTTTAAAGCATAGTAGTCCCAGCCTGCTTTTAAAGCACTTGAACCCTTGTTTAACTGATTTAGTATTGCTCTTGATAGAACATTATCATCAGCAGTCTTTTTAAACATCTCCATGTTAAATGATTTGCCATCGGGAGATTTTGGCAACCGTGTGAACTGTAATTAAAAACAAATGGATTTTTTTTAACATGCACTTTTCATGCTTGTAATAATTATAATAAATTTATTTGAAACACAAATAAATGTGTATTGATATGATATTGCCCTTACTGTCATTTAAACATCTTAATAAAAATGATCATGACACTTTTAAAAAATGTACTACATGTATAACTAAATTCCTATACCATGTATACTCAAAATTAATTTCAAAAGAGTGAACTAATGAAAAAGAAGTATTTGTTTACTTGTCAATATATTAATATAATAATAACTGAAACAATTATCAGCTGGAGTCAAAGAATTATTAGAAATTTAGAAAATTCTTAATTTTTTGTTGAACTTTTAGATTATTTAAAGTATATGAAAGAAAATAATGGTACCTTCTCTTTTACTATGCCTTTCAGATCTCTCTCGGCACTTAACAACATTATGTATTGTTTTTGAGCCTCATCAAGTTCAGTTTCACTTGCAAAGTTTGTAAGGTTACTGACAAATTGATATAAATTATCTCGGACATGTTCCTTCAATGATTCTGGTATAGTGGGTATGACCTAAAATTTTAAAGTACTGCAAAATGATATTGTTCATGAAAATGTAAATACATATTTATACTTCTAAAGGAAGAGATTAATTTCATTGAGCTGCAACTTCTCTTTATCCATACAAAGTCAAAAATATATGTGATATGACACATAAAAATAAATGTAGTGTTTTGTATTTCCTAAATTTGTATTTGAAACAACTTTTTTTCACAAAAAAGGCCAATTTTTTAGAAGATATCCAAATTCAGAGACCAATATATGATTTGTGTCATATGCTTTTACGCATGCTCATTCAATGTCCTGCCCACAAAATTTTATAACTTCAACACTTGCCCAATTGTGCCGCAATATCACAGGCATAATATATATAATAATAAGATGATGTGGCATATAATTGCAAATGAGACAACTGACCACCAAAGAAAAAATGATAGAGAATATGTTGGCAACTACTGTTGATTCATTTCATTATATTTTCGTGGGTATCAATTTTCGTCAGTCACAGGTATTACTATGGTCTATAGGGTTACTACAGAATAATAACATAAATTTGTTATTGTGGACTAAAAAATCAAAGAATAGTGTTAACACATGTATGTTACATGTTTCAAAGGGACAATATACATCATTTAAGTTTAGTTAAAATGTATACACGTTCTATTGATATTACTATTGTCTTTATGTATACATGGTAAACTTAACTATAGAAAGTTAGTTCATAGTTTGCAAATTTCGCATAGTACACCTACACATGTATATATATTATTACAGAACATTTGAATTGGTGGTTCACCTGTACCCACGAAACCCATGATGGTTACAAGAGCGCAATTATTCGTAATGCATATCTATAGGGTACCACTAGTGTTCCGTTTTTTTTTTCTCGAAGACTACACAAACTAGGGAAAAACGGGTAGCAGTTCCTGTTACTAGAAATGCCAGTGTTGCATTACAACTAAAAAAATATATAAGGTCATGCGGCTAAAATTGACTTAAAATGCAGTCGAAAAAAATCGCCTACTTTTTTCGCTTAATGAAAAAGGCATATTTTTAATGGGTCCAAAGTACAGAAATGGAAGATATTTTCGATACTTCGTAAAATGTGAATATGATGTTCGGCAATTTTTAAACCTAATTGGATATGCTTTCGATTAAATATAATTCCAATCCTGTATCAACCAATCAGAAGCCGTATAGGATTCTATTCTGAGTACCATCTTGGGGTAAAAAACTTGCCGGTAAAATGTAAACAAATAATTGCGCTCTTGTAACCTGATAATTGGTATCCAACAAATATTAATGAATCTACAGTATAAGTCACTGTACAACCTTTGGCCATAAGCAAAACCAATACTAAATAGAAACCTATTAAAGCCCCCAACAGTCAGGGGTACTACTTATACAAGTTAATTTTATATACACATATAAGTAAATAAATAACATTTGAATAATCTCCCCTTAATTTTCTCGAAAATTTACTTGTATAAGTAAATTTTTCTTACAATCCCACAAAAATCCTCAAGTTTTGAGATACAACATCATGCTTTTGATGATTTTTCCCAGGTTTGCTCAATTTTTTTTTATTAAAGTTCAATGTTTCATCTCATTAATTCAACAAAGAAACTGATTGAGCAAAGATCTTGTATATTTGCACAAGGCCTTCAAAAATTGCTCCTTTGGGGCTTGTAAATGAGCAGTGTTATGAAGATAACAGACAAATGGGATTTTCATTGTCCATGAAATTACACTTAAATGATTAGTAAAGACATCTGCAAAGGGTAGACAATTTAAAATTCTATCAGAGCAAAGAAATCTTAAGAATTCAAGAAAAGAAGAAAGGATGACTTTTTTACTTATATTTTTACAAGTAAAAAATTCTGAATGTCTAAGGGACATAACTAAGACATTTTTTTTTACCTATACAAGTAAATAAAATTCACTTGTATAAGTATCCTTCAAATTTACTTATATGTGTATATTTTTTTTTACTTCTTCAAGTAAATAAAAATAACTTGAATAAGTAGTACCCTGACTGCCCAAATGGCAAATGTAAAGCAATTCACACAAGAAAACATAAAAGAAAGATTTATATACAAACAAAAAAGAAAAACAAATATGATTAAATGATATCCAGCTAAATTATCTGCCCTTGATTTGAAATCATTATTACAAAATGTATCTCTCCTTGTAAGATCATGGCTTAAGGAATTAGTTAATACCTTAACAGTTCACAAAATCTATTTTTCCCTGGTGGTCCTTGAAGAAAACTCTGCTGGTGATTTTTTAAATAAACTCAAATTTTAGAAAACAATTTCAAATGCAGAGAAAGAAATATGATATATGCGATCCATTTGCCCGTTTAACTGCAGAAATATAAATAAATTATACAAGCCTTTAAATATGTTAAAAATGTTAAAAACTACGTTAATCTAATTAATAAATGAAAAATATCACTTGTGATGTTAGTGTGATGTCAATGAACATGTCAAAATTGAAATAAAATGGGCAATTGCAAATTGGCATACCTGTCAACTTTACAAAATGCCCATGGGATGGGGGGGGGGGGGGGGGTTGCGTGCAAGATGGCTTTCATAGTCTTAAAAAACCTTAATATTATTTTTTGGCTTCTTCATACTTTTATTAGCCTAAAGTCATTGTAAAATTAATTGTTTTGTTTAAATTGTGGAAAAAATTGCTCTTTCAAAATTTCAATTTGGGAGCCTCCATGGGGGAAATCCCCCGCAAATAGTGACAGTTGGCAAGTATGAATTGGTTTTGACAAATCTAGATATGAGCCAAGACCTTCTCAAAAAATGTTAAACCATATAATTATCTTTATTCAAGACATCTCATACCAGAATACATTTTTGGGTGAGATCTTAAGGTTATACATATTGAATAAACACCTGTCTATTGTTGATGACTGTAAACTGTCCTATTGGAATTACTTTTAGGTTTGTGCATGGACAACATTTGATGACAAGTATATTTCTACAAGTATCTTGGTGTGCCATCCCCCCTTTTTTCTGAATCCTAGTATCATTAAACCCTTCACATCTGTGTTCCATATCAAATCTCTAACAGACTGAGCTATAGAAGTTATTCCCTAGCTCAACCACTTACAACTGGTTTCAGTATCTACTACAGTACACACTAATAAATTTATAAATCTAAAGAATTTAATATTGTTCATACTGTCATGACTGTTGAAATCTTTTAATATATATATATAAATCAACTTTTTTGTTTAACACTGACAGTCTAGATTTTTATCTTCCTACAGGAACATTGTATGTATTTTCGCGTATCATTTTTTTTAAATCTCAATTTTGGATTTCGTTTCATACTTCTTACAAAAAGTGATGTTTTCCTACTTTCGATTTCGTTAATTTACTTCCTTGAAAAATTTATGATTTTTTTAATTAAAACTTTTATTTTTGGTTGTTTTCCTAAGAAAATCAGCCCATCTTACTTTTTGAGTTGACATTCTTCCGTCTGCAATTTTTAGTGACCGCTTATCTAATGACACTGACTATATTCAACTAATTCGTTGGTCCAAGTCTATACACAGTTCATAATTTGTCATACGGAGTTATCTCCCATATAGAATCAACAAACAATGTTCTGTCGGTATTATCTCCCTTTGTCCCAATTATAAGTTAACAACAGGGATAAAATAGAATTAAATAAAACTGACAGTTTTTACATTAATCCAAGATTTTAATTGTATTATTAAAATGCTTTCACCCTATACCTATTAATTCAAACTCACAAAAGATATTTTCATCACTTATTCGAGTCGTTATTCTTTAATGATCTTTAATGTATATCTTTGCATCTCATTACACATGTTACAGTACTTTCTATTCTATTTTACTGAAATTAGTCAGTATTCTATTTTTTTGACAATTTCTGGACCAAAATATCATAAGGACAATAAGGGCTACGGTTCCACAGCAAATCACACAGGCACTGTAAGTGTCATCAATGTATTTATAAGTATTTTTTCAGAGACAAGTCTGTGTGGCTAATCATCATACATTTATCTAGGAGGGGGGGCAAGGGGGGTCCCAATAACAGCAAAACAGCAAATTGATTTGGCTCATAACAGATAACAAGGAATTAAAATGGACAAAAACAGATAACAGTAAATGAAATATTAAAATAATTCAGTCTTTGACAAATCAGTATTTCTTATTACGGATATAATCCTTTGTAATGCATTCCATTTTCTATGACTATGTTTTTAGTATTAATCATGTTAATTTATGTATCTAGAATGTGTTTAAATTACTACTCAATATATTATAATATTTTTTATACGCTCGTTTACGGAACGTATTATGGTATACTGTTGTCCGTCTGTCGTCAACATGTCGGTATTAACTCAAAAACTCTTTAACCAATTTGCATTAAACTTTGGCAAATTGTTTATATCTATTGACGTGAGCTCCCTTTTTTTTTTTTTTTTTTTTTAAATTTTAGATTTTAAGTTCAAGTTCTGGGTAATGGGTTTTTTATTCAATAAAATTGGTGTTTTTTTTTCAGTTTTCTGATAATATCTCAAAAAAGCTTTCTCAAAGCAAGGAATTTTGGTGAATGTTTATATCTATTAACATGAGGTCACTTTCAATTGTTATAAATTTTAGATTTTACGTTTCTGAGTTAACTGGTTTTATTAATTAAAAAGGGGTGATTTTTCCAGTTTTCAGACATTAACACAAAAATGTTTTAAGCAGTTCTCATGAAACGTTGGTGTATTGTTTATATATATTGACTGAAGCTCCCTTTGTTGCTAAAAAAAAATGACCTAAAAGAGTTTTTTTTTCTAAATGACCATTTAATGAGGTGTGTGATTTTTTCTTAATAAGACTATGAGGCAAAGTGGTATATAGGGTAGCAAAATCAAAAGCACCAATTATAATCATGCAATTTATCAAGTACTTCGAACGAATTTTTACACTCCAAAAGCAATTTATTCCACTATTTCCAAAGGCCTTATTTGAACATTTTTTTATCAGCTGAGGTATTTGATTGTACCAAGTGTACTAGTAAGTTACCAAGTGTACTAGTAAGTAGAATACATAGTTTAGTAGGGAAACACTGGCTTGAAACAAAAGAAATCTTTGTTTGTAATGAGTTATGTGCAGCTTCGGACCCAAGTACATGGTTGGAACTTTCATTGGACAATGCATTTGGTTCTGCTTTGAAAAGAATCAGAGCTGAGTCTATGTACCATATTATATAAAAGGTTAACTGGTTGTTAGGACCTAGTCCTTAATTGAGATCCTTGTCAGATATTCCTGGCCATATGTTTTCCTTTTTGTCATATTAAGAATTATTTTTAATTTAATATCTTCGTACGGGAAACAAGGAACATTATTCTCATACAAAAAATTAAGATAATTCTAAATACACATTCATAAAAAAATGGAATTTATTACAAAGGATAATCATAAGATATACTTGAATTGTCCTGGACCTCACTTCTGTGATAGGTAAATGTTAATGGAATCCTTCTCTGAATACGGAACAAACATATTAGTAGTGGTAGACCCCAATGTCCAATGATCTTCAATTTCTACCGAATATTGGCTGTAAAAAAAAAATGCAAACATTCCAATTTTCAATAACAGTTAACAGAAAATACATTATCACAATAACAGATAACAAAAAAACTAATAGCCCAATAACAGCTAACAAAGAATAAGACAATAACAGCTAACAGCAAATATATTTTCAAAATAACAGATAACAAAGAATTAAATTGCCCCATAACAGCATAACAGTTAAACCCCTTGCCCCCCCTCATCTAGATTCACATAAAACTTCGACAATTAGGCATTAAAATACCGATGACAGAAATCTGAGACTACCAAGGTTCGGACAGTATCACATAGTGTGTTATAGTAGTCTCAGCAGAAATGAATAATGTACATTATAAAGAATACATTTAATTCATACAGAAGGAAAATGATATTGAAAGCATGTTTATGAAGTTTTAGGAATAAGCTTTCAAAGATAAAAAAAAAAAAAAAAGAAGAAAGTAATGGAATTTAATGAACACAGAAATTAAAGACCTCTCCTCTGTTTTCCCGACCTTTTCACATATTTTCAAGCTTGACAATGTGACAATTCCAGCGACACGTCCTATCACCTTATATATATGATATAGGAAGCAGACCACCGAGAAGGAACGTACCTCTTTTTCTACATATAAATATATAAAAAGTGAAGAGAGAAGCAACATAAAAATGGTACAGTAGATCTGATTCTTTACTTCCTGCCCAACAGGGGCTGGAACCTATATTTTTCAGTTACACTTCTACTACAACACCGCCTAAAATTGTGCAAAAGTCTTATTCTCACCTCCATCTAAGGCTGATAATAGCTGATATAATAAAATTGAGAATGGAAATGGGGAATGTGTAAAAGAGACAACAACCCGACCATAGAGTAGACAAGAGCCGACGGCACCCGATGGGTTTTCAATGTAGCGAGAAACTACCGCACCCGGAGAAGTCCTTCAGCTGGCCCCTAAACATATTTGTATACTAGTTCAGTGATAAAGCACGTCACATTAAACTCCGAATTATACACAAGAAACTGAAATTAAAAATCTTACAAGACTCACAAAGGCCATAGACAGAGGCTTCTGACTTGGGAAAAGCGCAAACATTCGGCGACATTTTTTTTTAAATCTCAACCCTCCCTATATACCACTAGCCAATGTAATTAATACAAACACACAACAAGACGTACAGTAAAACTCAGTTTAAGAGAAGTCCGAGTCTGATGTCAGAATAGGTAACAAAAGAAACTGAACAAATTGACAATAATGCATAAATTAACAAAGGACTACTAGCAGTTACTGACATGCCAGCTCCAGACATCAGTTAAACTGATTTGAAAGATTATGTCTTTATCATATGAATATTAAGCACAATCCCTCCCGTGAGGGGTTTAGTATTAAACTATCATTAGATATATGAGAAGAACATAACCCGTATCATGTCAATAACTGGTTTTATAATAAAAGTGTTTAATTCCGATGCAAAGACCCTATAAGTGAAGCAATGTAAAGCCAAATATGCAATCTTTAATGACCTGACAACAGTATTGTAACTATTTCCCTTATCAATAAGTCTTAGCTGTTGAGGTGAATACTGACTATTTTTTTGCTTTGTAAAGAATATTACCATACAAGATTGAATGTGAAATACCTGAACGTATAAGATGTCTGCATGTTGATTTATATTTACAAATGATGTCCTTGTACCGATGAAAAAAAATAGTAAAAACCCTGGTGTAATAATTTTTCAGTAATACATAAATTTATCTTGTTAAACTCAAAAACTTGTTACATACACGAGCGAATCGTATAAGTTGAGATATATAAACACCATAAGATGGTGACAAGGGAACGTCACCATCTGAAGATGGATAATTAAAGATAGGAAATTAAAAATAATCTCTTTTATCATAATTTTTTGTATTAAGCTTCCCGTTAATGTTATATATATCAAGATCGATAAAAGGGCAGTGGTCATTGTTAGTATTAGCTTTATTTAAAGTTAGTTCAACAGGATAAATCACGTTAGTGACACACTGAAGTCGTCATTATTGAGAGCCAATATATCATCCAAATATCTAAAAGTATCATTGAATTTTTGTATTAGATGTTGTTTCGATGCGTATTGAAAATATACAATTCATGTCGAATTTAGCACAACAATGTTTGATTTTTTTTTAATTTGCGTAAGAAAATGTTTGTTCTTCCTTCAGCAGGATTGGAACCCTTGCGTCTGTAACATCGTGCCAACACCGCCTTCACCGTGTTCAGCGCCCTACACTACCGTGGCCCTATCACCTAGACTACATAACAATTTAGCTTTCGATGTGATGTAATGACTTTTCTCTTTGGTTATATACATATTGTGTTTAAATTTAGTTTTTGGTTAAAAATTATCTCTAAGGAAACCTGACCATAATAGTACTGCAACCAGAGTTGATTTTTTAAAACTTTAATGGTCCGGAAGAACACACACCTAAATTATATATCGATGGAAAGAGGACAACGTGTACAATAAGAAAAGTTGGGTCGTAAAAATCCAGAGTGGTCACAATTTTGTGAAATTGAGGTCAAAGGTCAGACCTAAAAATATCAATATTTCAAACACAAGAACAAAAAGGAGAAATATTCTGATATTTATTCAATAGAATGCTACAAAAACGATTCAATCATAAGCATATGCTATAAACGATGTGTTAAAACGACAAATTTGACTAATTACAGACCTTCTAAAATTCAAACTGACCACACGCACGATACACGCACGCACGATACACGCACGGTGAATGCACGATACACGCACGGTACACGCACGATACACGATACACGATACATGCACGATGAGCGATGAGCGTTACACGGAGGATTAACGCAAAATGAATGATGAATGATGAACGCACGATACACGCACGATGCACGATGAATGATAAATACACGATACACGCACGATATACGCACGCACGATACACGCACGTTGAATGATTCATTGACGACTGAACAACGAACGCTTTTTACACGATTCTCAAAGCTATTTTATTTAGAATAGTATTTAAAATTGATATGCATTTTCATTAAAGGCAATACTTGTAGCTGTTTTGCCGATACCACCATAATAGATAATATGCTATTTTGCCAGCACAGATTCAAATAACTTAATTAAAGTCGGCTATTTTATAGGCACCGGAAATATTTGTGAACTTGGACAGAAGCTCATAACAATCAAAATATAGTGTCTTGATTTTGTTAAGCCTCACCCAGAGAGTTCAAGTTCACGGCAAACGAAGGCGAGACATTGTGTTCCGCGAAACTCTTACTAATTTTATTTCATACAGTTAAAAATCTTTATGCATACAATGTCCGACGCATTATATCTACATAGAGTGACTGGTTCTAGAAATTATTTTAACTAACATGTTTGATATAATTGATTGCAATAAATGAATGATCTATGTATTTTTACATGTTATATATTTTTTCACTTTGACGGATACATTTTATAAACGATTATATATGTATATATCTAAAAAATATGGTAAACTGTTTTCGTTTTCACTACAAGCATAGCAGAAATTATTTGATTCTTTTATGTTAACATTCACTGCAAATTTTTGTAGTTCTGTACATATATACTTATCAACAGGACATACTATTAGGTTATAATTTCACCAATAAATGAGTAGTTGAACAATCTTTAGAACGTGTCGGTTTTTCCTTGATATTGCCGAAAATCAGTGATCCGACTGACACAAGCGAACTGACATAACACCTGATTAAACAATCATAATTTCTTTTTTTAAGTTACAAAGTTCCTTATATTATCCATTGTTATCAGAATCGTATGTGTTAATTGAGAGCAAAAGATATTATTTTGTCAGAAAAATTTGATTCGTACAAATTAATTAGAACTACCTAAGAAAATGACATTTACTGAATAATTAGAAAATTAACATTTGTAATACCAAATACTTCATTATATACTTCTGAAACGACTTTTCGTCCTGAATATGCATGAAATGTTTGCCACTGGACGTTTAAACAACCACTGAATAATCCATTAATCAAATTTTGCTCTCAGTAAAAATTACTTCAACAATATAAGACAAAATTGGTGTTTGTTGTTTGTTTGTGTAGTAAACATACTGAATGTGTTTACATTCCTTTCCAATTTCAAGTATGTAAGAAAATTCATACATATTTTCAAACATCTTAGCTGACACTTCAAATTTCTAGGAGGTATGATTCACGGGGTTTTACCTAAAACTCTTTGGGAAAATGCAATTTTTAATTCCAATTTGAAACCTAACGGTAATAGATATCCCAAGCGTTTTTTAAATGCATGTCTAATTTGATAAGGAGATTTGAAAAATCTATCTCAATGGTAGTTGAAATTATTCAGTGCAATCATTTTGTGTCCGTCGTTGTTTTTCATACATATCAATGAATATGTGTATCCAATGTTTGCTGTTCGTAATCTGTTGTTTATGGCAGTCAGGCCTCGCAATTGATTCCAAAATTTAAGCTCCCACTTAGGTAAATTAATGATCATTTATAGGGGAGGGGCTATTTTTCTCGATGCAAACATTATTTTCCTTCCTGAAAAAAAAACCGCTTAACAATTTTCTATATGTTTTCATTAAATCATAAACCGATGCATATTAAATGAGTTTTTAAAAATTTAAAAACATATTTTTATGGTAAATATATCTAAAGGTCTGGGTAATTTTCCTCTCTAAATAATGTTTTTTTTTCAATTTTTTTAAGGTAATAGTGTTATCAGTTATGTAATTTGACACGAAAACCGGCACAGGCATTGTTCAATTATTATCAGTGATCTTTTATTGATTAAATTTGAATATATGCATTAAATATCAATCTCAATCTAGATAAGAAATTTGTTTACACTGCACATCACTCTTTTAGTCCTAAGTAGCATATTATAACATATTAGTGCACTTATGAGTCCTTAGCCGTATTTAGACGCACCATTGTCTGCTCTTTGGTTGGATTGTTGTCTCATTGACACATTCTCCATTTCAATCCTCCATTTTATTCAATTAGTTGGTGATTCTCTTTATCTCTCTGTTTTATGTTTTTGCAGACAAAAACAATTCGCAGAATTAATCTAAAATAGCAGACATTAAACACTTTCTTTTAAAAACTTTTAGCATTTTAACATTTTTCGAGATTTAACCATTAGCTTAAGAGCATATTTCCCTTCTTTTTAGAAATTTGGCTTGATACCGTATGGAGATTTTTGTTACAACTATTATGAAGAAATTAACGACTTTTTTAACTAGATAAATATTCAACAAAAATACCGTTTTTTCTTAAATCAATTTCTTTTAACAAAAATAGAATTGTTACACAAATGTAGGAAGAACCCAATTTTGTAACGAAGATATTCCTTATCTCTTTACCGAAATCTGCATATCTTTATATTTTGAAACATAAAATGTTAAGGGTGTCTGCTCAAAGGACAGAAATGTCCAAGAAACCGAAATATTAAGGAAATGTCGAATAATTCAAACCCATTTGCCTTTAAAATTTAGCACATGAAGATATAATATTTAGCACATATACACATGTACAAATTGATTTTGTAAAAAAAATCACTGTCGGTCTAATTTAAAAACTGTATCGCATGCCCATAAATGTCCTAAAGCTTTAAATGTCAGATCATGAGGGTCTGAATGGGGATTCAGTATTTCTGTATTCTATATTTTTAGGCAATTTGTTTTATAATTCGTTTTACCTTTTGCCGATCATTCTTTATTCCATATATTCTAGTACCTCATCATTTTCTTTTCTATTTGTCTGGTTATTTTTTGTATTCTTTATTTTTTTGTCTATAATATCCTTCTATAAACTCCCATTCACACCCTTATGTATAATGGAAGACGATAAACATTTTAGTATACATACCACCCGTTGTCACTTTCACCTGACATACAAATCACATATTGTTATTACGGCCCGTTATTTCCACCTGGACACAGGACTTATATAATATATATATTACGTAATAATAACGGATATAGTAAATTCAGTAGAATATAACATGTATCAACGCACTGACTTCTTAAATGTATTTTGAACCAGAGACATGTGTATATATGTCTCTGTTTGAACTGACAATTTTAAATAGTATTTTTAGTTATTTTAAAACTAAGAATGAAAATCGGGAATGTGTCAAAGAGACAACAACCCGAAAAGAGCAATTGATAGCCGAAGGCCACCAGTTATATTTGCTAATGTTTTTGTTTCGAATAAGGCAAAAGCCATTGTATTTTCAGAAAATCTCTAAACGAGTAATGAGAGTTTAGCGACCTTGACTTGCTAACAGCCCTAGCACTGTCTCTAAACATTGTCGAATTTAAGAGCCTGTATCAATTAAGGGATATGCTACCTAGCTTTTAGAGTTTACAAAAATATACATTTCAGAACCAAATTTTGGCTTCTTTATATTTATACCAAAATTGAGTTCAAGGCAGTATTTTGTCGAAGAGAACGATTACCCAAAGTGCAACATGCGAGAAGAAGTTTCATTTCCCTTATTGTTTTTAGTGATGTGACTAATCTTTCGAGGTTACGTCACGGAAATATATCTTAAATGAAAAGATGCAACTGGGTACATCCCTAAAAAAAAAATATAAAAAAAAATGCTTTATATACTGACATTGAAACAAATATACTGCTCATAATAATTGCACATATGTAGACTTTAATTAAGATATCCCGCGTTTTATAAACCATCGCACTCCATTGCACCAAAGTCGGCAGCTTGAGTTGTTCGTGGAGCGTTTTCACAAATTCTGGTATTAATGCTTTGTTGTTTCCAGTTAATCGCCATTTTGAATACGTGTTTTAAATATTTATATATTTAAATGATATTTGTCCACACATGAACATGTTGAAGCTGGTTACGAGGTTTCAATACATATTCGTACAATCGTTCTTAAAGTTTTTGAAAATACGTGTTGAAGTTTTAATAACAAGAAAAAGATGTGGTATGATTGGGGATGAGACAACTCATCGCAAGAAATAAAATGACACAGAAGTTTTCACCATAAGTCACCCCACGGCCTTCAACAGTGAGTAATGAACACACCACAGTAATTATTTCATAAATTATCTCATACAATATGTTAAACAGACAATTTGTTAAAAAAAAATGAGGAAATAAATCAATAAAATATTCCTGTTGATACTATCTTTTGATTGAAAAAAGCTTCTGTCCATTTTTGATAAAAACCCAGGACAGTTTATCAATCTAATAAGTGTTTTAAAACTTCTTGATACTATCTTATGATTATTAACAAGCTTCTGTCCAAGTTTAATAGAAATCCAGGATAGTTTAAGAAACGGTCATTAAAAGTTCAAAGACGCCGACGGAATGTGGGATCGCTTAGTCTCGCTTTTTCGACTAAAGTCGAAGACTCGACAAAAAACATACAAATCAGATTTCTTTCTGACATACGGGCGCACTACGCTTTTTTATACGCCCGTCAACATTTTGAAGGGGACGTTTTATGGTATACAAATGTCCGGCGTCCGTCCGTCCGTCCGCATGTCGCACTGTAACTTGAGAACCGCTTATCCATTTCATGAAACTTAACATAGTTGTTTCATATGAATTTTCGGAATTTACTCATTTTTTTTGTGAAACCATTTGTATTTAGGCAGCAACCATTTGATTTTCTGGGGGGGGGGGGGGGGGGGGGGGCTATGGTTTTTTTTGGAAAAAAAAGTTTGTTTCCAGTTTTTGGAGAAAAAAATAATTTGTTTTTGATTCTGAGAAAAAAAAATTGTTTGTTTCACCCTCAGCTGCCACTATATGTAATGCTAAAATTGAAAGAAAAAAATTGTTTTCGACTTGTCGCGAAAAAAATAGATTGATTTTCGCCGCAGGCGAAAAAAATAATTTGTCCAGAAAAAAAACCATAGCCCCCCCAGAAAATCAAATGGTTGCTGCCTTACACGCATCTTTGTCGGAATTAAAATAAAAACAAAACACTTATAAATATATATATTCCTTTTGTCTCCGTATATCTTACATAAACATTTTAACAAGCTGACCACACTCTTATTTATAAGTTGGCGCACATCAAAGTCGTACGTGCTCCTATGGCAAACAATTTTGTTGCAAACGAAATGAAACAACAGCAACATTATTTGTCCTTTTCATCATTTTAAATAAGAACAACACATTAATTAAATATTTGAAGCATAAATCTTTTCGATACAATTGTTTTAAATCACTTAAAATAAAAAAGATCGTCATTGTTTAATCAGTTGCTATATATATATATATATATATATATATATATATATATATATATATATATATATATATATATATGTTATTTGGCACGTGTCAAACGGTTCATTGATTTTCGGCATATCAAAGAAAAACCGGCACGTGTCTAAATAATGTTGAATATCTCGTTTATTTATGATTATTTTTCTGTAAAATTTGAAATTTATGCATTAAATATCAATCTCTAACATGATATATAAAAATAATACATATAACAGCACTCCTTTTATTCCTTAGTGGCATTGTATAGTCAAAGCCTTAGTGCACTAAGGATTCCTTAGCAGTGTACCGAAAGAAAAAAAAAATCCGTCATTCTTTAATAATCATAGAAGGTTAACAACTAGTTTGTTTCCCGGCCGTTATTGAAATTCTTGACAATACCTTAATATTTGTATGTTCCGAAGGCATACTGAATGTTTTACGGAGGGGACCAACCTAGTCAGTAACAACGTACTATTGTGAATTATTTTTCGGATAATAATCTTTGAGACATACATTAAAAACGGTGTCATTGATAGGCAACCATGAACACAATGAAAAATGAATACGTGAAAGTGTTCCATGTTTATTCCATTCAAGTAAAGACTTGTTATGATAATACCATATATTTAACTAATTTATATATAAAAAAAAACAAGATTATATCTTAAACTTGTAAATCCAATTTCAAGTTTTAAAAGTTCCTCAATTTAAAATAATACATGATATATTTGCGTGATCTTATATTTGTTTAATTAAAATAATGCCTTCAAATACATGTAATGTTTATTTTTATTCAATTTTCCACAAAACATTTTAGCTTAGTTTAAATGAAATTCAGAACAGAGAATCTCAAACACTGTTGAAGAGAATATACATATTCGTGTTAATTCGCCTCAGTTTAATTTGTTAATTCATATTTGACATTTAACATTTTAATCCGCAATCCACATTTACCCGACAATCTTGTATATTGTATTTTCTCAATGAAATAACATAACGTGCATGTGACCATCAGAAACTAAGACAAAAATGATATTTATAATGGTATTTATCAAAACTTAAATATTTCGAAATATCTTAGTAGCATAGGAATTTGCCAAATAAGCGAAGAATTATATTCTACCTAGGATTTACAACCAAGGATTTGTATAGTTTCTTTTCAATAAAATATTGTTGGTGTTTTTGGCGACTATAGCAGCAGTATTGCCGTTATTAAATAAAAATATTAAATTTTCGCTATCTGATAATTATAGCCGCGGGTTAAAATGTTCATTAAAATGTATAATATTATACTATAATGGGCATTTTAGAATGGCACGAAGTTCATCTTCAATAGTAGAGCTACAACACATGTCATCTCGTGGACTTCTTTTCTTTCATACTTTCCAGTTTCTATTTTTTTAGTGGAGCTACCCCACATTTAAATTTTGCAAAAACACATTTGTTTTTAATTGACAGAATATTTTTAACAAATACCAGTTGCCTAACAGTATATTTTTAAGTCCATTTTCGCTCAGTTGAATAGAAATTCCAATTTTAACTCTTCTGTCGTAGAAATGTCAATATCATGTTATTGTTTGTACGTACAACATGTATCATTATATCAAAATGTGTCAGTCCCAGCCAAGATTCACCGAATAACCACAAAATCTTTACAGATGATAAAATATTTACACAAAAAGTCATGAATCTGTATGAACGTTATGTACGATGAAGTTAATTAAGAGTCTACAAGAAAGTAAGTATGACTGTAAATTTTATTTAAAGTCGGAACCGATACATATATATTATATATATATACATATACTTTAACCGCTCTATAACCGACTATCATATAAAAACCGCAATGTATGAACGTTACACAATTAGAGATGAACGTTTCACAAATGTTATCTGATCTACACAATTATACACGATTGACGAACGCACGATACACGGTTAAGAATGAATGATTGATGAACGCACGAAACACGCACGATACACGGTTAAGAATGAATGTTTGATGAGCGCACGATACACGCACGGTACACGATTAAGAATACACGATACACGCACGTTACACGGAAAATACACGGAACGATGAATGATGAACGCACGATTGGTACACGCACGATACACGCACGATGCACGCACGCAACACGCACGATACACGATGAACGCACGGAATAATGGTCAGTTTGAATTTTAGAAGGTCTGTATATGAAGAGCTGCCATTACAAAATGGCGTTGATTTGGAACCTTCTGTTTTTTTTTTTCATTTAAGACATAGCAAAAGAAGAAGTGGCCTTGACCTTTTCACATCCATAAAATTTCATATTGTGTATAGTATTTCACTATAGTATATTACAGAATTATTTTCTAAAGTATAAACACCAGTTTATTAAATTATTTCAATATTTTTTCTATCTTTGAAAAAAACAAAATTCAAGCGCTGAAACAGTTTTTTTAATTTTGCATCTTAAAGGTTGTGTATTTTGTGAAAATTAGTATCTAGTTATAGATACATACATATTGTGTATTTGCAAAGTCTGGACAGAGCAGTAATAACACAAAATATAATATAGTCACCCGAGGCGAATGCGAGGTTTAAAAAAAAATTGAGTGTAAAACAAAGTCAGTTTGGTGCATGAACATTTTTTTAGTATATAGGATAATCCTGGTAAAAAAGTTAACTCATTGATTTTTTAAGGGAAGGATGAAAAATAATTCAATGCAATGCCAGTTTTCTAATGTAGTAATTCAAATTCAGTCATGATCCTAATATAACTTTTAAAAGCGACACACAATAGCTCAAGTATTCATAAAATAGGGACATGAAACAATCTCTTAGTCATCATATGCGGATTCAGTACGCGTATTAGCATTACAAGACACTTCCTTTTTTTATAAGAACAAGTTCGGCGCAGGACAGAGTTTGTTCAAAGCAAACACAGTTTTTTTAGTACAAATGCTATCTGGAGCGTAAATACCGTCATGATTTGGTCAAACTCGTCAGATATAGTCTTCCCTTTGCATAGGAATCACAAAAGAAATGTGAGTACAAAGTTTCGATCAATGTTCGTGACCCATATTCCCATATGCATATGCATGATGTATCTGCACTGCCAGTCCCAAATGTAAAGGGGCGAATGTTGGTACAGAAACGATTGATTTTGTAATAGCCATACATTTACGAATTTTTGTTATCTTTAGGGACAATATACGGTTCAGAAGCGCCTTTGTGTTATTTTTCATCGATTAACTATCAAATGAACTTTTGAGCCTAGGCTCTGTGTTGAAGACCGGACCGTGACCTATAATGGTTTACTTTTATAAATTGTGACATGGATGGTGTGTTGTATCATTGGCACTCATACCACATCTTCCAATTTCTATTAACAAGCTATGCGGGCATCATTTCCATAGAAATACCAAAACGAGGACATAGCTCATAAGACCACTGGTGGCAGGATGAAGTAATTGTTCTTCTTTTAATGTATCCTTGATATTTTCAGACACACCTTGGTGTAATTCTGAAAATCTTAATATAGACTTCAATTTTCCTGCAGCAGATATGGCATCCCCTAAATTGAGTTCCGAGCTAAACTCTATAATTCATATCCCTTGGCCCCACTGTGTCTGAATTGTATGGTGTCACAATATCTAGTTAGTTCTGGAGTTTGGCAGTTTGGTAAGCATCAGAGACAATCTTGGGTAAAATTGATCGGTATATATAGAGGATGTGCTACATGAGAAAGGCTTTTTCTTATGGAAAAACAAATCACACCACTAACAATCGTTATTCACTGTAAATATACCTGACGCCGGACGCGTCCGGACGCGTTCAAAATTTGTACACCGAATGTTCAATATTTTAACGTCATATGTTCATGTTTAGAGACGTGTTCAAAGTTTTAACGTTTGTGTTAAAAATATTAACATGTGTGTTCAGACACAGTGAACACCGGTGTTCAAATTCTGATCTAAAAAAGAAGATAGTTGTTTGTCCGATTTTCTATCCTTGAATTGGCAAGTTTACAAAGATATTTATTTAAAAATATGAATGTATACGCACGATGATGATCTTGCAAATTTTTTACTAATATTTTAGTAATTGTGAAATATTAAACTTCCAAGCTGGCATATATGTATAGTTTATGAACTTATTTTATTATTATTACTAGTTTTATTTATAAGTGACATATTTATGCATATTAATGAGGCCTGTTATGATAATATCGTAATAAAAATATGTCGATGTTTATCGTATTTCATGATCCGTTCAGTTTATTAACATTACATGTTCAATCAGTGTTCAAATCGCTCGAAACTTTGAACACCTCGCGTTAAAAAAAATATACCAGGGTACCAAATACCGGAAACAAATATCGGCTGGTGATATAGGCGGTTAGACGAAGAATGGATACACATAAGGAAGAGAACTGGAGAAGGGATTTCTATCCCACACGAACACGAAAGAAGTGAGTATTAACAAGTTAGGATAATCTCCATAGGTAGTTCGATGGCTTCCTTGTTATTTTCTCATGTCAGATATATATTTGTCCAATATTCATAACTGTTATATATCCAAATTTTCAATATTCAACATAAAAGACGAATTAAAGAACAGGATTTAGATTAAACGTAAATAACTGTCAGCTTTGTTCTGATGATTTCCTAAACTGATGAATAACCAGTCTGTGATCGTCTGTCTGTTATACAAACTAAATGATGATTTTTGACATCCGCGTATATTAGCTGAACACTAAGTGTTAAGAACTATAACATCAAGTGTTCAAAAATGAAACACAAAGGCATTAAAAACTGAACACCACACTTTCAATTGACGAACACTAGGTGTTAAGAACTCTAACATCAAGTGTTAAAAAATGAAACACAAAGGCATTAAAAACTGAACACCACATATTCAATTGATGAACACTAAGTGTTAAGAACTCTAACATCAAGTGTTCAAAAATGAAACACAAAGGCATTAAAAACTGAACACCACATATTCAATTGATGAACACTAGAGTAAACATTTGGAACACCATTTTTGACTTAGAAAATGCATTCATTTTTTGTTTTATTTGTAGGCATCGTTAGATTGAAATGTTTGAATTAGGAACCGGAAGGCAATAATCAGACAAAGGTCATTTCTGTATGCTATAAAGTGTTGGAAAAAAGAAAGATGTCAAAAAGGTATGACAATATATGTATATTAATAGCTTATGTGGGTGTATCATTTCTATATCTGTATACCTTCGGTCAAGAAATCGACTTTTGTAATTTATAATGTCAAAACTTGCATTTCACTGCCATAGAATATCAGTTTATACTCTAGTATATATCGAAATTAAAGCATAACAACCATTGCATAATTTGATGCCTTATGAACAACTCTCTTCTATTAATTTTAAATTTTATTTTGCAGGATAAATAGATTAGGCTCATTGTTGTGGAGGATTTTGACAATGGAAGTTGATAACAAAACATAAAATGCCACCCAGTTGATAGCTTTAAGTGAAGATGCACTGAAAAGTGGAGCGTACATTGTATGTGATCGTACAAGAACTGTTGGAATTTGCAAACTTTTAAACTTTGAAATTCATTGTGACAAATATCTATATCATAAACTATCTACTTATCACATTGACATGCTTTTTTAGATAGGACACACATGATGTAGCAACTATCTTGTCATGTAGGGGTAAATCATTATTTGTGATATATTTAAGTCAGTTTAAAAACATTAAGTTATGTATGTAATTTCACTGACTGTTACTTGTGATATCATAAGGTATTCTTGTGTACTTTTCTTACATATATGCTCATTTGATTATATAAAAAATTACTTGTTAAAATATGTTTTATTGTCATATATTGCCTGATTCAATACAGTTTTTGTAACAGTTTAATTGAGTTTAGTGCTTATGGAAAATTATGTACGCTTGAAATAGAACATGTTCCACATTTGAACACCATAACTTTGAACACCTATGTCAACTGTTCTGAATGTTAACGTCTGGTGTTCTTAATCTTAACATTTTGTTTTTTTGAACATGTTCTGTGTGTTCAAAAAGTGTTACATGGCTGTTGAACGCGTCGACGTATTAAGATTTTGAACATTCGGACACGTTAAATCGTTGAACACTAATGTTAAGGTCTCTAACATCAAGTGTTCAAAAATGAAACAGAAAGGCATTAAAAACTGAACACCACACATTCAATTGATGAACACTAGAGTAAACATTTGGAACACCATTACACGTTCAAAAAGTGTTACAAAAAAGCGTTCAAGCAGTGTTCTATTTATTAACACTTAGATTTACAGTGTTAATAAACTGACAGCAAGTTCGAAATCTATTTTTTCAGTGACTGTTTTACTTAATTGCACAGGTGTTGACTTCAATAAGTACTTGGTTATGCATGGATAAATGATTACTCACATTAATAAGCACAACTTAAAAGACTGTTAACACGTTTAGAGGACTCAGTTTTGCGTAGTTTTCTGGGTTTTTTTACAGGTTTTTCTTTTACACAAAAACCCTGTTTTCATATCCAAACTACAAGGAAGAAACTGAGCGCGAGATCGTATAAAAGTGTCAGGTTGTGAGGTTACATGTCGATCAGTTTGATCACATACATGTATATGGTATTTCTGTTGTTTCTAATTTAAAGCTCCCCAAGGGTGACTGAAGAAACGAAATATGGTCACTTGGTCTTTCCCCGACCGGCAGTAAAACGAAGTTTGGCGTCCGTTTGGCTGTGCGTGATGTATCAAGTTCGCAGTCACGTCCGGTCAGAATGGGGACGTTAAATCCGCTGCCTCGTGTAAAGGGAGTGTCACGTTCTTTGCACGTTAAAAACCTTTGCATCAACTCTTTAAGGGGTCCGTAGGTGGCATGTTGCAATGGAAAATTTATGTCCCAATCCAATATCCCATCATTTTCCAATGGCAGTCTAAATTTTCCCGATCATCATCCCGAATGGCCTCTATTATAACAAAACCTACCTATTGTTTTTATTGTTAGCTTGTTCTCGTCCTGAACATGCATGAAATATTTGCCACTGGACTTTAAGCAACCAACAATCAATCAATCAATTTAATTTAAAGACGCACCAATTTTGCCTTCTGGTGCAAGTCTCATAACATCACTGATGATTTGCCCACGGAAAGCAGAATATCAAGAGAAGTTGGTTTTAGCATTACCTTGTCACACACCAAATCTCTGCAAAACTTCAATAGTACTTTTCTCCCCGACCACTTGCATGCATATTAATTGCTCTGAGGTTAAACATTGACATACAATGTATTTCCACACAATGTCAACTATAGTCATTATCCGGAAAAACCTTTTATCCGAAGGATTTGGTTAACTTTTATATAAAGTCAAAATTTTATTAACAAAAATATAACTTATTTACAGAAAATACACGAAAGAACTACTATATATATTCAAATTACTCAAAAATAAATTAACTTCTCCTACAAAATCTACATAATCACATCGAAACTATCAAATTGATTGTGAATGAAAAAATAAATGGTGGAGCTGATTGACGGATAGGAAATTTCCGTAATTAAAAAAGGTACAAATGATGTTTTTAATTTTGAGTTTTTGACAAAATTGTTTGGAATTTGCCCAACAAAATTTGCATGCAGTATCGCAATAATATGTTGTGTCCTCTCAAATGTCAAATACTGTTTTTGAATCATATGTTTTCTCGTTTTCAAAGAAAAACGCGTTAAATTTCTATCTAAAAAACAGCCAACTTTAAGTTTGAAAGTTTTACTTGGAGATGGTATAATATTTATGTCTTCATCATTCCGATGATCCTTGATGATATGTGCATAGAAAATATTCACGAAAATAGCGGGAAATTTAACCAAAAAATATATTTTTGGATTTTAAGGTAAGTACCCAAAACCGTAAATTGAGGGGTACTCCCATTAAAGGGATAAAATACAAAAATGTGACCATAGAAACTTTTTACGACCCGACGGAAATTAAAATATAGATATTATTCTATCATTTAAAACAATTTGCAGCCGTGTGTTATTCCGGACCATTAAACTCGTTAACTAAGCGTCTTTTTCGATGTCAGTTGCAGTACTAGAAGGATGTATTTGTATATACTTTAAATGGTTGAAGAATTTACATTCACCATGCAGTGATATTTCAATTGTTTTCTTGTATACAGCTTTGACAATCAAAATGTACTTGTCCACTATTGCGTGTTGCATTATCGCCATTTTTCAGCAATTTCAAGGATGAGCTCGATGGATATTGTTATTGGAGCAGAAATTCAAACACTTTCAGAGCACTTGGTTTTATAACTTTGAGGTGAAGTGCGGGTAACATATTTGTGTTTTTATGTTTTGTAGAATGATGCTTGTCTTTTTTTAAATTTCCAATAAACATGGTGTTGTTGTTGTTTGCATTTAGTCGATTCCCCTTGGTATCGTCTACCCATTTGTGCTGCATTCATAGGCCGACACATTCACGTTCACACAGACGGAAGGTATATGTTTACGATAATCATATTGTTGTCAGGTTATTAAATATGGGATTAATATTGTTTCACTCATAGGGTCTCAGTATTGAAAATAGACACATCTACTCTAAATCCAGTTGTTGACATGCTACAGGTTATGTTCTTTTTATACATTTTATGATGGTATGATACTGAAACCCTATAGCTAATGTAATGTTTTTGGCTTGATTTTCATATGATAAAGTCATAATATTTCAATCTATTTAATTGAGGTCTGGAGCTGGTACATGTATGTCAGTAACTTCTTGTAGTCATTTGTTAATTTAAGTTTTATTGTTAGTTTGTTCTGTTTTTTTATTCTGACATCGGACTCAGATTTCTTTTCTTGGATCCCGCCTACGAGTGAGAGATTTTCTTGCTGTATTGAATATCAATTGGTGGCCTTGTTATTTTGTTCGGGTTGTTCCCAATTTCTATTCTCAATTTAACATTTCAAACAAGTGAAACCGCGAGTTACTGCTTACTGATGATACCCCCGCCGCACGTGGATAATTTTCGAAAGTGTAAAATATGTAAGTATTCGGTAAACAGGATGTTGTTGCGTAATGAATATGAAAGTTCATCACACGGTATAGCTATCTTATATAAAGCCTGAAACAAAATTTCAGAAATTCTTGTAGTGTAGTTCCTGCATGAGAAAAATGCGACGAAAATTTTCAACTTCGGTATCGTGTGTAAAATGATACAAGTGTTCGTTAAACAGGAAGTTGTTGAGTGATGGATATAAAAACGCATCACACGATATAGCTGACTTATGTAGAACCTGAAACCAAATTTCAGAAATCATTGTAGTGTAGTTCCTGAGAACATGCTACAAAAATATTAATGGAACCGACGGACTGACGGATGGATGGATGGATGGACTGACGGATGAACAGGTAAATCTGTATACCCCTTACTTTTTTTTTAAAGCGGGGATACAATTAAGATAAGATGAGATAGATAATACATCTTTTTTTTTTCAATTTACTTCACATAATATATAAATCTATTTTACTGTAATACTGTCATTTTCGGTGCGTAAATTAGATATACAAACACTTATAGACTTATCACCAGGCTTGTATTTGCATGAGCAACACGATGTGTGCTACACGGGGAGCAGGATTTGCTTACCCGTACGGATCACCTGATATCTCTCCGGTTATATTTGGTTGTTGTTTGATTTTTTTTGAAGTTCGTGCTGTATTGCTCAAGTCTTTAGTTTTCTATGTTTTGTAGACCCGTGTTTGTCTGCGGTTTTTTTTCCATGGCAATTTCAGTTCTTTTTCTGATATATGCTGCCTCTCTTTTACATTTAGTACCATCTTTCCCTGTAATCTTCTAATAACAACCTCTTTACAAACAACGTTATATTGCTAAGTTTGTCATGTACATGCTCCAAAATGCTTCTTTCCAAAATTCCACATATTCTGTAATAAAATTATCGTTCGGTACCAATTCTAATGCACAACTCGACAACAAATTTCTCTTCGGTGATGCTAAAGGTCAAAATGGACTTGATGTGGCGTAAAGCAATGAATTATCAATCAATCAATCAGTCAGTCAAAATAAGCTGACAATAGGATGATTGGTTCTATTTTAATGACAGAATTTCTTACTTTTTGTAAAATGTTGATCAATTTTCGTTTTTATTAGTTTAATTGTCAGTTTCTTTTCAACTTAGGAATTTTATAAATATCCTCTTTGGTGTAGTATACCTCGTTTTTATTTGTTACCCTTAGCGGACGTGCTTTTAAACACTTTATAGAATCTCTAACATAACACACTGTGTTCATGTTCTCATTGACTTTTTCCTTTATTCGAAAAGGCAGAATGCATACGAAAACCCAAATGTCTAGATAATCATAGGTCTGTTCTATGTTCCTTTAGAATTCAACCAAAGATGAAGACCTGGATCTTCCATCACTGTATTGATACCTAAACTATATAAGTGTCCTTACAAACAACGATATATTGCTGGGTTTTCCAAGTGCTCCACGAAATCTCTTTCTACATTATTTACATCTATTTTATCAGCATTCAAAGTCAGGCTTCATAAACATAAACACTAACAAACCATAACAGACAAGTGTTACCAGCAAACAACTAATTATTGTTGAATATTATTCAATATATTTTGAGTTGCTGCCTCATAATTTTACCGTACACACCCTTTTTTAACAAAGCGTCAATTTGGATGACTATACACAAAAAGCATTTCAGAGTATTAAATTTCTACCCTAAATTTAAGTCAGTACATATATTTCTAATATGGCGGCATTATCACCCAAATGTGGTCTAAGGAAATCATTATTTGAAAAGGGTAACAGACAGACAGTTTTATATCAAGAGACACCACTGCTCAGATATAAACGCATAATTCTGCCAAGAACATATAAGACAACAAATCATTAATAAAAATGTATGTAGTTTAACAGACGGTCAGACATGAAGTAAAAAACTAAGACATGTTATCTTGTTTAATCGATGAAACGGTCAGACAGACACTGTAGTGACTACGCCTTGCAAGAAAAAAATATTTTTAATTATTTCATTTGTGTATATAACATCAACAATACTGATAATTATTTAATAAATGCAAATTCTAGCACTACTGCTAATAGTAAAATATAAATCTGTTTATACATGATGCTGACAAATAATCTTCTACAAATCTTAAAAAATGTTCAATAATAGAAAAATAAACTAAACCACTTACATGAAAATGAAAAAGTATGTCCAATAAATGCCGATGTAAGTGCATTGGTAAGTGTCATACGAACTTTATGATATTAACCATGTATATATGTATTCATATATTTATAGCTTTGATATAAACGTACTAGTTTTATTCTTTTAGACAACTATAAACCTACTAAATACAAGTATAATTCAACAAATGTCAATAATCATAAGAGAATGTTAAAATAACAATCATTATAACTAAATCAATAAAAACAAATTAACAAGTAATACTAAATATCAAAGAGAAAAATAAAAATAAAAACAGAACTACAGTAGATATAAATAGCAACTTTGGACGCAAATATTCTGCTTTCTATTCATTTCAGATTATGCTGTACACTGCCAGCATTTCTTCTATTCTAATCTGTTAAATATAAGAATTTATATTAACAGAAGAAAAATCTATTACATTACGTAAATTGCTCATATAGTTTCCATACAAACTCATGATGTTGCTTATTTATTTGTTTTAATTGTTGTGTTTCGTAGACAGTTGGCAGGAATTTTACAGTGTTGTCCATTCCTTTGATGTGAGCTTTTCATTTTGCCATTTGATTAGTGACTTTCTGTTTTGAATATCCTCGGAGTTCAGTATTTTTGTGATTTTACTTTTTGTTCGTCTTTTTGCTGTTTTTTTTATTTTTTGCCATGACGTCACTTTGTTATTAACTGATGAGTTTCAATATCCCTTTATTATTTCCTTCTATTGTCTCAGAAAGTCACTGATCTGCAAAATATTACTTTTTGCAAAAAAATCGTTTTATGAATGAAAAACATTTTGCAAAAGCAGGCGCGATTGATTAAAGTTTAATGTTTCATTTATTATTTTAAATGTTGAACGAGGTCCTTTGCAAAGGTAGGCATCAACTTTATTTCAGCCAATTACATACATTCATCGCATTTAACTTCACACATTGTAACACAGTTTTCATTAGTGTGAAAGGTTTATTTAGCCAGATTTGACGAATGAGACGAACTTTGTAATCGTATTATTCGTATTATTCAATTATTTGAATGTTTTGATTTCTAAAGTGAATGTGAATCTTACTTTTTTCTGTACTCCTGCAAGGAATGAATGGTGTCGTCCAGAAATCCTTTCAGATCTGGCGTCTGAACGTGATGTGGTTCTATATCATCCTTTGCCTCACTGGTTAGATCACACATATCTCTTTTAAGGGTTTCATAAGACACCAAGAATGATACTGCATGCTCTTCTGACAAAAGTGTTTTAAGACTTTCATACACAGCTGTTTGTTTTCTGTGAATTCTTTCTTTATTTTTCCAAGCACTTTGTAGCTCCTCCTTCTTCCACTGAGTTACATCCTCTACTTCATTGACTTTGATATCAGTCTTTGTCTCAATTAATTTCTGCAGATCTTCACCAACATGTCGGATTTTAGCAATAGCATCTTTTGACTCCTCGTCTAACTTCGGTATGTGGGCCATTTTTGTTTTCTCAGCCAATTTTGATATCCTCTGAAGATTATCTTTCATATCACATAATTTTGTATAGGCAAGTATTTTAATTTCCTCGGATTTTGCTTTAATTTCTGACATATCATGTCCCTTGTGATCGGAAGTAACACATATGTTACATACCAAAGTTTTGCAGGGAATACAGTAAAAGTTGTATTCAGATTTGTGTAATTCGCATCTTAATTTTACGGCTGACGGATTTACACTTTTTAGGTCGATCACGGAGTGTTTTTTTGAAGGTGGTAGTTTATCATGATTTTCTCTACATGGTTTACAAAATGCTGACTTGCAGTCATAGCAGAAGAAAATACCTTTGTTTTCACAAAAAACACAAATGCTGGTTGAGGTCTGCGCTGTAGATATCTAATAAAGATAAATGCAGGTGAAATATTTTGAAATACCAAGAGTATACCTATTAAAAATGAACGTTTGTGCTTTTCAATTTTAACTAGCATTAGTTTGTGTTTGTTTAGAATAAGTTACCCCAATTGTTAGACAAATTGTAATTTCACTCATTTTCCTTCCAGTCAAGTCTTTTATGAAAGAATGTAATACAGTTTGTTTAGACCAATTATCGCATTTATACTTATCATGAGCAACCATTCGAGTTCCTTAATATGGTTGGATTTGTTACCTTTCCGACGCACCTGAGATAACTATCGGATTTTGGTTTTTGTAGACTGTTGTATATGTTTTCGTCAGGTCTTTTTTTCCATGATGGACATGATGCTGTCAAGTTCTACTCGACTTATGAGTTGTAATTGTCCCCTAATTATCTTCCGTCTCTTTTTTTTTGTTCATTCTGATGATAATTGACGATTCTCAATGATAATTCCTAGTTAAACTTATGGATATCAGAATTCAAACAAATTTCATGTTCCTAAATTAGAAAAAAAGACTCACTAAATTAAGAATAAGTGCACACTCATTATCAATAGAAACTGGTAGGTATGCAAGACCAAAAGTACCCTCTAATGAAAGATTTGTAAATTTTGCACAGGAAAAATTTAAAATGAGATACATTTCTTGATTGAATGTCTTTAATATAACAATACTGGATCTAAATATAAAATCAATGATATTAATTCAAATAATTTGGATGAAAATTGAAAATGTTAAATCCTATGTCTGAAAAAGAACTAAAATCTATGTATGTTATTGAAGATGCTCTTGATTTCAGAGACCACCATACTGTTTCATCAGATAATAATCTTTTATAGTAGTTTGTGCATGTATCTTATATAGGTGATTGTGTGTTTTAAATAAAATTATGAACATTTTAATAATACTAATGTATAAGTTAACGGTATCAATATGAGTTTAGAATGTAATGGTATTCATAGAATATACTTAGATTGTTAGGGTATCTATAGAATTTACTTATGACTTGTTGTTACATGCATTTTTATTTCAGTTATATGACTTATGTTTTGCTTTAATATTATAATTGTCTGTATTTGAATAAAGCCTCTATTGTGCTCTTTCCAATAAAATATTGAATTGAATTAATTGAATTGAGATTAGAATGAATAGGCATTCATATTTTCCCGCGTTTGTTGCAAAACGCTCTTGCGATATTCTTGTTTTTGATAAAAAAAATTCTCACGACAAAACGTTTTCATATCATTTATATTTGTACTTTCCGTTATTAGTCAAAAACGCAAGTCACATGGGTAAAAATGTAAAAAACATAACAGTGGAATGCCCGCATGGTCATGCGATGTAAAATGCGTGAAAAAAATTGTAGAAAAAAATACAGAAATAAAAGGTAAAAATGTCAGAAAAGGGGTACAGCAGTCAACATTGTATTATAACCTTAATCACTACAAAATAAGCAAATATGTCAACAAAGATAAACCAATAGTCATATAAGATTAACAACAAAGAAAGACAAGAAAAGAATAATTATTATAGCACAATAACACAATGTCGGAATGTACAAGTACAGAGCCACTTCAACACAGCGAGAAAATCCCGCATACGGAGGATGGCTTCAACTGGCCCACAAAGAAAACAAAAGGTATACTAGTTCAGCGAGTTGTATGTATATAACAATACTACTTCTGTCATCATACAAAAAAGGAAATTTAGAATTTTCACCGGAGGTCGGTATTTTTTATTTTACTTTTTACAACATTTTCATTTTTTATATCAAAGAACCAAATGTTAATAATCATGTTAATATAATTAGGGGCGTAACTAGCTAGCCAATCAAATTGATGGAAATCACTCATGGAAAGATTGGAAGAGTAATTTGAATAATTACAAATCATATTTAGATATGGTATGGACAAAAAAAGACAAATAATAAAGTTACATGTTTCACTATATATGTTTCATCTTTTGAAACAAAGACAAAATTCTTCTAATAAAATGTATTGATTATTCTTCTAAGACATAGGACCAACAGATAGATAGACTTGAAGCTAAGAACTTAATTGTGTCAAAACAAATGCTTTTTTTGGGGCATTTTGTAAGTTGAAACATTTGTGTTCTAGTTTTCTCCTCTGAGAACTGCTTATTGATTTTAAGAACCATTATAATCATTATATGACATTGAAGACTAAAAGTTGTGGAGAGTCATTTTATCAATATATGATTTAAATACTTTTCAGCAAAGTGCATTGAAAATGTACTTTTTCATCTTAAACAAATAGTTCTTATGTTGTATTGTTAAACCACTGTCCCAGGTTAGGAGGAGGGTTGGGATCCCGCTAACATGTTTAACCCCACCACATTATTTATGTATGTGCCTGTCCCAAGTCAGGAGCATGTAATTCAGTGGTTGTCGTTTGTTTATGTGCTACATATTTGTTTTTCGTTCATTTTTTTTTATATATAAATAAGGCCGTTAGTTTTCTCGTTTGAATTGTTTTACATTATCTTATCGAGGCCTTTTATAGCTGACTATGCGGTATGGGCTTTGCTCATTGTTGAAGGCCGTACGGTGACCTATAGTTGTTAATGTCTGTGTCATTTTGGTCTTTTGTGGACAGTTGTCTCAATGACAATTGCAAAAGAATATACACTTCTTATATTCAAATGACTAAAATTGTTTTCAGACATTTGATGGGAAATAAACTTTAAAAAAATGGTTTATTCTAATTAAGAGTTCGAAATTTTAACAAACTGTTTTAAGCCAATCACTGATAAAAATACGTGAACTAACCTAAAATGATGATAAAATACAGATGATTATTGAACAGATATATCATGTTAAGGAGGGGTATTTGCGAAAAATACCAGTCGAGAAAATGTAAAATTTCACGAGCCGTAAGGCGAGTGAAATTCATTCTCAAGACTGGTATTTTTCGCAAATACCCCTCAAGAACATGCTTTATCTGTTTAATTACCCCGAATGTTAATGTTCAAAAACGCATTGATGATCGTGACGTTACAAGCGTCCAGTCGGATAGAGTATTTTTTGCCAAATACCACGACAGAGAGGGAAAAGGGCATATCCTTTTTACAAATACCCCAGCGGCGTTAAAAATGAACGATATTCATTTGATAACAGTAAATTGGTAAAAAAATACACTGGAGATCAACCAATCAAAACCCAGGATTCTTACATAAGGTGTAATTATGCAGAATAATCAAATAAATTATAGTCCTTACTTGCATACCTTCGAGATATATTTATATTCAGATTTCATTTTATTTTTATCTATTTAAAAAAGATCTTGTTAATCCTTATTTAATCATTTATCTTTCAGACATAATTCACGTTATCACGTTATGTAGTTTAGATCAAAACTAATAAGCAATGAATAAATCTATCATCTCTATATAATAAACATCTAATATATTGATTTGTATATTCAATTATGATGTCAAGTATTTGTATATTGAGATGTATATTGAAGGGTCTGTATAATTATGTAAGACTGAGGTTGATTAGTAATGTGGTCAATACAATTGTCATGTAAGGAGGTAGGGCATTATTTTTAATTTACCACCTTGTCTCTGATTGTTTAATGATCATGCCAAGTTTCAATCACGCTAGTATTGTATCATTACTCAACTACCTAATCAAATTGATTTAAAAAGCCTGCACATCAACACACCTTAACGACAAACATGCTTGAATGAACTGCTACAAAAATATACCCAAATTTAGGGAACTTTAATTCACTGTGTATATATTTTGTAGATTTAGTAGCTGACATGTGCCTAGTTACTTGATGCTTCAGAGGTCGGTGCCTAATGAAAGAGTAAGAACAATTCTAAACTTTCAAAAAACAAATTGTCTTCATATCTATGCGAATGCCACGTTAAGCAATCTACTGCGATGTCCACCTTGAAAAAGATTAAATGTGTAGGACATTTTTTTGAAAATAAGCGATGTACACAATGTCCAAAGGAGTGAACTGTATGAATCAAAGCGAACATTTCAGTATTTCATATTACTTTTGATTCATTTTTATTCGTGGTACCATCTGGATGAGGAAAGCCAACGTCAGCAAAATGATGCATGTGATGTGCTCGCCAAAGGTGCTCCTCAATTGTTGAAACATCCTGCAATGGAGTGAAATATATAATTTTTTTCATTTTAAATTGATTCTTTTTTATAAAGAAACTTTGATTTAAAAAGATATTTAAAGCAATGTCATTTTACATTTTGAATGTCGGATTTATGTCTTTTCTGATTAGTTTATCATGAATTCAGATATTATTGCGAGGTCAATAATTGATTAATGAGAAAAATACTTATCAACATTCTGGTATATATTGCTTATATCTTAATGCAGATTGCCCCGAAATAGTAATTATCAATTTAACATTTATGTCACTTTTTTAAAAATCGTAATAATTTCTGAATTTACTGTATTTCTATCTTGTTTATACAAAATGGTATTTAGAGCTTAATATCAGCAAATGCCAAATACAAATTTGTTGTAGTTTTAAATAAGTTATTTGTTTTAAAAATAAAGGACATTAATGAAACAAAGCTGATTATAGGACATTGAAACTCTCTCTTAGGAGTGTAAGAATGTATGAGCTATGATTCATTTTTGGGTCCATTATTCTTTATTCTTTGTATCAAATCCAAACCTTCTCTTGAGTAAACCTCTAGAGGTTTATTTAGGATTAACTGTGTTGTTTTACTGCTCTCATATCGAATAAAACTCCTTATCTTGTTTATTCATATCATGAAAAAAATTGAAAATCATCTAAGTAATTTCCGACATAAATATTTTTGTTTGTGTGTCTAAACTCATTTTACTTGTAGCAATAATATGATAGCACCAGAAATCTATGCAATTTTGAGATCAACACATGTTTATTTTTGGCATGAAAATATAAACTCATCATCTTGGGTACTGATACATTTTCAATATGGTAAGGGGATCAAAATAAACCAGATGCTCCGCAGGGCGCAGCTTTATACGACCGCAGAGGTTGAACCCTGAACGGTTGGGGCAAGTATGGACACAACATTCAAGCCGGATTCAGCTCTAAATTTGGACTGTGATTAAATAGTTGACACACCATAGGTTTCTGACACAGAATGAATGTGGTCTAATGAACTTAAAAATGGTTTTTGCCTTTGAGCAATTCACTATGCTCTTGAATATTAATCCTCTCAAAAAAATGTTTGAAGAAATCTTCTTTTTATTTATGAAATCTGAAATGAGAAAAAATTGAACCCCCCCCCCACACACACACACTAATTTTTTTTTCACATCCCCCTTTCCCTTATTCCAAAACTGGTCTCAATTAAAATTTCTAATGAAGTTTGCAAAAATAACTACTCATTTAAATACATCACAAAATATTAAAATGTAAAAAAAGTGCTTGTTATCACTAAATGGTAAAGATTGTTTTAATGTATCAGTTGGTAGTAAAAGTGAATATACATTGTATATTGTATAAAACAATGATTTAAGTTGATTCAACTACTATTCTGGATAAAGAAAGATAACTCCAAATGAAAATTTCTTGCTATTGCACAATATTGTGCAATTAGATATTTCTTGCTATTGCGCAATACAGTGCAATTGAAAATACTTGCTATTGCACACTACTGTGCAATTGAAGATTTCTTGCTGTTGTGCAATACTGTGCAGTTGAAAATTTCTTGCTATTGCACAATACTTAATATAATAATTTTGGATCCTGATTTGGACCAACTTGAAAACTGGGCCCATAATCAAAAATCTAAGTACATGTTTAGATTTAGCATATCAAAGAAGCCCAAGAATTCAATTTTTGTTAAAATCAAACTTAGTTTAATTTTGGACCCTTTGGACCTTAATGTAGACCAATTTAAAAACGGGACCAAAATTAAGAATCTACATACACAGTTAGATTTGGCATATCAAAGAACCCCAATTATTCAATTTTTAATGAAATCAAACAAAGTTTAATTTTGGACCCCGATTTGGACCAACTTGAAAATTGGGCCAATAATAAAAAATCTTAGTACATTTTTAGATTCAGTGTATCAAAGAATCCCAAGGATTTAATTTTTGTTAAAATCAAACTAAGTTTAATTTTGGACCCTTTGGACGTTAATGTAGACAAATTTGAAAACTGGACCAAAAATTAAGAATCTACATACACGGTTAGATTCGGCATATCTAAGAACCCCAATTATTCAATTTTTGATGAAATCAAACAAAGTTTAATTTTGGACCTAAACTGTTGGGACCAAAACTCCAAAAATCAATCCCAACCTTCCTTTTATGGTCATAAACCTTGTGTTTAAATTTCATAGATTTCTATTTACTTATACTAAAGTTAAGGTGCGAAAACCAAGAAAAATGCTTATTTGGGCCCCTTTTTGGCCCCTAATTCCTAAACTGTTGGGACCTCAACTCCCAAAATCAATCCCAACCTTCCTTTTGTGGTCATGAACCTTGTGTTAAAATTTCATTGATTTCTATATACTTATACTAAAGTTATTGTGCGAAAACCAAGAATAATGCTTATTTGGGCCCTTTTTTGACCGCTTATTCCTTAACTGTTGGAACCAAAACTCCCAAAATCAATCCCAACCTTTCTTTTGTGGTCATAAACCTTGTGTCAAAATTTCATAGATTTCTGTTTACTAAAACTAAAGTTATAGTGCTAAAACCAAGAAAATGCTTATATGGGCCCTTTTTGGCCCCTAATTCCTAAACTGTTGGGACCAAAACTCCTAAAATCATTCCCAACCTTCCTTTTGTGGTCATAAACCTTGTGTTAAAATTTCATAGATTTCTATTTGCTTATACTAAAGTTATAGTGCGAAAACCAAATGTCTTCGGACGACGACGACGACGACGACGCCAACGTGATACCAATATACGACCAAAACATTTTCAATTTTTGCGGTCGTATAAAAAGTGTGGTCGCATACTTTAAGTTAAAATCTATTTAAATCATTCCTTGCGATTAATTCACTGGTGTGAAAATAAATAGGCAAATGCACATGATTAGACTTTTTCAACCTCCACATTGAAATAACAGCTTTCTAAGGAACTCTCCAATCATCATGCTGGATTTTGTTCAAGGCACTAGCTACGGTTACATGGAAATATAAAAATAATTAAAAAACATTATTGTAACATTGGAGACTAATTGCCGAAATACAGGGATGGGATGGGATCTGTTTAATTACGATTCTAATGTGACGACCTATTATCGTCAACCAAAATAATCACAATATATCTTCCTTTAGCGCAAACGCAGTAATGCACAAAAAACGGGTATTTCGCGTTACGACCAACTTATCTATACTACCAGATATTCTCATTTTTCGACATCAAAACCCCAGTTTAGGTAGGGCAAGATTCAAATACAATATATTAATCTCTATTTTTCATCAACATAACAAATCAGTCGGGCCATTTTAATTTATTTTTCCTGGTAAAATTTCATAAAACGAAAATTCCGCGAGATAATGTTATTGTCTTTGCATGGCAACGAGACAAACTGACGTCACAAGTATGTTTCCGTAAACAAAAAATCAAATGTAAATATCGAGCGTTTAAAATCTTTCTGTACGCCTAGAACGAATATAATTACATTGGAAGAAAATATATAAGTGAATAATGCTTAAAAAAGAATAATCATTGAATTATATAATATTACCATTATTTTCAAAATTGGGTGAACAGCCAAAACAGTATCGTATGTATAGGGCTTTCACGGCTAACAAAATAACCGATTTTGTCCTATTAGAATCGAAATAATTCATGGCAGTCGTAGATTTGTTTTCATTTAACCATCGCTTGGGCTTTTATATTTGTATTTTACCCCTAACGCTCAGGGTAAACTAGTCGAATATAAATGCCCAACCCATGGTTAAATGAAAACAAATCTACGGCTGCCATGAATTATTTCTTAAATGTAACAATAATAAATATTCATGATATTTTTGTCTACGGTTGCATTGCGTTATTGTTACGTTAATGCACTTCAATGAACGCTAGATTTATTAAACTTTAGCCTTCTATGGTTTTGTTGCTGAAGTTTTTTTCGCCAATAAGAACGAAATTACAGGAGGACTCTGAAAATGAAAACACTGTTTCCATCAGTTTCAACTTGTCAGCAAATGTTTGCATCAAATTAAGTTTTATTATGGTTTTTTAATCTATGCTAGGTTGGATATTGAAATCGGAGGTGAACATAAAATCAGTAATGGACGGCAATGAAATCATATTAAAAGACAACAAGAAACAACCTCACATGCTCTAAACAAAAGATTGGACGAGAATATAATCATCGCAAGAGTAAACAAAATATTATCTCAGCTGAAGCATGACACACATTGAAAGTTTCTTTAACTTCAAAAAGGGATAGTGCAGAATGGAATTGTACAGTATGCAATACAGACGTCACATTGCTGCATCACTCGTTAGTGATGGCTGCTTAGAGTGGTAGTCGGTGCCTTTGTTCTAAAGCTCAGATGAAAGTAGTGGTTATCCATTGACAATAACTGAGGGGAATTAACGGCACACTTTAAACCTTTTAGAAAACAGCATATAGTATTGTGGACAGATGTCAACAAATGTTTATTAGGCAATCAACAATTATAATAGATATTGTTTATAGGTACATTTTTAGGCCAAGTAACATTTAACGGACAATTCACAGATATTGCTAAAATGTTTAGCATACAAATTTATCTACTTGAACAATACATGAAAATCAAAATGAAAAAGGCAATTTATCTTTTTTTATTTTAGCACATAAAATATAAAATTTGAAAAAAAACATTCTTAAATTTGTCTAAAACATTTAAAATCAGCATATTTCTTAAGACATTGTATCCTTTTGATACATACATTTCTGTTTGAAAGATAAAGAATTCTGCATTATTTTTTTGATTTTTAGTAACAGTTCAACAAATTAAAGTTATAAAAAGTTATATCTGTGACACAGCCCAGCTTATTTTCCTTGACCTTAAATATATATACACATATATGCACAAGTCCTAAATAACTCTTACTTCTTTTGGTGTTTGTGATTGTGTCGCACCTCCTGTCTGTGGTTTCTGTTTCTGTTGATTTAATATTAGCACAGTCTTGTTCGTTGCTGCACTTTCTGGTCCAAAACGTCTCTAGAAAACAAAAAAATATACCTGGATACATTTTGAGTAAAAGGGTATCAAAATAATAGATTCTGATATATATTTTCCTATACTGTAAATAGAAGAGCAATGTATTTACTTCAATTATCTCCTTACAACTTTTATAACAATAGGTTTCAATGAGTCTTACAATTTTTTTTTAATCTTAATTTTTTATTGAAATCTGTACATTTGTTAGTAATAAAAACACCGAATACCGGTACCTTATCCCGGCCTCGTTAATGTTAGTAATAACTCATGTAAATATATATGTGTTAGTATTTGTTAGTTCATTTTACAAAACATTATATCAGCTGTAGTTACTATAATATAAAACCACATTTTTCATTTGCATTTAAAAAATAACATAATAAAAGTTCAAAAAAGGACCACAAATAAATGTATCATCATATGAGAATAATTATTTTAACAAACATACAGATATTCTACATGTTCTAAGTTTTATATTTTTTTAAGAATGGAAATATTGAGGAAAAATAAGTGAAACTAACAAAATTTAAGATAATAAAAAAAAAAGAAAAAAATTAATACATCAAAAAAAGAAAATGAAAATAAATTTAATGTTCTGATGAATATTTTTTTATGTTACTTCACAAATTAACATTCTATTATGTTTTTCACATATGAATTATAAAAGGACTTTAATTATAATCGAATACATGAGTAAATTGAATCCGCAATTTGTGGAAACTCTCAAGTTTATTGTTTCTTACCGCTATACACTTCTCTAAATTATAAAGATCTTTTAGTATTTTCTTCACAGCATGAATTAATAAAACTTTCTGGAAATATCTTGTATTACAAATTTGGCAAGTATTCCAAAAACAATATTTAAGAGGTTGGAGAGATTTAAAGATATTTCTGTCTTCATGATAAAGAAGTATTGGCAGCATTTAAATTGAAGAAGAGATTTGAGGTAAATTGAATGGCCTTCCAAATACATTTTTCGATAACAAGATTTAACAAATGGATCTTTATATTAATTTTATACCAAACAGAAAACTTGCGACAAAGATGGTTAACCACAAACATGAGATGGTAATTTGGAAGGCCATATAATTTACCTTAATTTAGGATAGACTCTCGAATTTTAAAGAGTCGCAATAGGATGAACGGATTATACAAACCGGAGGGAAAATATAATACAAGCCCAAACGAAATATATATAAACAAGTATATATGTATATTGAAATCTTGTAAAAGAGAGGCGAACGATACTAGATGGACAGTTAAACTCATAAGTTGAAATTAAACTGAGATCGCAATGGCTTAAAAAAAAAAGAGAGAAACAGACAAACGACAGTACACAAAACAACATACAAAACCAGATTAAGTAACACAGACCCCACCATCAACTTTGGGGTGATTTCAGGTTCTCCGGAAGGGCACGCAGATCATGTTCCACATATGGCATTCGTCGTGTTGCTCATGTTAGTATTTACCGGTGATGCTTCTGATTCAGTAGGTCATATTCGAGGGGAAAATATATTCGTAGTAGGAGCATATATATTATTACCTTGAAACATATAATTTCATATTAAATTTCGCATTTTGGGAGGGGGAAGTTGGGGGTAATAATGTATTTTTCGATACCCCGCTACCTTTTCCGACCTTACACACAAATACAAATACAATAGCTGTCCGATTAACCTTTACAATGCTATTCAAAACATAATTTGATATGCAGATCTAAATTCCATCGTTTTTTAATGTGTATGGTGACAGTTTATCCATTAATTTTAACAGTTGGAAATGATTTGCGGATATAACTGGATACACACTGGCTACCATCAGATACCCCTCCCCCTTTTCCACAAAAAAAGAGCTAAATTTAGATGGAATTGCAAAATAAGAAAATCAGCTTCTGTGCTGAATTGGTAAAATTCCAATCATCACAACTTCTTCAGTTTCCAGCATAATAGCGCAACCCTTAAAATGACAATGAGGATACTTTTTCAATTTGCCATTCTTGTAGATATCTTAATGATAGTGATTTTTGTTAATTACAGGTTCTGTTCATCTCAACAGTTCAAAATAAAAATTACATTCAACGGCAATAACTCTAAAAAAAAGTTGATCAGCTGATGTTTGCATAAGCTGGCATTGTTGTAAATCTTGTATTCATGGAATAGCTGTTTACAGCAGCTGATAATCTAAAAAATTGTTTAATATAACTTACTTTTTTAAGCCTTGTCATTTTGTTTTATACTTCTGGACTGATTCGAAGTATAGTGAATAGTGACAGACTTTGGGATGGTAATATGACAAATTTCCATATGTTCTTAAAGTTACTTTCGTACGTGTGTTCAAATGGTTCTATGCAGGATAACTGATAGCTTTATTTCAGTTTCTCGATAAAAACAATTACTGGATGCGGAACTAGTTGCCGTGACACCTTTTGGTGGTAATGAAAAAAATGATGGAATAATTATTCTACCAAATCCATCTAGTAGATCGGTAAATGTGAGTTCTTTCAACCTTATATTTTGGAGAAGGGACATCTATGGTCAACGTCAATTAGAAATGCATGTTCACTCCCTAAAGGACGTCCTACCTCTTATACAAAAGTTAATGAATATTTATCACATTTGCACGAAACATTATTCACTGCATCTTTCAAAACATTATTATATGTACAAACTATGTTTCAATGCCCCTGTCACAAATGTTTATATTAATCAATAAAAACTTAAACAGGTTAAATATGTTATCTCAGATATGTCCCATCAAAGACTTTACAGGTCGATTCGGACGGCAAAGGAAAACTTTCATTTGGCAACAGACATTCTTATACAAACAATTTAAAAAATTTAATTTAAGTATGTACCCGTCATTTCTTATACCTTCAGCAAACTTATTAATATTGTGATCCCAATTTTCACTTACGTATGAAGTTACAGTATCTAAATATTGACCGCTTCCTCTTTCAGTTCCCCATTTATATGTATAACCCGTCAGGAAACAGTATAACTGGTGATCTTTATATTGTCAACAACACTTTTCTATGAAATGTTACCAAATGTTTAGTTGTACAAAACATGTACCATCAATACGACAGGGACTGTCTACCCTTTCACATTTCAAACCTAATTCCTAGGGGCGGAACCATGATTTTAGGTAATTGGACGCAAACTTAAATTTCGGGGTAAAATTATTAGTCCGGCCGATCGGTGAAAAAATTGCTCAAATAATGAGGAAAGCACCAATTTTTGCATGATGGTACATTTTTGTGTACTAAGCAATATTAGCTATCGACCCACCTTCAAAAATTAATATAGCAGCTTATTTCAAGATGGCTGCCGTGCGTTCTAAAATATTTTCCACTATTGCACAAACCACAGTGGATTTGATACTGGAAGCACAAAAATCAACATATTTGAATGACTTGGTGTACTTAGCAAGATTTTGTTTTGATCTATCTTTGAAATACAAAATGGCGGCTATTTTCAAAATGGCCGCCTTGAAAAAGAAGCAAATATTCATTATTTAGAATTGACCTGAATATAAGCATTTTATTGATGTATAGTGTCATTTAGTAACTGCACAGTTCTGTCATTTTTTTTTTTGCCTTGCTCGTCATTTCATACACAAAGTAGTAGCTTTCATAAAAAGCTGCACTATTTGTTGTCTTGGTTCACACATAAAAGCTGTGATTTGGGATTTATCTGCCTACAGATATTATTCAGTGCAATATTTTGCAATTTGAGATAATAAACTGTGAATTGAGAATCATTTAAACACATTTCAGTGAACTGAAATGGCAGAAATTGAGGACAACAAGGACAAGAACATTGAAATGGCAGAAACTGAATCACTTGGGGATATGGAAAACCCACAGCTGAAGACACTTTAACAGAGGACAGCTCAGAAATTACTATTAAACAATTGTTTCAAGAGTTTTAGCAGATAGTAAATCTAATGCTCAAAGAAAAGCTGAGATTTACCGCAATATACAACAGAGTGAAGCGCGAATTGATGAAATATGTGTTGGTCTCATTACGTTTTCAAGCTGAACAGAAAGAGGCAATGCGAACAGATGAGAGCAATAACTCAGCAACTTCAGTAGTCTGAAGACAGGATAGAACACAAGGCTAGTAATAATTGCTTGGCGGAATTGATGGTCAGACCAATAAGATATTCATTGTTGTGGTGAGACGAATGGCCAAGCTGACAACAACTGAGGAAGGAGACATAGTTCAATTTAAAAGTGCATTTTAACAGCAGGGTACATTTTAACATCTTGCATCTGTATCTGTTGTTAAATGAATTAGTGTTCAATCGAAATAAAGAAGTTAAAATTGCTGCAATGGACACATCATCTAAGCCAAAATTTGACCTTAGCCAGTACAACACAAGTTTACCAAAAGTATACAACAAAATCCATGCCTGGGGTCTTTCCCCAATTGTAGTTCGCACGAACCATCAACCGCGCCAACTCTGTTGAAAGTCTTCACCTCAAGTCAAAAGTCCTATGTCAGGGTCCTTGACCCTGCATGAGACAGTTCAAATTATTCTACGACAATCTTCATTTAAGAACATACTAAAAACCTCTAGTACTTATTAAGGATACCAGCTAAAGGCTTATGTGTCTTCTTACGCACACTTACCATCTACTATGAGTCAGTAATATTTGGTTCAGAGAAGCACACCATTACAGAAACAATGGGCTGCAAGTGTATTCTATCAAGTTTCTCCAATGTTAAATGCAGTGCCTACTTACGGTATCATCCCCGTCGATTTAATGCATATGGCAAATCCCACATTTATCACTCAAATTATGACAACATCGTCAGCTCCTAGAGCTCTAACAGGCTTCCCATAACATCAAGCTGACTCCACTGACCGATTCAGGAAATGGCAGAGGAAACCAAAAGAGAAACCTCATTGGAGAGAGAATATGTACCCGATGGCAAGAACATCTTGGTGCAAGGGACCGGAGCCGAAGCCCACAGCTCTAAAAATGCAAAATCTCAATTGAATAGGATTTGTGACTTGGGAGGCGTTCATTTACCAATTTGAACGAACTGCCGGTAGATGACAATGGAAAAACAAAAAAATGTGTGTAGGCCCCATATTGCAGGTCGATGTTGGCTTTGAGAACGCTTGCAAGGTAAACACAGATGATGATTCCAAGGCCTTAACAAAAGCATTCATAAGGAGCAGCGCTTAAGAAAGAAAGACGATCAAACCAGATTGGAACCGAAGCATTCCGTCGAGGATGTAAAGACAAAGATTCTTCAAGGCATGTAATAGAGAGGAACCCAGAAACATTCAACAAGGCGTTAAAACAATTGAAAACCCCGATAGCAAACCAGATGGCTATGTATAGACCAAAAAGTGCCAGTTATGACCATCGACAAGTGTACTTTGCTGATGGCGCAGTATCACCGACCGATAAAGGAAATATGAGCAGTCCTTTGGAAAATGAGGTGCATAACCTCGCACATATTGTCACAAAACTAGTTGATGCTATGCTTTCAACTAATCAGCAGAACTGTGGATTGGCCGATCAGTATAACCTTGGTTCAAATAATCATGGAAGATCACCTGCTCAATATACACGTGGAAGATCTCCAAAGCAATACAATCGCGGTAGATCGCCTGGTAGAAATACACCAAAGCTTAATGCCTATCAATCAGCAACACCCCCACTAAGCTAGAGATCATATTATCCCTAAAGACAACGGTTAGCATCTCCATTGGCAAACTCCAGAAATCCCGGTTATTTCAGGCAACGGTCAACTTCACCAGGATACGGAGCAAATCAAAGTGCAACCCCAACAATGAAGTCTTTAAACAGCACAGGGTCTTGCCAGTAGACCAATGCACGATTCCAAAGTTTATTGGCCATGAAACCATGAAACATCACCTCATCACAAAATCGAACAGAGGCCCACGGCCTCGTCTGATATTGTTATCAGACGAACCATTTGAAAGAGCTTAGCAGTACGAGGTACTATACATGAAAAGAATGTGAGCATGATTGTGGACACTGCTGCAATGATAACATTAGTACATGAGAAACTAATTCCGGCAGAAAATGGAGATTTGGAGAACGTAAAGCTATGTGGTTTGGTTTAACAGATTGTTATTCGGAAGATTATAAAGAACGACTCTCGACATTAATAGAGTACACATACAATGGGATGTGTGCAAAGAGTCATTAACAGACGATGCTATACTATTTGTTTAGGGGCCAGCTGAAGGACGCCTCCGGGTGCGGGAATTTCTCGCTACATTGAAACCTGTTGGTGACCCTCTGCTGTTGTTTTTTTCTATTTTTTTTTATTTGGTCGGGTTGTTGTCTCTTTGACACTTTCCCCATTTCCATTCTCAATTTTATTATGCTAGATATTTTGGACACACTGAGCGCACCTGATAAACCTGAGTACTCCTACAATTACCCTCAACAATGAAATAATAAATGCGGCATTTGTTAACAGTGGATAAGAGATTTCAACTCAGCAAGTTTGCATAAAACGAACCATCACAGTTCCGCCAAACTCAAAAATGACTGTTACCTTTAAAACTAATAAAAGTGCTGACCAGGAGTGCATTTTAGGACCATGCTAGCTGAATAGTTGCGAATTTGTTTCGCACGTAGTTGGAAAAGGAAATAGTTGGCCCTTAACCATTTTTAAATGATGGCATTCGTCTAATCCGCGTGAAGAAAGGTACACCTGTTGATTACATAGAATAATTTGACGATGTAGTTGTTACGGCAGATGAAAACGCGATAAGTGACGTAAGACGTGGCATTGATGAGACACGAGACAAGGTTCCCTCGGCACTGCCTCGACGTTTAGAAGAGTTACCTACTATTCCACCACATTTAACCGACCTATATAAACGTTCAATCGACTAGTTTCAATCTATTTCATTCCAACCATTAAAAGTGAAAGCGTTTCAAGAATAACATGTAACATATTGATTAACATTTTGAATTTCATTATTTGGTTTTTGTATATGCAACCATATTTGCAAATGTATGTGTTATAGAAATAACCAAATTAATTTTTTTTTGGTGGAAGAAGACTTCAAGTGCCGACTTTAAAATCATTGAACCTCCGTATGCCGCATTCGTTTCTGTGTATTACAATTTCATAACAACTTCTGATTCCTGACACCGATTTTACACATGATTAAGCATCTGAATCACTTAATTTGTAAATTAGGATTGAAAAAAATCACTATCGTAAGTATGTACCTTTTTATTTATGTAAATTATTAGATTTAATCTCATCTACATGAACGTTATTTGTTTACTTGTAACCGGATGTTTTTACTGTAGATATTTGTAATACGCATGCGTGTATTTGGTATTGGGACACCTCGCCCAGTTTACATGTTCGCCCTTTGTCTGTTTGTCCTCAGTTATATAATTCGTATAGTACGTTCGCCTTGTGTTCATTTTCTTTACTCTTATCAAGGACGTTTTATAATACGTCCTTGAATTTATTTTAAAATATTAATATTAAGGGTATCGTTAAAAAAACCTCTAAAACACGATTTAGTGAAAATCATCTGTTCCTTATTTTGTTCCCCAGGTAAGACAATCGTGTTCAGCCAATCAAATTCTGTGTTTCTCATGATCAATTCAATAGCCAATCAAAAACGTTTTCTCTGAAGATTATTCTAACATGCTAGATTTTGAACTTGTGTTGTTATCATCTAGTTGTAAAATCGTGAACATTGCATGTGAATTTTCATCTGCAAGCAGGTTCTTACACAGTTTAAGGATTAATGCATGGCTGATTGACAAAATTCAATGAAGCAGTACTACCATAAAGATAATAAATAGTTTTTTTTTCACTAATTTATTGACATAATACTAGTTATAACATATTTTGTTTTTGTATTCAATTAAATTATTTAAATGACAATGTACTATTCTTTTTTCACAAAGATCAACAAACAGGTTGGGACCACCCCCCCCCCCCCTTTCCCAAACCCATTATGAGTGGTGTCCCTTAAATGAGGGACTGTCCCTATAACAAGGTGTCATTTTACTGTTAAAAAAACCCAACTCAAAAGTGGGAAAATTCATTATATTTGGAACAACTTTTCTAAATGAGGGGTCAAATTAATAAAGGAGATATAAGTTTAGAAACAACACAAAATTCTTTTGGCCATTTAATACTTGATAGATGCATAGTTCTTGGGGAAAAGTTTCATCAAATAATATGAATATAAAGGTGCTCATTTTTTACAGTGGGTTGTAATGTTCTTCCAATGAGGGTCCATCGTTGTGCATAATTCAAAATGGGAAATTTCAAACAACCATCTAATATTCTTACACAAGAAAATAAACCCTTGTCTGCTAGCTACATGTTCATCTTTTCTACCAATTTAATAACTAGAATCATGCAAACAGACAGATCGTGCAAAATACTTCGCTAAAAATTGTAACATTTAAAATTGTTGTCGAGTACTAAAAAACCCCATGGGAACTTTCCAAAGCTGGCGGGTATGTAACAAGTCTTACTATTTTTGTGCCCCATTTATGGGCATTATCTTTTCTGGTCTGTCCGTCCGTCCTGCTTCAGGTTAAAGTTTATGGTCGAGGTTGTTTTTGATAAAGTTGAAATCCAATCAACTTGAAATTTGTGTTCCTTATGATATGATCTTTCTAATTTTACTGCCAAATTAAAGATTTTACCTAATTTTCACAGTCCACTGAACATAGAAAATGATTGTACGGATGGGAAATCCATGTACTTATGACACATTCTTGACACATTCTTGTTTGAAGAAAAAAATACGTCATAACGATAATGGAACAAAGCAGGCTGGGTTAGTGGGACTGCTTTTATGATAATTCGGCTCTTTGATTATATGTTAAAATTAATTGATAACAAATTCAAGGATATGAAGTCCATTTTTGAAAGAATCATTACTTTAATTTCCGAAATTATAAAAAAAAATACCTTTAGGACAATCTTGATATTTATACCGTTTTTCCGCCATCTTGAAAATGGCAGCCATATTGGATTTTTTAGAGTGGGTTCATAGCTGAAATTAAAGGCTATATAACCAAGAACTTCTATGTAAAGTTTCATGCTTTCCTCATTAAGTGAGCAATTCTGCACTATATCTGCACAAATCGGCCGGACTATTTCTTCATACACAGAGAAAATATTACAGTCATTCCTTAAATAGATACATTAATGAAATTATTGCTGAATCTGTCCAAATCAATATATAAAAAACTCGAAATATATGTTGTTCTTTGATATACTAAATTTATACCTTGTATCTAGATTTTTGATTGTGGTCTATTTTGTGTAAGAATACTATGATGTGTCAAATATTTAATCACAATCCAAATTTAGAGCTGTCTCAAGCTTGAATGAAGAAACTATATTGCCCTAACTGTTCATGGTTCGACTTCTATCGTCGTATCAAGCTGCGTCCTGCGGAGCATATTATTATTACTTAACGTGATGGTAAGATAAATATGCGTTTAATATGAGATTGCAAAACTTTCTTTCTGTCTTCTTCGAGTGACCATATCTTGATAAGAATTTCGTTAATAAATTATACCTTGATTTGATGATGACGTGAAGAAGCTAGAAGACGATTATGGGGTAAATAAGTTAAGAAAATATAAAACAAAAACAGACAGCGCTTGAAACAAAAGACAACAGTCCACAAAATTCTCCAAACAAAACAAAAGATTGCGTAACCTGAACTTGAGCCTGAAACTTACAAATACCGGATAGGAATCAGGGATAGATTCAAGCGAGGGCGTGGCGGAAGTGCGCCTCCAACTATTTGCAAACACGGGTTGTCCCTAGCTTTATTAATCATATTTCGATATAAAAAAAAATGATGCACACTGAATAACGCGCGTCATCCAATCAGAAGACGCGTTACATCCGAAACTAAATTATTAATTGGTAATATGAAAAGTGTTTTAAAATGGGATCGCTTCACCCATAGATATATTATATTTACCATTCTGAAATGTATTTATGCAGAATAACAAACAGACATATAAAAAAACTTTATTAAAACATTTACAAAAAAAAAGATTGAAAAAAATTCTGTTCTACAAGATACAAAAATTGGAGTGGTTAGGTACTTGTTGGTGTTTGGAAGAGGGTTTACTGAAAGTCACCGATAAAAAATTGAACAAGTTAAAAAGCGCTTTGAGTGATCTGTTACAGCAATACGAGAAGGGCCGGAATGAAATATTTCAAAGTAAGGGCACTTGCTTGTATTGTTAGACAAATTATCTCAACTCGTATAAAAAGAAGATGTGATATGATTGCCAATGAGACAACTCTTCACATGAGAAGTAAATGAGACAGAAATTAACAACTATATATATAGCTTACCGTGCGGTCTTCAACAATGAGCAAAGCCCATACTCATAGTCAGCTATAAAAGGCCCCGAAATGACAATGTAAAACAATTCAAATCAATTATGTAACACATAAACAAACGACAACCACTGAATTATAGGCTCCTGGCTTTGGACAGACACATACATACCAGGCTGTTTCAGGGAATCTTGTACGTTTAAGATCTATATTTATGTATGAATGCACACATACAAGAGAATGCTGGAATTCCAGCGTGATGTTTAAACCCGAAGCTGTAAATGAATGCAGGTTTTGGTTAGATAATATAAAAAAATAAATGAGATAGGATCTTAGTTTTGTTAGTTGACATCAGGAGCCTGTAATTCAGTGGTTGTCGTTTGTGTATGTGTTACATATTTGTTTTTCGTTAATTTTTTTAAAAATAAATAAGGCCGTTATTGTCATATCGGAGCCTTTTAAAGCTGACTATGCGGTATGGGCTTTGCTCATTGTTGAAGGCCGTACGGTGACCTATAGTTGTTAATGAATTTGTCATTTTGGTCTCTTGTGGACAGTTGTCTCATTGGCAATCATACTACATCTTCTTTTTTATATATATTACAAAGTACGAAACCATCACGTCTTTTGTGACGCCTCAGAAACAGGTTTCAGAAGTCATTTGACCACAGGTTTAGAGGACGAACCGATAGAGATATACGGAAGTCGGTCTTTCACTGAAAAAGAAAAAAAATGTAGACATGGAGAGAACTTGAATCAGTAAAAAGGGTTTTAAGATATCTTGTGATCATATTGCACGGTGCGAAAATAAGAGTTTACACAGACAATAAAAATGTACCACACATTATGAAAATCGGGAGTAAGCAAAATGAATTACATAGAAGCGTTGTGTCTGTTCATAAAATTTGTCAAGATAACAAGATCAAACTAAATTTAGTGTGAATACCAGACGAGCATAATGATAAAGCAGGCAGTCTAAGTAGAAAATCAGATTGTGATGATTGGGAAATCGACGATTGGATTTATACGTATATTAAAATGCAGAATGCAACAAATTCAATTCGAAATTCTGGTGCACAGGTACATAAGGCATTAATGCTCTTTCTGTCTCTGTTGACTCCACAGAGAAACGTTTGCAGGTCTTGAAGAAATTGGGTTTATGCTATTTGTTTATCTCTTATTTATTCTGGTTCCCGTTCTTTTTAATTTTATCAAATACGGCGGGCTGTCGGCAAGTTGAAATTTGCGTTTGTGTTGTTTTCTTTCTAGGCATATGTAGTATAGATAATACTAAGATTTATCGCGGTTGTAAAGCGGGAAAATATTGTATTGACATTATGGGTATTATGCGTATGGTCCAATCGGATTGGTTGATTGAAATCCGGGTATGTAGATATGTATTATGTATAATTTGTTTGTCACTTTCAAGCCGCCGTCCGTGCGTGTATGACTTAAACTTAAGTCATATATATATGTATGTCTATAAATATACATTAAATTAATATTAGGATCCATTTTGTTACATCTTGTGACCAATTTTATTTGGCAATCGCCAATGGCAGTCAGCAGGGTTAAAGAACATCAGTTGTTCGACCTGTTAGTCAATTGTTTTTTGTTTAAATATACTTTTTCATTTTTTTGGTCTTTTGGAAAATGTTGTTTGAGCTGTGTTTAGACCCTTCTACAACGAAATTTGTTTTATATGCACACGTATAAAATTTGCGGTTTTTATCCAACGCAATCATATTAGGTTTGAATGTAGTTTTCAATTTAGACTTGTTTATATTTTTTCGTTTGGGCTTGTATAATGATGCAAAAATGCCTGATATTTAAAGATAATATTTATTAATGAATTATAAGTAACGTTTTGATAAATAACGGAAAAACTGCACAGAAGTAAAATAGAATATTTATCATTGAATTATAAAATAAAATGACAGAAGAATAAACGTAAATAAAACAAATTAAAGAAAGTTTAACTTGTTTATAAAACAATTTCCTAAAAATATAAATGTAAAGTGTTTAATCTTTTAAGCATATGTGATAACATTGTCTCAGAAATGTCCTCCAACTAATTGATAAATGTGTCAGCTTCGAAGGCATAAAGATAATTGTAATTTATAGACTTGGACAATTAAGATTAAGTAATTCTGCCTTTAACCGACAAAGTCCATTGTTTATTAAAAGACATCAGAGAAAGCTATTGTATTGAGTAACAAAATATTACGTGTCAAACTAAGTCCAGTCTGCTATATAAAGGCGTGCAAAATATTTGGTTCACTAGACTGTGTGTGAACCCGAATAAAATGTAGTAAGCAGACTGGATTGTCTTTTAAAGGTTAGTATAAATAAGGACTGACATTCAGTCCTACCAAGGCAAGCAAAGCTTTCCACATCCCTATATATAAGCGCAAACTACATGCCTTCTTGTAATAAGGGCGAATACTGATTGCTCTATTTCTACTTTCAAACGTTGGGCACGATATTCCTACAACCCCTAGGATTTAAAACAGAATCTTCGAAATTTCATCCGCAAAACAAAATAAAAATGTTAGAAACATGAACCAATATTAAAACAAATTCAATATATGTTTTAAATTATGTTTTTACAGCTCTTGATCATATACTAAGTAATATCTAGTATATTTGAGGATTAAAATAACAAAGCTATGTGGAAAAAACGGATGTCCAACGTTACATTTATGAAAAACTGTTTTAACTCTTATACATACAGTGAACCTATTTCTTATTCTCTGATCTTCCTGAAACTTGGCAGGAACAACGACATGTGTCGGTTCTTTGTGGCGTTAAAGCCGTTATTTTGTCAAATTTCATTTGACTCGGTGGCTGCATATTAAGCTGGAATAAGAAAAATGTCCAATGACATTTTTCATTAACTCAACGACTGAAAGTTAATTTTATAAGTAGATATAGCAGAAAATGAATAAAAAGAGTGAGACAATAATAATATCTACCAAAAGTACAAATATTTGCCTCATTGTTCGTGAGTTCAAATATTGCTGATTCAATAAAATCTTCTCTACACAGTCGTTTTTTAAACGGTAGCCATTTTGTCCAAGTTGATATTTCATTTTTCAAAGCAGTTAACCAGTTAACGCGTATTTTTTATAATTGATCAAAACAAAAGTTAGATACACGAAGAGTAAAAAATGCCAAGATTCTTTCCTTATTAATAGATATAGGAAGATGTGGTATGAGTGCCAATGAGACAACTCTCCATCCAAATAACAATTTATAAAAGTAAACCATTATAGGTCAATGTACGGCCTTCAACACGGAGCCTTGACTCACACCGAACAACAAGCTATAAAGGGCCCCAAAATTACTAGACATAAGTGTAAAACCATTCAAACGGGAAAACCAACGTGCTAATCTATATAAAAAAATGGTATATATTTACTTTGAATGTGTCAAGCATCTATAAACATATTATACTTAGTTTCATATACAGCGATGCTTTTAATTTTCATTTTAAAATATTGATATACGTGTATATCGATTCTGATGAATTTATATTAGCATATAAGAGTTGACACTTATGATAATTTTTGTGCAATAGCTATATGTGTATAGATTTGCCATTTTTACATTTTTTTGTAAATGTTGCTTGCAAAGTAAAAACAATATTGCATCGACTCTGATCCAAATCAAAAGCATACCTATTTTCAAATTATAATTTTATATCATATACAAAATGTTTAGACTTTAAAAATCGATAAGATTATTTAAAAGACGGTTAAAACCAATACATTTTTCGGTATCCAAAGAAAAACGTGATAACACGCATTGACTAAACACGCCTTCTCAATAAGGGTCTTATCTGACCTTGCTTTATCTTAAGTATTGAAACAGTTTATCTGACCTTGTTTAATTCAACATATTTGGGTCTTAAAGGAATAAAATGCTTCCACACATTACAAAACGGTAGCCAATTTGTCCAAACGTCTGAAAACGTCTAAATTCCGAAAGACGCTAATTTCCGACGTTACATGTGCTAAAGTTTCAATTAAATGTTCATGATAATTAAAACAAATCGTGTTATGAAATTTGGAAAAAGAGGTTCATGATTGCTGCCGAAATAAAAGAATAGTGCATGTTGCTATAGTCTCCGCCCGGGGATATAGGTTCGACACAGGTTAAATTTTGCAATTTTTATTAATCGTTAATAGCTTTTAACGATTTATTTAAAAGAATGATGAAATTGGGGGGGGGGGGGGGGGGATCTCATTACATGAACTTCGTCCAACTTTTGTAAAGACAAATTGGAGACACCAAGACACTTAATGTAAAATGCGAATTGAAATTTATGTTGCGGAAGTACTCCGAAATAAATCATTTAAAGTCGTCACTTCAGTAAGGTGCAATCACCAATATTAAAAGACTTAATACCAGTTCACGGAATGTTTTACTTTGCGATTTGTCCTGCTATTCATGCTATAACTGTCGTGATGAAAGTTATTCCTATACTAGCGAAGCCGGAACTTTTCGTCAATATTAACTTGTGCATGAAATGTAGGTAATTGAAAGACAAATCCCAAACAGCGACGAAAACCGTTTCATCGAATAAATAAAAACCCCGGATTATATTAGCCGTTTTCGCGGACGATTCAGTAGTAGATTACTATATTTTAAAATGTATATCAGAAGTTAAACACTATAGATGACTTGGGAAATATTTCACAAGCCAAGGTTCAAGTAATTGAAGGGTTGTATTTCAACAACTTATGTGCCAGGGAAAATACAATTCTATTCAAATTAAACCAAGGGTAAAAATGTTCGATTTACTTGCAGAGTGTCAGATATATTTGTATTGGGGTTGAATTAAGATATAGAAATTTTACAATGACAGATGATATGCACCTTGAAAGTTAAACATCCTATGATAAAAGTTTTGTACATCTAATAATATTTTTTTTTATGGAAAACCGTATACATGTACTTCCGTCCCATCCTTCCTTCATACATTACTTGCAACAGTACTGCATTTTTAGTTGAAATAACTTAAAGGGTAAACATTATTAAATCGATTTCCACAACTTGAGGTAATTTATGATAAAATGACATCTCAAAACGAACAGAACCAGAATCAACCAACATATAAAAAAACGAATAAAACTTGCAAAAATTAATCGAAGTCAAAAACCCTCTTCGACGCCGCATTTAAAAGTGTAACGTCGTGTTTTAGGAACATCGTGCCAAACGTTTGAAAGTAGAAATAGAGCAATCAATACTTCAATTAACCCTTATTACAAGAAGGCATGTAGTTTGCGATTATTTAAAGAGAGGTGGAAAGCTTGGCTTGCCTTGGTAGGACTGAATACCAGTCCTCATACAATTCCACATTTTATTCATACAACAAATAGAAGTTTATTTTGCCTTGAATGGCTTTACTGCCCTGTCACGTTTGGTAACACATTAAAATTTAAATTGGGATCTATAAAATATATAAGTTTCTCACAGAAGGTAACCAAAGAAGGTAACCAAAGATTTTGCGACGATGCAAATATTAAACTTTACAATATAAATAAATATCTTTAACCAATGAATTCAAATAGCAAAAGCTACGCAATTAACAAATATATACTTATTAAGATTCATGTTAATTATTTAACAATAAAATACATTAAATATGAAATTTGGAGTTTTACCAAGGGAGCTAACAATTAATTAATAACACTGTCTGCCACACAGCATTTCGGGGACTCTCCCTCTGGTATCTTTCGTTCCTCTTTTATAGCTGACTATGCGGGTTTTTTCTAATTATTGGGGGCATTATGATGACCTATATTTATTAATTTCTGTGTCATTTAGTCTCTTGGCAATCATAATACATATTCTTTTATATATATAAATTGTCGTTATTACGACATAGCTATGTCGTTAAAATGACATAGTGATGTCGTTATTACGACATGTTATGTCGAAATTACGACATAGCGATGTCGTTATAACGACATGTTATGTCGTAATTACGACATCGCGATGTCGTAAAAACGACATGTTATGTCGAAATTACGACATGCTATGTCGTAATTACGACATAATTTTTTTTTTGAATGGCCCTTATCGGCTTCCGTATAAACACGATGTCGAATTAGATGTAAAACAAAAGGAAAATGAATCTGTTTTAGAATTTTTCGACAGACTAAAAATAATTGCAAAGGATTTAGAAATACCTGAAAATTTGGAATTCATCATGGGTAAAAAGGGATTACTACCTAAATTAACTACTAGTATAACTTTGAGTAACCCGAAAAATCTAAATGAACTAAGGCAAGCGGCAAAAATAGCTGAAAAATGTGCTAACGTACATAAAATGATAAAAGATTCTGATTATTCAAATTTAAATGTAATAAAACAAGATAAAGATCTAGATGAAATAACTGAGAAAATCGAAACATTAAATTTAAAAATAAAAGAACAGATGCCACAGGTTAATGCATATAGAAATAACAGAGTCAATATGACGACAAAGCAAAATTTTGTTTGTAAACATTGTGGTATGTCATATTACCATAAAAACCATAAATGTAAAGCAAGAAATAAGGAATGCTTTAATTGTAAAAAGGTAGGACATTTAGCAAGAGTTTGTTTCACTACACCGTATAGAAATGTGATAAAAACTAAAAGCTTTAAAAGTAGACAGAAACCACACAAGAAAAAGAGAGAAAACATTTATTTAAATTTAATGACTAATATTGAAGGAAATAATGTAAATGTTGATATATTAGGAATTAAAACAAAAGGATTGATTGATACAGGAGCTGCTGCATCCTGTATTTCAAGTTACTTATTTAATAAACTAGATAAAACTAAAATAAAAGTAAACTTGTCAAGGATAAACAATGTGTATGGTGTAGGCAGCGAAGGAATTTCTGTCAAAGGACAAGTAAAGCTTCCACTTAAATTTGATAAAGACCCAGTTGTTTACCAGAATTTCTACATAATTGATAAAATTCAACACTCTTTAATAATTGGAAATAACTTTTTGGAATATAATAAAGCTAACATTAATTATCCTACTAAAACTTTAAACTTGCATGATGGAATTGCCCAGATCGCACTCATAAGTACTAGACAAAATGAAGCTAAAACTCTAAAACACATTGAGCTTCCAGCTAAGAAAATAAGCATTATTCCTGTTAAAATTCCTAAACAATATATAGGGAAGCAAATAATACTTGAACCTAGTCAGTCTTTGCAAAATAAAAGCATTGTAGGTGCTTCTTGTCTTGTGTCGTCTTCAACCCAACAAACAGTAATGCAAGTCATAAACCCAAATGAAGATAAAGTGGTGCTAAACGGAAATGAAATTGTTGCTTTAATATCAGAAATACAACCTAACTCTATTCAAAATTGGTCTGATAAAACTGAAAAATTTCATATAAATAACATTGAAAAGGGTCATAAAAAGCAAAAACAAAATTTGAACATTGATCTCTCTGAAGCAGACTTAACAAATGATCAAAAGGAAACATTAAGAAAATTTGTTGATAAAAATAGGAATGCGTTTGCAACAGATTTATCGGAAATTGGCATGACAGATGTACACTTTCATGAAATTGACACAGGGAACAACCCTCCTGTAAGTTTACCCCCACACAGAGCTGCACCCAATATAAAACTGCAGAGATTGAAAGACAATGATAAAAGATATGATTTTTCATTTCCTATCGTTAATTATCCATTTTTAGATGGTGACGTTCCCTTGTCACCATCTTACGGTGTTTATATATCTCAACTTGTACGATTCGCTCGTGTATATATATATATGTAACAATGTTTTAGATTTTTACGAGAGAAATTTATGTATTACTGAAAAAATATTACACCAGGGTTTTCGATATCACAAACTAGTCAAAACATTTACTAAATTTTATCATCGGTATAAGGGCATCATTCGTAAATATAGCTCAACATGCAGACTTCTTATACGTTCAGGTATTTCACATCCAATTTTTTTATGGAAATATTCTTTATAAAGCACAAAGGTGTCAGTATTCACCTCAAAAACTAACAAAACCTTTGAATAGACTTATTAAGAAGGGATATAGTTACGATACTGTTGTCAGGTCATTAAAGATTGCATATGTTGGCGTTAATATTGATTCACTGTCTTTGCATCGGAACTAAACACATTTATTCAAAAACCAGTTGTTGGCATGACACGGGTTATGTTCTTCTCATATATGTTATGATGGTATGATACTAAACCCCTAACGGGAGGGATTGTGCCTGATGTTCATATGATGAAATCATAATCTTTCAGTCAGTTTAATTGAAGTCTGGAGCTGGCATGTCAGTTAACTGCTAGTAGTCTGTTGTTATTTATGTATTATTGTCATTTTGTTTATTTTCTTTGGTTACATCTTCTGACATCAGACTCGGACTTCTCTTGAACTGAATTTTAATGTGCGTATTGTTATGCGTTTACTTTTCTACATTGGCTAACAAACATGTTAAACCCCGCCGCATTTTTGCGCCTGTCCCAAGTCAGGAGCCTCTGGCCTTTGTTAGTCTTGTATTTTTAATTTTAGTTTCTTGTGTACAATTTGGAAATTAGTATGGCGTTCATTATCACTGAACTAGCATATATTTGTTTAGGGGCCAGTTGAAGGACGCCTCCGGGTGCGGGAATTTCTCGCTACATTGAAGACCTGTTGGTGACCTTCTGCTGTTGTTTTTTTCTATGGTCGGGTTGTTGTCTCTTTGGCACATTCCCCATTTCCATTCTCAATTTTAAGTTGAAGAGATGTTGAAGTACAAAATTATTGAGCCTTCTAATTCTATTTGGCATAGCCCCGTTTGTCTCAAGAAAGACAACAGTTGGCGATTTTGCGTTGATTATAGAAGGGTCAATGCTTTTACTTCCCCGATGCATGCTACGCTTGGAAACATGCACGATGTCTGAAGAAAAAAAAAACAACAAAAAAAAACAAAAAAAAATAAAATAAACAAAAAGCAGCGTTTGTAACTCATTCTGGAATCTATGAATGGAATAGAATGCCGTATGGTCTACGTAATAGCAGTATAGCTTTTTCTCAGGTCATGTCACAAATATTAAGAGGATTGCACTGGAAGTATGTACTTGCATATATTGATGATATTTTGATTTTTAGTAAAACATTTGAAGAGCATCTGCAACATCTTGAAGAAGTTTTTGCTAGATTACGAAAAGCAAATTTTACTCTTAAGCCACAAAAATGTCACTTTGCTGTTAAGAAAGTCAATTATTTAGGTCACATTATTTCAAAAGACGGTGTCAAGGTAAATGATTCCAAAATTACTATAGTGAAAAACTATCCGAGGCCTAAAAATCAGCACGAGGTCACACAGGTCTGTGTAATTACTATAGACGCTTTGTAAAGGACTATGCTAAAATCACAGTTCCCTTAAATAATCTTTTACAAAAAGACAAAGAATATGTTTGGACTGATAAATGTCAAAGTTCGTTTGAAAGTCTTTAACAGGCTTTGACAACTGCTCCTGTTTTGTCATACCCAGATATGTCAATTACAAAACCATTTATTTTGACTTGCGATGCATCAGGTTCAGCCATTGGCTACATTCTAGGTCAATTAGACGAAAATGGTAAAGAAAGAGTAATATCATACAGTGGTCGTGCTTTGAGAAATAATGAATTAAACTGGACCATTACTGAAAAAGAATGCTTAGCAGTTCTTGAAGGTATCACTAAAAACAAAGTTTATTTGTCTCATGCCAGATTCAAAGTGTATACTGATCATCAAGCTTTAGTTTGGTTACACAAATCTAAAGATACTAATCCACGTCTAGGTAGAAAGTAAAAACACAAAAATACTGAACTCCGAGGAAAATTCAAAAAGGAAAATCAAAAATCAAAAGGCAAAATCAAAAGTCCAAACACATCAAACGAATGGATAACAACTGTCATATTCCTGACTTGGTACAGGAGTTCTTTAATGTAGAAAATGGTGGATTGAACCTGGTTTTATAGCTAGCTAAGTCTCTCACTTGTATGACAGTCGTATCAAATTCCATTACATTGTCTACGATGCATGAACAAAACAAACATAATCAAAGAGTAAAAAATGTCAAATATAGGGGTACAGTAGTCAATATTGTGTTATCATCTTAATATCACTATAGATGGGCTCTTGAATTGCAAACTTATGATTTTGAAATTATTTATAAAGAAGGTAAAAAGAATACAAATGTGCATGCTTTGTCAAGAATTCCATATAAAGAAATTGAAGATGAAATACACCCAAAATTGTCTGTGAACAGTTTATTGGAAAATAAAACTAAAACTGAAATTAAGTTCGAGTATGCAAATGAAAAGCCAATAATTGCAGCTATTGAAAATAATGAGGTTGATCTGAATGATGTATCAGATATTTCAAAATTGCAAAGAGAATGTGATCAGTTGATCCCATTGATAAAATATCTTGAAACAGGCGAGTTGTCCGAAAATCAAAAAGAGGCTCGCAACATATGTTATGAACGAGACCACTATAGATTAAATCAATCAGGTGAGTTAATTCATTTACATAGGACAAGAACAAAAGGAATACCTAAAGCTGAAAGTATGATTGAACAATTGGTTTTACCGAAATGTCTAAGACAAGATGCTTTGTTAGCATATCATGATCACAATGGTCATACAGGCATCAAACGCACATACGCTGGTTAGATCTTAAGTATTACAGGTCAGGTATGTATCAAGAGGTTTATAATTATGTGACGTCATGTGATAAATGTCAAAGGTCAAAACAACCAATCCACCATCGTCCGGCACCATTGCTTCCCCTTCCTATTTAAGACACTATGTCTATATGGCACATGGACATTCTTACATGTCTGCCCATAACAAAAGACGGACATCAACATTTATTATAAGTGGTCGATAGTTTTTCTCGATGGCCCGAATGTTTCCCTCTTAAGACTCAAGAAGCTACTGAAATAGCTGAAGTGTTATATAATTAGGTATTCTCTAGATTTGGTGCGCCACGAGCTATTGTATCTGACAGAGGAGCTAATTTTTGTAGTAAGCTTATTCAGGCTCTATGTGAACTATTTGAAGTTCAAATGTATCATACTAGTTCGTACCATCCGCAAACCAATTCAATATGTGAACGAATGAATCGAACGATCGCACAAACATTACGTACATTGGTAGCTAAAGATCAGTCAAATTGGCATACGTTGATCCCTAGCGTTATGATGGCTTTACGTATGTCTACAAATACTGAATCAACTGGTTACTCTCCATTTCAAATGTTGTTTGGTAAAGAAATGAACTTGCCATTTGATATTTCTGTTCAACCTAAAGATGGTATGAGTAAAACTGCGAAAAGTCATCTCGAAACCCTTATTGATAGATTAAAAATTGTAAAAGATATAGTAAAAACTTCGGTGGCAAATTCACAAGAGAAAACTAAAAATAGGTATGATAAGAAAGCTGAAGTACCGAAATTTAGAGTTGGAGATTAGATTATGTTATGTTGCAATCTATGAAAGTACCAACAGGTTTATCACCCAAATTACACCCAAAGTGGGATGGTCCATTTTATGTAACTAATGTTTGACAAAATAATACATGTAAGTTAAGACGATGTTCAGATCATAAGTTGATTAAGTCTAGAATACACACAAATAGAATGAAACCGTATATTGACCCAAGGGATCATAGAACTATTCCTGATATTCAAAGAGATGTTATTGAAAATGATAGAGATAGAGTAGATGATATAAATTATGTGCAAAATGATAATATAGATAAATCACAAAATGATAATGCAAAAATGCAACAAAATTATGCACATGTGCAACAAAATGATGAGACTAATGATGAAGATAATGACTTCATAGCAGAAAAATTACTTGCCAAAAAGCGTAGGCAAGGCAAAAACTATTATAAGGTCAAATGGGTAGGTTATAAAAAGACTACATGGGAACCTGAAGAAAACATAGGTGAAGGTCTATTGGTTGAGTTTTACACAAAATTTACAAAATCAGACACGAAGAGAAAAAGGCCCGGTAGTTTACTTGTAAAACAGACAAATCCATAAAGAAATATTGAATGATACGAAACAAATTTAGTGTCAAATAAATTTATAAGTCTTAAAATATCTGTCGGATTCAAGCTACCAATAATGCAAATTAGCTTTCTTAAGTGACCAAGTAACATCACAAACTATTAGTATACTAACAATTTAGACCACTGATATTGAATTAGGCCAAGTATGAACCATAAGAATGTTTACTACTATCTTAGTAGTATTTAGAATTAGTGCTCAGCTGTTTCATGACCAGCTACCGTGATTTATCTTGACTAGTTTGAATTCAACTTCAAAAATGCATATACATAAAAAAAAATACTCATCTTTTCCGCTCATATTTTCAGTCAATACCTTTACATGCGTATTGTGTTAAAAAATCGATAAAGTGATGGAAGTATATTCTAAATGCAAAAAACGAAAAGAGTGATCATTGTGATGTCGTAAAACGTGAGTGTGTTGATTCAAACTGGATTAAGACCAAATGTGTATTCAGAATTTATTCAGATATATTCGATTTAAGATTACAAAGAGGATATAGTTATAGCAGCTAATAATGGCAAGTTTTATATATATTATATTTTCAAATGTAGTCCTCTCCTCTTAGTTTCTTGTTTCTTCTCGGATTTTATGTTTTACTAGATGAATAATGAAAAAAATGATTGTCGGTTGCTGAACGTCCAGTGGCAAATATTTCATGCATGTTCAGGACGAGCACAAGTTATCTACGAATACAATAGGGAAAAAAAAAGAAAAGCATATAAAGAAATGTTCATGTTGAACCATATCGAGTGCACTGCAGTCGATTTTATTTCAAGTATACGAACTATGAACAAATGAAGAGATGACGTGGTGCAATCAGTTATACTATTTTATTGTTCATCGGAATTATCAAGAGATTGTTATTGTTTACCCAACCGGTACCAGCAGAATACTCCTTTTTTCTGTTTTCTTTTTCTTTCTATAAGGTCATGTCGCTCTGTGCGCGTTTATTTGTGCATTGATGTCCCTTGTAATACCAAAACATAACTTTGTCTCCCAATTTACTTTTAAAGAAAAAATACGTTTTCTTTTTCTTTTATTAAACGAAAAGTACGAACAAAGTGTGAATCGGACACACGATCGATTTGTTGAATTATATTCATATTTAAGAAATAATATCAGACTTAATTAAATTGTAAATCAACGCCGAAACCTAAATATTATAAAAAAAAATATTGTAGTCCCCTAGTTTTAAAAGCAAGTTCTAGATTCTCACTGTGTACGCATGATTAGGTTTATGTTGTTTATGGTCCTTGTATTGCGTCATAATCTATCATATTTTAGAAGCATAACGTTATTGCTTTTGTTATTTTAATCGTAGGTGAAAATGATGTTAGGAAGAATAAGAGCAACACCAGAGGTCATTTTTGATAACCAAAAAAGGACGAGGATAAATCTTTTGAAAAAAGAAATTCATAAAAGGAACAAAAACAAAACATACAACGAGCATCATAAACCAATTGAATTAGTGCTTAAAGAGACAACTCAAAAACATGAGAAAAATGACTGTGATATAAGTATTTGGGAGTGTTAAAATCAATTATAAAGTGATTTTATTTCTCAAAATTAATGTATTGGAAGGTGACTTTAATATAAAATGTTGTTTTTTTAATTGTCATTTGTTCTTTGGTTGTAATTTTGTTCACATGATGAAAACAATGGGAGGAATTAACAGTATTTATCTTAGTGATTGAACTATCATTTACCTGTAAGGGGACGACCATTTGATATTCTGGGGGGGGGAGGGGTTCGGGGATGGGGGCAGGAGGATTTGTTTTGGATCGGTTATTTATTTTTGTAACCAAAGAGGACATATTATCTATTTTCTGCGTTATTGAAGCAAGATTTTTCATTTTCATTAAAGCAAGGGACTGATTATTCATTTTCACAACTATATTTATAATATATATTTGAAAACATACAATTTTTAAATCATTTGTTTATTATAAATAATACATGTATAGTCGAGTCATTATGTATCATTTAAAATCTTTAAGCAGAGTTCATCATCATCTTCTGCAGAAATGAATCTTCTATATTCCCAACTGCATATACATGTATCTCGTATATACACAGTAATAAAGTTTGGTTGAAACTAGCCTCTTTTAAAGTATTAGCAATCATGATTCGCCGAGCGGAGCGAGGAAATTTGGGTTTTTTTTAAGAGTTTCTGAACCGCTGAATGCCCAAGAAGCTATTGAACAAATGATTCAAAATCATTCTTTCTGGGTGTTCCCCAGAACTTTTCCTAATCTGAAAATGCAATTTCTGTTTTAATATTTTTTTGAGAATATTTTGGTCAGAATATATAGATTAAGTGTAAGACTTAAGTTTCTAGGGACAACATCAGAAGACCAATATGCATGATAAAGCAAAAATGTAATTCACATATACATGAAGTTAAATCTGTGGCTGTTGTTTTTTTTAAACTCATGATCAAGTTTTATAACAAAATTACTAAATGAAAGCAACACTAAAAGAATACAGAAGGGCAATCAATGAAAAAAAGACAAATAAATAAGAAACATTGATCCCGAAAATTCAGGGACTACGTCTGGGGGGTAGCAAAACTTGCTTCATACAAGGCACTCACGGTGAATACAGTTTTATATGGAGACAAGCGTTTGGTTTTGAACTTTCCTACATGAGGCATTTGTCTCTATGTAGTTACGGCCCTGTAATAAAAGTGAGGTAAGTGTTCCTAAAACAATATACCTCAAGTTAAATGAAACCAATTTTCAGACATTTCAAGTATATTTAAATAATATTTATACTTTTTGTATTACAAAATTTGGGAAGTGTTTCCACGATTATTTTTTTTGGAAAAAAGATGATTTTATGAAGAATCTGGTGCCATCTCATACTTTCGATTAGACCTGCTGAGTTATTTATGTTCATTACATTTCAAGTCAGGTAATTTATTTTCAAACTACCACAGAACAAACAATTTATTTTTGTGATTATCAAGGCTGAGTTATTTATTTTTAAAATCCTCTTGCCTCCCCCTCCCAGAATATCCAATGGTCGTTCCCTAAGAATCAGTTGTGCTACCTTTTGCTGTCTTATATTTTTAAGAAAGAGGAGGGCTATTTTTAAAAATATTGGACAGTTAAAGGTAACATAGTGGTTTCTTACAGGTAAATGATAGTCCAATCACTGAAATAAAGAACGGGTCAAACAATAGAATGACGTCACAGCAATGTTTTAAATCCAAGTCACAATGTAAAAAAAGTTCACAACTATAGGTAAAAGAAGGGCTTTCAAACAGAACAACAAGTCATAAAGGATCTAAATATAACTAGTGTAAAACCAATCAAATAGGAAAACAATCAAAAACAAACAAAATATACAAAATATACAAAAAACAAGCATTCTGTGGGTATTGCATGGCCATACATAGTCCCCTACCAGTAAAAAATCATTGTAATGGAACTAGATCTATAACTTGTCATGGTGTAAACTACATAAAATAATCTACCACTCGATTTCTTAAAACAATTTATAAATGTCATTTATATCTTTTAAATACAATGTCTTTTAGCTTATTTCAATTTGAACAGAAATCTAGTAATAAATAAGTACTTCATAAAAAAAAATTCTATGGAATGAGCTTTAACTAAACAAGGAGAAAAGTTAAAATCGTGAAATCGAACTTGACCTGTAACTTGTCATGATAAAACAATACACTAGATATCAAATAAGTATCTTCAAGCACGATGCAAAAGTCTGGAAAACTGATTTGCCGGACTGACGGACGGACAGATAGACGGACCGAGTGCAAACCTATATTCCAATTCAACTTCGTTGGTAGTGGACTAAAACAACACAAGCAAAGGAAGAACACTTTTATTGCCGTTCTTCATCTGAAGTCACAGTGAGGTTTTTTGAAAATACTCTGACATATCTTCAAATTTCTTTCAAATATCTGGATGAAGAGCCATGTCAGTGGCAAAAAGACATTTCAGTTAAGTCAGTAGCAAGGAGTCATTCAGTTAAGTCAAGTGTCAAGAAGTGAAATGCTTGGATCAAGGCTTTTTGGTAAATAACATGCCATCATATTTTAAACTTACAAAGCTTTTAGTGAAATGATGAAGTGATAAAGACATACCTCAAAATAAATTTATTTTCGCTTTATGTTTGTTAAAAACAAAATAGCTATTTACAATATAAAAAAAAATATTAACCGTTAAAAATCATTCTTCTATTCCATTTGTCACAAAATAGAAGTTTATTCATAATTAATAACCAATTGTTCAGAGAACAATTGAAGGTCTTTCCATCTCGATAATAAGAATGACATTTAACAAATGATGTTAGAAAAAGTAACGATGTGTTGATGTTATGTGGTCAATCAAACTGATATAAAAAAAAATATAAGATTAAAAGGTTTATGCAGTAGACTTAATTGTTTTATAATGAACCAGAAAGAACTTATAGCAAAGGTCAAAATCTAGAACGTCAAATTGACCTTTGAACTTGACCTCAATTTTGATCTCAAATCAAAATACCCCAGGTCAAACACTTGTATGGTTGTGGAGAAAAACTGATTTAAAATACATAAGGGGAGGAAAGTCCTATAAGGGTTAACCAGAACTCTTCGACTTATTATAAACAGTTATTTGGCAAACACATCATATCGTTTACTGTAATAATTTCTTTTGAATAACGATAACAAGCAAAATTAAAAATTTATAACATGACCTTGACCTTTGACCTTGACCTCAATTTCCCTCAAATGGATCAAGGACATCATATCAAAAGGCTGTAGACCTCTTCAACTTATAACGTTCGAATTGATCCAACATATCGCCTATCTTAAATTTTTAAAGGGAAATAACTCCCATAAGATGTCCTTCGATCACTCCAGTCAAAATTAACCAAATCATTCTTAGGAGTAGACGAACAATTTGGTGAAAACAGTTTGTTAAAATCTTTTACGGTTTTAGAGATATAGCGATAACAACAAAAAGGGGATGCGAGGATATAACACCTACAAGAATAAGTGTTCGGTCACACAGGGTGAGTTTTGAAACCCCCATTACTGTACAATATCATTGGCCAAAAATCCATTCAATATATTGTAAGACAAAAAAAGCATTTCAGACGGCAGAAGAAGAAAAAAAAGAAAAAAAAATAATCAGAAGAAAAACAAAAGGTCTTTCCACGAAAAGTGTTACATTTGTTATTAAGCGGTTCCTTACACAGCCTTGCATTAGTCTCCAATGTAACAATAATATTTTTATTATTGTTACATTTCCATGTAGTCGTAGCCATTGCTTTTCTAATATGTCGCAGGATTTTTATTTAGATTGGAACATAAGTATATAATATGTCCCTTACTATTAAAATTAAGTAACTGAATTTACAAAATAAAGTCAGTTATTGTAAATCAAATAGCCTTCCTCTTCATAATGTATATTATTATCATGCTTATGAGTTACAAAGATGGTAAACTTCGAACTTATGTAACATTCAAGTGCAACTATGGTTTTGAAAATTATTTGTCAATAATTCGACATTTTGAGCAAAGGAAATGTATTACTAGATTAAGAATATCTGCTCACAAATTGCAAATTGAATCTGGTAGATACCAGGGTACTCTTCGACAAAACCGAATTTGTCTCAGGTGCACCTCAGGTGAGGTTGAGGATGAAGTTCATTTTTTATTTAAATGTGACACTCATTTATTAAAAAGAGAGGAAATGATGCAAAATATATTAAAATCATGTCCAAACTTTCAAAATTTAAATATTGATAACAAATTAATTTGGATAATGAATAATGAGGATCCTAATGTACTATTTGCATTTTACAAATATATAGAAGATACTAAGAATTAAAGTACAACTTAATCTGCAATAACTAATTCATTATAACTCTTTAATATGAATTTGGATACCCTGTTAAGCCTGCACAGATCATAAGAAGAATTTCAAATTCTTTGGCAGCCGTCCCTTGATGATCTTTGCTGGCTGGACACAGAATCTATAATCTTAGAAATATGTTTTTAAAATATATTTTCAATAATTAAGGAGCTTGACTCATCTGCATTAAGTACAAGTAGGGACTCCCCTTTACGCACCGACTCTTGGTGCTTTCTGCAGATAAGTCATATTAAATATCCTTTATTAAATAAACTTTGTTATTTGCAGTATACCTCATAGTCAAATGTGGGAGTGCTTAATTGCTTTGTTTTTTATTGGGTTCTTTTTGTATTTTTTTGTATTTTTTTTTTTTTTTTATATATTGACATTTCTCCGCACAAACTACTAATGCCTCATGTTTGTCTTCTCAAAGTGAAGATACACTTACCGGGTGCACTTGAGTCATTTTCAACATAGTATTCATTCAATAATAATACATTGCTACTATTTTGTTGAGTGTATTTTCTGTGTTATATTATTTTATTTTATTATTTTTATAACACTTGTTACATATCTTTACTGTGTGTGTATTGCATATGTTATTGTTTATAATAATATTGTCTGTATCATATGCCCTCCTGGGGCCCTAATTTGGTAAATAAAAATATTCTATTCTATTCTATTCTATTCATAGAGTATTTACTAATGTGAAGTTGATACACAGGTCCAGTGAGATTCAAACAGTTACTGCTTCTTGTGTAATTTCAGAGTTAATATAAACACTACAAGTCTAGATAACACTACTAATTTCATATCGGTTGAGAATAAGATTCTCTTATTGGAAATTTTTTTTACATGATAATGACCGGTGGGGCGTGGTTTCCGTCTGTTAATGACCGTTGGGGCGTGGTTTCTCTGTTAATGACCGATGGGGCGTGGTTTCTCTGTTAAGAGAGATGTCCCTTTAATAAAATATTTTCCTGTTTTCAATATTATATTTAAGTTCTTGAATTGTATACCATATATTTTGGTAAATTATAAAATTATAGAGAACTTGATTGAGTATTCATATACTGAAAAATTGCACTAAAATTAATGGCAGTATTACTACGACTGGTCTTCACTCTTTGTCATAGAAATCGTACAACTACTCGAGTTTGCTTTGGACATTTTGAATTTATGAGAATTTTCAAAAACATGGTTCCTCAATGAAATAAACATAAAAGTTCTTGAATAACTGTTCATTATCGTGATATATCGCAGTACAGTGGTATTACTTTCGGCTCAGTCATTATCATTGCCTTAGTCAATACCACTGTCATTCTGGCAGACCATATATCACGGTAGTGGCCAGTTATTCAAGAACTTGTATGTAAGTATTGGACATTATTATTAGTTACATAGTGTGTTAGTGACCTAATACGGTATATATGGGGTCAGTAAATTCCATATGGGGTGAGAGCGAAGCTCGAATCCTAACACGGTATATATATGGGGTCAGTAAATTCCATATGGGGTGAGAGCGAAGCTCGAATCCCCATATGGAATTTACTGACCCCATATATACCGTATTAGGTCACTAGCACACTATGTAACGAATTTATCTTACCGACTAGCTTAACGTGTAAAATTTAGACTTGTGATTATCAAAATGAGCAAGCCAGTCTTCTAAGCTTGTTTGCATTAAGAAACTACTTCCATTGATCCTACAAGAACAATAGCAAAAACGATGACAACTTATTAGGTTTAATGTGTTTAATGGATTTATTTCAATTTTAATCATTAATTTCGTCTGTTGAAACCTTAAAAAAATTTAGTTCCGTTTTGTTTTTATAAAGGGACGTAACACCACTTCTAACCGTGTATGAAATGTATGAAAAAAGCCCCGCCTCCCTACTAACATAATATCAAATATGCACGGTCTTCACGCGGATGCTTTTAACCAATCACATTCCTAGAAATGTATAGGAGGTAAGATAAATTATCTTCTCAGCATTTAACGTTAGCATTATCCTTATAATATATTTTCTTAAAAGCTACTTTCGGTTTTTAATTTAACTTCCTCTTATTTCACCAATCTTTTCCTTTAAAATGTATTTAAATATAATATTTAAGAATCTAAATAAAATTTACTCACTCCTTTGCTTGCCATCTTTCACTGTACAAAGATTCAAAGTAAATTCATTACTTAAAGTGAATGGATTTCAAAGTTTACTTCTTGTCAGCTCTTAGGAGATCACAGATTTTAATCTATATGTACAGAGTTATCTACCATGTTTAGTAAACAATATATTATTGTTGTCTCCCTTTTCCCAAACATATTTCATGTTTTACAAAAACGAAGAACGAGAATTAAATTGTATATATTAATGAAAAAGTATATGAAGTTATAACTCAGTCGTTCTAGGAGATCATGCAGTTATTATTAATAGAAATGAAGACCCTGTGGTCACCTTTAAGCATCTGTTTGTTGCATTTGATTTGAAAAAAAAATATTCATGACTTTATTGCATACCAATACATATACAATATCTGGGCCGACTATGAATGAGTCTGCTTTTCCAGTTTGAATCAAATGCGGGATGAACACAGTACACGAAAAACGGAAAATAAATCAGGGAAAAAAAGAACGCAAACAGGGCCGTAACTAGGGTTCGAATTCAGGGGAGGCAGGGGTTTTGGACCGCCGATTGAGCCCCCTTTGATAGGGGCAGGGGCGCAGCCCCCCCCCCCCCCCCCCCCCGGCCGATTTGTTAACATTAAATACATTGTGACCGTGGATTTTTTTCTCAAATGATAGGGCTATAATTACCCGTTTTCCTTCGATTTCCTTACTTTAAGAAAGATCAGTTTTGCTGGATCCTTGGAGCATTTTTCAAAATCAATTATTATCTGTATTTTCTGTATTTAAAGAATGAGATATTTTTTTTTTTAGAAACTGGTAAGTTCAAAAAACATATAAAGCAAGATTATAAAACGCAAGATATTTTTTTTTATCGAGGATTTTGAATTTCAATATTGTTGAAAGCTGAACAGACATGTATATATAACTACAAACAGGGGGTGTTTACCTACTAAGGCATTGAACATAATGTTCTCGTACGATCGGGAAACTTTAAAAAAAAAAAAACCAACTTCCTCTGCTTAAATAATTGAGCCCCCAAATAAATGTGGATAGTTAAATTTTTATTCAAAATTATCGTAAGCAGAGATTCATATGTGTTCTCATACAAATACTGACCCCCTCAATACTGAATAACAGACGGACGCTCACACGAAAAAAAAATAAAACAAATACTGAAACGGTTTACTTTCGATCAAAAATCCGAAAAATGACAGACATATCACGTATCATGATAACACTGTTAAACTGTTAACTTGTGTTGTTTATAATATAAATTCAAGTTCTTCGTGTACATAGTGTCAATATTTTATTTTTTTACTTCAAAATAAAATTTTGGTGCAGAAAATTCAGGGGAGGCAACTGTTGCCTGCCTCATAGGTAGTTACGGCTTTTCATGAGGGCATTCAACGCCACAATTCAGCACCCAAAATTCAGATATAAAAAATGCCACATTTGTTTTATTTGGTATCATATGGCTTTGAAAATTTGTAACCTGTTTTATAATATACTAAGCTTGAATCATGCCAAGTTTTATTAGAATTGGTCAAGTTTTAGGCCCCAAATAGGCCCAAGACCACAATTAATGACCCCGCTTTTCGTTGTCCACGAATATAGTTCCTTTTAATTAGAGTGTATTTTTCCTTAATTTTTTTTCTTTCCTTTCCTCACTCATTCCTTAAATCTTTTTGGGTGGAAATGAAAGAAGAGAGGTCAAATAAATTTTTGGAGGTTGTATTTTAACTGATTTTGATATGGAATGAGTGATTAGGTCAAGTGCAAAAAGGTGATATTTACAGTTTTCGGAACATCTCTTGACTTGTCAATAGGGGTATGGATGTGTATTGGCTAAATTTGTAAAAGTGATTGCTTCAATCTTTCTAAATTTTGGATATATATTTGGACTAGGACAATACATTACACACACAAAAAATTGGACAAAAGTGCATGGTGCAATTTTTTTAATGATGCAAAAGGTTATAAAGAACTGATAGAGGAATTAATTGTGGTCTGTGGCCCCCTGGCAAATCGAACCGAACACGAGAAAACGAGAAATAAAACGTCAAAATACGAAGCACGTGAAATAAAAAGGCCGAAAACGTTTCACTAAAATAACACTTTACCATTCTCTTTACACATATATAGGAGTGCATGCTTATGACAGTTTATTAGAAACCCTTGTGGAAGGTCAATGATATTTGGTATACATATGTTTTAGTATTGGCAAATCTTATTTCCATCGAGATAACGTTCACTACTCCGGCTTTCATGATACAAATTGAATTTGAATGTATTGCATAGTTAACATCTCCTTTGTAAAAAAAAATAAGTGTATGGCCTTCTGGCACTATACCGAATACCCTAACTACAACGTCCATATAAACACAATGTTATATTTTATATTTCAAAAATGTTTTTCGATTAACCTCCTTTAAAATTTTGCATTGTTATATAGCTTTAAGTAACTAAAACCGAGCCTCAGAGTTACCATGAACTGATATAAATCCGATGTGAATACCAAAATAAAATTAAAGATCTGTTATAGAAAACATCCAATCAAAGTCCTTTTCGTCATTCAACACGAGTATTCCTCTAAAGTTCTAAACTTACAGACAGATTTAACGATCAGTTCAACTTTCTTTTATTAAAGAGCTCAACCTGAATTAAATTGTTTTCTGTAGTGTTTGATAGACTGTTGTTTAATTTTCGCCGTTTTTTTTTGTTTTTTTATAATGATGTTGTCGCCTTCCTTGCATCTTTGAGTTTTTATAGTCCTCTTGATATCTTCTGCCTCTTTTATCTGTTACCATTGATGGACGAGATTTTAAATGAAGCCAAATGTATCCGTGCTCTCTTTGACTTGTTATTTTATTCGTTTATGCATAACTCATTCATTAGCTTCTCAGTAATAGCAAAAAACAGTTATTTTTACCTTTTGCGTTCAATTTCTGCTATTTTGACAATGTTCCCCCGATTCCGACTGCATAATTCAAAGTATGGTGACAATTTTGATCACATCTTTTCAACTAAAATTGACAAGGTTACAATAAACAAAACAGTTGATATATAAATATAGGTTTTTTCCAAATTTCACATTTGTTAAGAAATTGATAGTATTTTCTTTATAAAATTTTAGTAAAACTATTGGAACCATTTGAGAAACTTAAACTTCCATTCCATCTGAGCTTATTTGGGTTTACTTATGTGACCCCTCTTATGTGTTGTTCAATCTTGTGAAGTGCTCGTGAACTGTGTTGTTCTTCTCGTTTTTTGTTTTCCTTATATGTTGTCTTTTTGACGTCTAATGGTTTAAATACTCCCTTGCTAATCTAAAGGTTGATTTTTTTCAAATGTGTATTGTTATTTACTTACAACATTTATATTGTTCGCTGTACTAAATTAATTAGTTTATCGACACAAGTGGTCGTTACCTGCTTATTTGTTTTCTTCAATATGTACTCCTAGACTGAAAATATATAGCTTTTATGAATTTTTCGAAATACTGAGGATGTTCTTATCCCAGACACAGATTGCCTGAGCCGTGTTTGGCACACTTTTTGTAATTTTTGGGGCCTTAATGCTCTTCAACTTTATACTTATTTGGTTTTCTAAATATTCTGATCTGAGCGTCACTGATGAGTTTTATGTAGACGAAACGCGCGTCTGATGTTTCAAATTATAAGCCTTGTACATTTGATTGTTATTTTAGCCAGGTTTACTACGGAAACTACGCATTTCATAATCATGAAAGAGTTAAAAGACAGTAATCTTACAAAATACTACTATAGCAGTCAAATGCAGTGAGTAAACGAGATATTCTAACAAAGAAACGAAAACACTAAGAAGCCATTACAGTAAACGCATTCCTTGTCTTTCTAAAAGCAAATTTCACCAATTAAACACTTGGTGAGTGTTCGATTTTGGTTATAACGATGATTCGTATGTTTTATTGGTTAGTATGTTGTTTAAATAAACTACTGAATTATAAACACAAAAGGAAATTGATAAATGTTTATCGTAAAATACAGTGAGTTTATTCTAAAATGACAAAGTTAATACCCTAATGTGGTCTTAGGTTATAATGTAAAAACAATAACTGACAGACGGCAAAAGATCCACAAACAACAACAAATATACAAAAACAATATATGTCAAGAAAACAACAACAAAAATTGAACGTAGGTTAACAGACGATCAGACATGCGGTAAACGTCTAAGATCATGGTAAGGCCAACTTCAATTAATTGGTAAAAATTCAGCCAACTTATTGAAAAAAACGGGGAGGGTGGGAGGATTTTCTTTTTTTTTTTTTTATTTCATATGAAATTATTTTGTAAGGTGAAATTTATATGTAAACGATAAGAAATGGCTTATTTTGCTCATTATTGAAGACTGTAACATGAGCTTGGCTATAGTTTTCAATTTCTGTGTTATGTTTGTACTTGCGAATAGTGTCTGATTGGCGATCTTACCACATCTTCTTTTTTTAATATTTTAATAGATTTCATTCCAGACACATGCACAATAGAAATTTCGACTACCAATCTCTTCAAAATAAAATTGACCGAAATACATGCAAAGGTCACAAAAATAATCTTTAATATGAGATGATCAATATAGTTCCTTTTAATTAGAGTATATTTTTCCTTAATTTTTTTTCTTTCCTTTCCTCACTCATTCCTTAAATCTTTTTGGGTGGAAATGAAAGAAGAGAGGTCAAATAAATTTTTGGAGGTTGTATTTTAACTGATTTTGATATGGAATGAGTGATTAGGTCAAGTGCAAAAAGGTGATATTTACAGTTTTCGGAACATCTCTTGACTTGTCAATAGGGGTATGGATGTGTATTGGCTAAATTTGTAAAAGTGATTGCTTCAATCTTTCTAAATTTTGGATATATATTTGGACTAGGACAATACATTACACACACAAAAAATTGGACAAAAGTGCATGGTGCAATTTTTTTAATGATGCAAAAGGTTATAAAGAACTGATAGAGGAATTAATTGTGGTCTGTGGCCCCCTGGCAAATCGAACCGAACACGAGAAAACGAGAAATAAAACGTCAAAATACGAAGCACGTGAAATAAAAAGGCCGAAAACGTTTCACTAAAATAACACTTTACCATTCTCTTTACACATATATAGGAGTGCATGCTTATGACAGTTTATTAGAAACCCTTGTGGAAGGTCAATGATATTTGGTATACATATGTTTTAGTATTGGCAAATCTTATTTCCATCGAGATAACGTTCACTACTCCGGCTTTCATGATACAAATTGAATTTGAATGTATTGCATAGTTAACATCTCCTTTGTAAAAAAAAATAAGTGTATGGCCTTCTGGCACTATACCGAATACCCTAACTACAACGTCCATATAAACACAATGTTATATTTTATATTTCAAAAATGTTTTTCGATTAACCTCCTTTAAAATTTTGCATTGTTATATAGCTTTAAGTAACTAAAACCGAGCCTCAGAGTTACCATGAACTGATATAAATCCGATGTGAATACCAAAATAAAATTAAAGATCTGTTATAGAAAACATCCAATCAAAGTCCTTTTCGTCATTCAACACGAGTATTCCTCTAAAGTTCTAAACTTACAGACAGATTTAACGATCAGTTCAACTTTCTTTTATTAAAGAGCTCAACCTGAATTAAATTGTTTTCTGTAGTGTTTGATAGACTGTTGTTTAATTTTCGCCGTTTTTTTTTGTTTTTTTATAATGATGTTGTCGCCTTCCTTGCATCTTTGAGTTTTTATAGTCCTCTTGATATCTTCTGCCTCTTTTATCTGTTACCATTGATGGACGAGATTTTAAATGAAGCCAAATGTATCCGTGCTCTCTTTGACTTGTTATTTTATTCGTTTATGCATAACTCATTCATTAGCTTCTCAGTAATAGCAAAAAACAGTTATTTTTACCTTTTGCGTTCAATTTCTGCTATTTTGACAATGTTCCCCCGATTCCGACTGCATAATTCAAAGTATGGTGACAATTTTGATCACATCTTTTCAACTAAAATTGACAAGGTTACAATAAACAAAACAGTTGATATATAAATATAGGTTTTTTCCAAATTTCACATTTGTTAAGAAATTGATAGTATTTTCTTTATAAAATTTTAGTAAAACTATTGGAACCATTTGAGAAACTTAAACTTCCATTCCATCTGAGCTTATTTGGGTTTACTTATGTGACCCCTCTTATGTGTTGTTCAATCTTGTGAAGTGCTCGTGAACTGTGTTGTTCTTCTCGTTTTTTGTTTTCCTTATATGTTGTCTTTTTGACGTCTAATGGTTTAAATACTCCCTTGCTAATCTAAAGGTTGATTTTTTTCAAATGTGTATTGTTATTTACTTACAACATTTATATTGTTCGCTGTACTAAATTAATTAGTTTATCGACACAAGTGGTCGTTACCTGCTTATTTGTTTTCTTCAATATGTACTCCTAGACTGAAAATATATAGCTTTTATGAATTTTTCGAAATACTGAGGATGTTCTTATCCCAGACACAGATTGCCTGAGCCGTGTTTGGCACACTTTTTGTAATTTTTGGGGCCTTAATGCTCTTCAACTTTATACTTATTTGGTTTTCTAAATATTCTGATCTGAGCGTCACTGATGAGTTTTATGTAGACGAAACGCGCGTCTGATGTTTCAAATTATAAGCCTTGTACATTTGATTGTTATTTTAGCCAGGTTTACTACGGAAACTACGCATTTCATAATCATGAAAGAGTTAAAAGACAGTAATCTTACAAAATACTACTATAGCAGTCAAATGCAGTGAGTAAACGAGATATTCTAACAAAGAAACGAAAACACTAAGAAGCCATTACAGTAAACGCATTCCTTGTCTTTCTAAAAGCAAATTTCACCAATTAAACACTTGGTGAGTGTTCGATTTTGGTTATAACGATGATTCGTATGTTTTATTGGTTAGTATGTTGTTTAAATAAACTACTGAATTATAAACACAAAAGGAAATTGATAAATGTTTATCGTAAAATACAGTGAGTTTATTCTAAAATGACAAAGTTAATACCCTAATGTGGTCTTAGGTTATAATGTAAAAACAATAACTGACAGACGGCAAAAGATCCACAAACAACAACAAATATACAAAAACAATATATGTCAAGAAAACAACAACAAAAATTGAACGTAGGTTAACAGACGATCAGACATGCGGTAAACGTCTAAGATCATGGTAAGGCCAACTTCAATTAATTGGTAAAAATTCAGCCAACTTATTGAAAAAAACGGGGAGGGTGGGAGGATTTTCTTTTTTTTTTTTTTATTTCATATGAAATTATTTTGTAAGGTGAAATTTATATGTAAACGATAAGAAATGGCTTATTTTGCTCATTATTGAAGACTGTAACATGAGCTTGGCTATAGTTTTCAATTTCTGTGTTATGTTTGTACTTGCGAATAGTGTCTGATTGGCGATCTTACCACATCTTCTTTTTTTAATATTTTAATAGATTTCATTCCAGACACATGCACAATAGAAATTTCGACTACCAATCTCTTCAAAATAAAATTGACCGAAATACATGCAAAGGTCACAAAAATAATCTTTAATATGAGATGATCAATATAGTTCCTTTTAATTAGAGTATATTTTTCCTTAATTTTTTTTCTTTCCTTTCCTCACTCATTCCTTAAATCTTTTTGGGTGGAAATGAAAGAAGAGAGGTCAAATAAATTTTTGGAGGTTGTATTTTAACTGATTTTGATATGGAATGAGTGATTAGGTCAAGTGCAAAAAGGTGATATTTACAGTTTTCGGAACATCTCTTGACTTGTCAATAGGGGTATGGATGTGTATTGGCTAAATTTGTAAAAGTGATTGCTTCAATCTTTCTAAATTTTGGATATATATTTGGACTAGGACAATACATTACACACACAAAAAATTGGACAAAAGTGCATGGTGCAATTTTTTTAATGATGCAAAAGGTTATAAAGAACTGATAGAGGAATTAATTGTGGTCTGTGGCCCCCTGGCAAATCGAACCGAACACGAGAAAACGAGAAATAAAACGTCAAAATACGAAGCACGTGAAATAAAAAGGCCGAAAACGTTTCACTAAAATAACACTTTACCATTCTCTTTACACATATATAGGAGTGCATGCTTATGACAGTTTATTAGAAACCCTTGTGGAAGGTCAATGATATTTGGTATACATATGTTTTAGTATTGGCAAATCTTATTTCCATCGAGATAACGTTCACTACTCCGGCTTTCATGATACAAATTGAATTTGAATGTATTGCATAGTTAACATCTCCTTTGTAAAAAAAAATAAGTGTATGGCCTTCTGGCACTATACCGAATACCCTAACTACAACGTCCATATAAACACAATGTTATATTTTATATTTCAAAAATGTTTTTCGATTAACCTCCTTTAAAATTTTGCATTGTTATATAGCTTTAAGTAACTAAAACCGAGCCTCAGAGTTACCATGAACTGATATAAATCCGATGTGAATACCAAAATAAAATTAAAGATCTGTTATAGAAAACATCCAATCAAAGTCCTTTTCGTCATTCAACACGAGTATTCCTCTAAAGTTCTAAACTTACAGACAGATTTAACGATCAGTTCAACTTTCTTTTATTAAAGAGCTCAACCTGAATTAAATTGTTTTCTGTAGTGTTTGATAGACTGTTGTTTAATTTTCGCCGTTTTTTTTTGTTTTTTTATAATGATGTTGTCGCCTTCCTTGCATCTTTGAGTTTTTATAGTCCTCTTGATATCTTCTGCCTCTTTTATCTGTTACCATTGATGGACGAGATTTTAAATGAAGCCAAATGTATCCGTGCTCTCTTTGACTTGTTATTTTATTCGTTTATGCATAACTCATTCATTAGCTTCTCAGTAATAGCAAAAAACAGTTATTTTTACCTTTTGCGTTCAATTTCTGCTATTTTGACAATGTTCCCCCGATTCCGACTGCATAATTCAAAGTATGGTGACAATTTTGATCACATCTTTTCAACTAAAATTGACAAGGTTACAATAAACAAAACAGTTGATATATAAATATAGGTTTTTTCCAAATTTCACATTTGTTAAGAAATTGATAGTATTTTCTTTATAAAATTTTAGTAAAACTATTGGAACCATTTGAGAAACTTAAACTTCCATTCCATCTGAGCTTATTTGGGTTTACTTATGTGACCCCTCTTATGTGTTGTTCAATCTTGTGAAGTGCTCGTGAACTGTGTTGTTCTTCTCGTTTTTTGTTTTCCTTATATGTTGTCTTTTTGACGTCTAATGGTTTAAATACTCCCTTGCTAATCTAAAGGTTGATTTTTTTCAAATGTGTATTGTTATTTACTTACAACATTTATATTGTTCGCTGTACTAAATTAATTAGTTTATCGACACAAGTGGTCGTTACCTGCTTATTTGTTTTCTTCAATATGTACTCCTAGACTGAAAATATATAGCTTTTATGAATTTTTCGAAATACTGAGGATGTTCTTATCCCAGACACAGATTGCCTGAGCCGTGTTTGGCACACTTTTTGTAATTTTTGGGGCCTTAATGCTCTTCAACTTTATACTTATTTGGTTTTCTAAATATTCTGATCTGAGCGTCACTGATGAGTTTTATGTAGACGAAACGCGCGTCTGATGTTTCAAATTATAAGCCTTGTACATTTGATTGTTATTTTAGCCAGGTTTACTACGGAAACTACGCATTTCATAATCATGAAAGAGTGAAAAGACAGTAATCTTACAAAATACTACTATAGCAGTCAAATGCAGTGAGTAAACGAGATATTCTAACAAAGAAACGAAAACACTAAGAAGCCATTACAGTAAACGCATTCCTTGTCTTTCTAAAAGCAAATTTCACCAATTAAACACTTGGTGAGTGTTCGATTTTGGTTATAACGATGATTCGTATGTTTTATTGGTTAGTATGTTGTTTAAATAAACTACTGAATTATAAACACAAAAGGAAATTGATAAATGTTTATCGTAAAATACAGTGAGTTTATTCTAAAATGACAAAGTTAATACCCTAATGTGGTCTTAGGTTATAATGTAAAAACAATAACTGACAGACGGCAAAAGATCCACAAACAACAACAAATATACAAAAACAATATATGTCAAGAAAACAACAACAAAAATTGAACGTAGGTTAACAGACGATCAGACATGCGGTAAACGTCTAAGATCATGGTAAGGCCAAATTCAATTAATTGGTAAAAATTCAGCCAACTTATTGAAAAAAACGGGGAGGGTGGGAGGATTTTCTTTTTTTTTTTTTTATTTCATATGAAATTATTTTGTAAGGTGAAATTTATATGTAAACGATAAGAAATGGCTTATTTTGCTCATTATTGAAGACTGTAACATGAGCTTGGCTATAGTTTTCAATTTCTGTGTTATGTTTGTACTTGCGAATAGTGTCTGATTGGCGATCTTACCACATCTTCTTTTTTTAATATTTTAATAGATTTCATTCCAGACACATGCACAATAGAAATTTCGACTACCAATCTCTTCAAAATAAAATTGACCGAAATACATGCAAAGGTCACAAAAATAATCTTTAATATGAGATGATCAATATAGTTCCTTTTAATTAGAGTATATTTTTCCTTAATTTTTTTTCTTTCCTTTCCTCACTCATTCCTTAAATCTTTTTGGGTGGAAATGAAAGAAGAGAGGTCAAATAAATTTTTGGAGGTTGTATTTTAACTGATTTTGATATGGAATGAGTGATTAGGTCAAGTGCAAAAAGGTGATATTTACAGTTTTCGGAACATCTCTTGACTTGTCAATAGGGGTATGGATGTGTATTGGCTAAATTTGTAAAAGTGATTGCTTCAATCTTTCTAAATTTTGGATATATATTTGGACTAGGACAATACATTACACACACAAAAAATTGGACAAAAGTGCATGGTGCAATTTTTTTAATGATGCAAAAGGTTATAAAGAACTGATAGAGGAATTAATTGTGGTCTGTGGCCCCCTGGCAAATCGAACCGAACACGAGAAAACGAGAAATAAAACGTCAAAATACGAAGCACGTGAAATAAAAAGGCCGAAAACGTTTCACTAAAATAACACTTTACCATTCTCTTTACACATATATAGGAGTGCATGCTTATGACAGTTTATTAGAAACCCTTGTGGAAGGTCAATGATATTTGGTATACATATGTTTTAGTATTGGCAAATCTTATTTCCATCGAGATAACGTTCACTACTCCGGCTTTCATGATACAAATTGAATTTGAATGTATTGCATAGTTAACATCTCCTTTGTAAAAAAAAATAAGTGTATGGCCTTCTGGCACTATACCGAATACCCTAACTACAACGTCCATATAAACACAATGTTATATTTTATATTTCAAAAATGTTTTTCGATTAACCTCCTTTAAAATTTTGCATTGTTATATAGCTTTAAGTAACTAAAACCGAGCCTCAGAGTTACCATGAACTGATATAAATCCGATGTGAATACCAAAATAAAATTAAAGATCTGTTATAGAAAACATCCAATCAAAGTCCTTTTCGTCATTCAACACGAGTATTCCTCTAAAGTTCTAAACTTACAGACAGATTTAACGATCAGTTCAACTTTCTTTTATTAAAGAGCTCAACCTGAATTAAATTGTTTTCTGTAGTGTTTGATAGACTGTTGTTTAATTTTCGCCGTTTTTTTTGTTTTTTTATAATGATGTTGTCGCCTTCCTTGCATCTTTGAGTTTTTATAGTCCTCTTGATATCTTCTGCCTCTTTTATCTGTTACCATTGATGGACGAGATTTTAAATGAAGCCAAATGTATCCGTGCTCTCTTTGACTTGTTATTTTATTCGTTTATGCATAACTCATTCATTAGCTTCTCAGTAATAGCAAAAAACAGTTATTTTTACCTTTTGCGTTCAATTTCTGCTATTTTGACAATGTTCCCCCGATTCCGACTGCATAATTCAAAGTATGGTGACAATTTTGATCACATCTTTTCAACTAAAATTGACAAGGTTACAATAAACAAAACAGTTGATATATAAATATAGGTTTTTTCCAAATTTCACATTTGTTAAGAAATTGATAGTATTTTCTTTATAAAATTTTAGTAAAACTATTGGAACCATTTGAGAAACTTAAACTTCCATTCCATCTGAGCTTATTTGGGTTTACTTATGTGACCCCTCTTATGTGTTGTTCAATCTTGTGAAGTGCTCGTGAACTGTGTTGTTCTTCTCGTTTTTTGTTTTCCTTATATGTTGTCTTTTTGACGTCTAATGGTTTAAATACTCCCTTGCTAATCTAAAGGTTGATTTTTTTCAAATGTGTATTGTTATTTACTTACAACATTTATATTGTTCGCTGTACTAAATTAATTAGTTTATCGACACAAGTGGTCGTTACCTGCTTATTTGTTTTCTTCAATATGTACTCCTAGACTGAAAATATATAGCTTTTATGAATTTTTCGAAATACTGAGGATGTTCTTATCCCAGACACAGATTGCCTGAGCCGTGTTTGGCACACTTTTTGTAATTTTTGGGGCCTTAATGCTCTTCAACTTTATACTTATTTGGTTTTCTAAATATTCTGATCTGAGCGTCACTGATGAGTTTTATGTAGACGAAACGCGCGTCTGATGTTTCAAATTATAAGCCTTGTACATTTGATTGTTATTTTAGCCAGGTTTACTACGGAAACTACGCATTTCATAATCATGAAAGAGTTAAAAGACAGTAATCTTACAAAATACTACTATAGCAGTCAAATGCAGTGAGTAAACGAGATATTCTAACAAAGAAACGAAAACACTAAGAAGCCATTACAGTAAACGCATTCCTTGTCTTTCTAAAAGCAAATTTCACCAATTAAACACTTGGTGAGTGTTCGATTTTGGTTATAACGATGATTCGTATGTTTTATTGGTTAGTATGTTGTTTAAATAAACTACTGAATTATAAACACAAAAGGAAATTGATAAATGTTTATCGTAAAATACAGTGAGTTTATTCTAAAATGACAAAGTTAATACCCTAATGTGGTCTTAGGTTATAATGTAAAAACAATAACTGACAGACGGCAAAAGATCCACAAACAACAACAAATATACAAAAACAATATATGTCAAGAAAACAACAACAAAAATTGAACGTAGGTTAACAGACGATCAGACATGCGGTAAACGTCTAAGATCATGGTAAGGCCAACTTCAATTAATTGGTAAAAATTCAGCCAACTTATTGAAAAAAACGGGGAGGGTGGGAGGATTTTCTTTTTTTTTTTTTTATTTCATATGAAATTATTTTGTAAGGTGAAATTTATATGTAAACGATAAGAAATGGCTTATTTTGCTCATTATTGAAGACTGTAACATGAGCTTGGCTATAGTTTTCAATTTCTGTGTTATGTTTGTACTTGCGAATAGTGTCTGATTGGCGATCTTACCACATCTTCTTTTTTTAATATTTTAATAGATTTCATTCCAGACACATGCACAATAGAAATTTCGACTACCAATCTCTTCAAAATAAAATTGACCGAAATACATGCAAAGGTCACAAAAATAATCTTTAATATGAGATGATCAATATAGTTCCTTTTAATTAGAGTATATTTTTCCTTAATTTTTTTTCTTTCCTTTCCTCACTCATTCCTTAAATCTTTTTGGGTGGAAATGAAAGAAGAGAGGTCAAATAAATTTTTGGAGGTTGTATTTTAACTGATTTTGATATGGAATGAGTGATTAGGTCAAGTGCAAAAAGGTGATATTTACAGTTTTCGGAACATCTCTTGACTTGTCAATAGGGGTATGGATGTGTATTGGCTAAATTTGTAAAAGTGATTGCTTCAATCTTTCTAAATTTTGGATATATATTTGGACTAGGACAATACATTACACACACAAAAAATTGGACAAAAGTGCATGGTGCAATTTTTTTAATGATGCAAAAGGTTATAAAGAACTGATAGAGGAATTAATTGTGGTCTGTGGCCCCCTGGCAAATCGAACCGAACACGAGAAAACGAGAAATAAAACGTCAAAATACGAAGCACGTGAAATAAAAAGGCCGAAAACGTTTCACTAAAATAACACTTTACCATTCTCTTTACACATATATAGGAGTGCATGCTTATGACAGTTTATTAGAAACCCTTGTGGAAGGTCAATGATATTTGGTATACATATGTTTTAGTATTGGCAAATCTTATTTCCATCGAGATAACGTTCACTACTCCGGCTTTCATGATACAAATTGAATTTGAATGTATTGCATAGTTAACATCTCCTTTGTAAAAAAAAATAAGTGTATGGCCTTCTGGCACTATACCGAATACCCTAACTACAACGTCCATATAAACACAATGTTATATTTTATATTTCAAAAATGTTTTTCGATTAACCTCCTTTAAAATTTTGCATTGTTATATAGCTTTAAGTAACTAAAACCGAGCCTCAGAGTTACCATGAACTGATATAAATCCGATGTGAATACCAAAATAAAATTAAAGATCTGTTATAGAAAACATCCAATCAAAGTCCTTTTCGTCATTCAACACGAGTATTCCTCTAAAGTTCTAAACTTACAGACAGATTTAACGATCAGTTCAACTTTCTTTTATTAAAGAGCTCAACCTGAATTAAATTGTTTTCTGTAGTGTTTGATAGACTGTTGTTTAATTTTCGCCGTTTTTTTTGTTTTTTTATAATGATGTTGTCGCCTTCCTTGCATCTTTGAGTTTTTATAGTCCTCTTGATATCTTCTGCCTCTTTTATCTGTTACCATTGATGGACGAGATTTTAAATGAAGCCAAATGTATCCGTGCTCTCTTTGACTTGTTATTTTATTCGTTTATGCATAACTCATTCATTAGCTTCTCAGTAATAGCAAAAAACAGTTATTTTTACCTTTTGCGTTCAATTTCTGCTATTTTGACAATGTTCCCCCGATTCCGACTGCATAATTCAAAGTATGGTGACAATTTTGATCACATCTTTTCAACTAAAATTGACAAGGTTACAATAAACAAAACAGTTGATATATAAATATAGGTTTTTTCCAAATTTCACATTTGTTAAGAAATTGATAGTATTTTCTTTATAAAATTTTAGTAAAACTATTGGAACCATTTGAGAAACTTAAACTTCCATTCCATCTGAGCTTATTTGGGTTTACTTATGTGACCCCTCTTATGTGTTGTTCAATCTTGTGAAGTGCTCGTGAACTGTGTTGTTCTTCTCGTTTTTTGTTTTCCTTATATGTTGTCTTTTTGACGTCTAATGGTTTAAATACTCCCTTGCTAATCTAAAGGTTGATTTTTTTCAAATGTGTATTGTTATTTACTTACAACATTTATATTGTTCGCTGTACTAAATTAATTAGTTTATCGACACAAGTGGTCGTTACCTGCTTATTTGTTTTCTTCAATATGTACTCCTAGACTGAAAATATATAGCTTTTATGAATTTTTCGAAATACTGAGGATGTTCTTATCCCAGACACAGATTGCCTGAGCCGTGTTTGGCACACTTTTTGTAATTTTTGGGGCCTTAATGCTCTTCAACTTTATACTTATTTGGTTTTCTAAATATTCTGATCTGAGCGTCACTGATGAGTTTTATGTAGACGAAACGCGCGTCTGATGTTTCAAATTATAAGCCTTGTACATTTGATTGTTATTTTAGCCAGGTTTACTACGGAAACTACGCATTTCATAATCATGAAAGAGTTAAAAGACAGTAATCTTACAAAATACTACTATAGCAGTCAAATGCAGTGAGTAAACGAGATATTCTAACAAAGAAACGAAAACACTAAGAAGCCATTACAGTAAACGCATTCCTTGTCTTTCTAAAAGCAAATTTCACCAATTAAACACTTGGTGAGTGTTCGATTTTGGTTATAACGATGATTCGTATGTTTTATTGGTTAGTATGTTGTTTAAATAAACTACTGAATTATAAACACAAAAGGAAATTGATAAATGTTTATCGTAAAATACAGTGAGTTTATTCTAAAATGACAAAGTTAATACCCTAATGTGGTCTTAGGTTATAATGTAAAAACAATAACTGACAGACGGCAAAAGATCCACAAACAACAACAAATATACAAAAACAATATATGTCAAGAAAACAACAACAAAAATTGAACGTAGGTTAACAGACGATCAGACATGCGGTAAACGTCTAAGATCATGGTAAGGCCAACTTCAATTAATTGGTAAAAATTCAGCCAACTTATTGAAAAAAACGGGGAGGGTGGGAGGATTTTCTTTTTTTTTTTTTTATTTCATATGAAATTATTTTGTAAGGTGAAATTTATATGTAAACGATAAGAAATGGCTTATTTTGCTCATTATTGAAGACTGTAACATGAGCTTGGCTATAGTTTTCAATTTCTGTGTTATGTTTGTACTTGCGAATAGTGTCTGATTGGCGATCTTACCACATCTTCTTTTTTTAATATTTTAATAGATTTCATTCCAGACACATGCACAATAGAAATTTCGACTACCAATCTCTTCAAAATAAAATTGACCGAAATACATGCAAAGGTCACAAAAATAATCTTTAATATGAGATGATCAATATAGTTCCTTTTAATTAGAGTATATTTTTCCTTAATTTTTTTTCTTTCCTTTCCTCACTCATTCCTTAAATCTTTTTGGGTGGAAATGAAAGAAGAGAGGTCAAATAAATTTTTGGAGGTTGTATTTTAACTGATTTTGATATGGAATGAGTGATTAGGTCAAGTGCAAAAAGGTGATATTTACAGTTTTCGGAACATCTCTTGACTTGTCAATAGGGGTATGGATGTGTATTGGCTAAATTTGTAAAAGTGATTGCTTCAATCTTTCTAAATTTTGGATATATATTTGGACTAGGACAATACATTACACACACAAAAAATTGGACAAAAGTGCATGGTGCAATTTTTTTAATGATGCAAAAGGTTATAAAGAACTGATAGAGGAATTAATTGTGGTCTGTGGCCCCCTGGCAAATCGAACCGAACACGAGAAAACGAGAAATAAAACGTCAAAATACGAAGCACGTGAAATAAAAAGGCCGAAAACGTTTCACTAAAATAACACTTTACCATTCTCTTTACACATATATAGGAGTGCATGCTTATGACAGTTTATTAGAAACCCTTGTGGAAGGTCAATGATATTTGGTATACATATGTTTTAGTATTGGCAAATCTTATTTCCATCGAGATAACGTTCACTACTCCGGCTTTCATGATACAAATTGAATTTGAATGTATTGCATAGTTAACATCTCCTTTGTAAAAAAAAATAAGTGTATGGCCTTCTGGCACTATACCGAATACCCTAACTACAACGTCCATATAAACACAATGTTATATTTTATATTTCAAAAATGTTTTTCGATTAACCTCCTTTAAAATTTTGCATTGTTATATAGCTTTAAGTAACTAAAACCGAGCCTCAGAGTTACCATGAACTGATATAAATCCGATGTGAATACCAAAATAAAATTAAAGATCTGTTATAGAAAACATCCAATCAAAGTCCTTTTCGTCATTCAACACGAGTATTCCTCTAAAGTTCTAAACTTACAGACAGATTTAACGATCAGTTCAACTTTCTTTTATTAAAGAGCTCAACCTGAATTAAATTGTTTTCTGTAGTGTTTGATAGACTGTTGTTTAATTTTCGCCGTTTTTTTTGTTTTTTTATAATGATGTTGTCGCCTTCCTTGCATCTTTGAGTTTTTATAGTCCTCTTGATATCTTCTGCCTCTTTTATCTGTTACCATTGATGGACGAGATTTTAAATGAAGCCAAATGTATCCGTGCTCTCTTTGACTTGTTATTTTATTCGTTTATGCATAACTCATTCATTAGCTTCTCAGTAATAGCAAAAAACAGTTATTTTTACCTTTTGCGTTCAATTTCTGCTATTTTGACAATGTTCCCCCGATTCCGACTGCATAATTCAAAGTATGGTGACAATTTTGATCACATCTTTTCAACTAAAATTGACAAGGTTACAATAAACAAAACAGTTGATATATAAATATAGGTTTTTTCCAAATTTCACATTTGTTAAGAAATTGATAGTATTTTCTTTATAAAATTTTAGTAAAACTATTGGAACCATTTGAGAAACTTAAACTTCCATTCCATCTGAGCTTATTTGGGTTTACTTATGTGACCCCTCTTATGTGTTGTTCAATCTTGTGAAGTGCTCGTGAACTGTGTTGTTCTTCTCGTTTTTTGTTTTCCTTATATGTTGTCTTTTTGACGTCTAATGGTTTAAATACTCCCTTGCTAATCTAAAGGTTGATTTTTTTCAAATGTGTATTGTTATTTACTTACAACATTTATATTGTTCGCTGTACTAAATTAATTAGTTTATCGACACAAGTGGTCGTTACCTGCTTATTTGTTTTCTTCAATATGTACTCCTAGACTGAAAATATATAGCTTTTATGAATTTTTCGAAATACTGAGGATGTTCTTATCCCAGACACAGATTGCCTGAGCCGTGTTTGGCACACTTTTTGTAATTTTTGGGGCCTTAATGCTCTTCAACTTTATACTTATTTGGTTTTCTAAATATTCTGATCTGAGCGTCACTGATGAGTTTTATGTAGACGAAACGCGCGTCTGATGTTTCAAATTATAAGCCTTGTACATTTGATTGTTATTTTAGCCAGGTTTACTACGGAAACTACGCATTTCATAATCATGAAAGAGTTAAAAGACAGTAATCTTACAAAATACTACTATAGCAGTCAAATGCAGTGAGTAAACGAGATATTCTAACAAAGAAACGAAAACACTAAGAAGCCATTACAGTAAACGCATTCCTTGTCTTTCTAAAAGCAAATTTCACCAATTAAACACTTGGTGAGTGTTCGATTTTGGTTATAACGATGATTCGTATGTTTTATTGGTTAGTATGTTGTTTAAATAAACTACTGAATTATAAACACAAAAGGAAATTGATAAATGTTTATCGTAAAATACAGTGAGTTTATTCTAAAATGACAAAGTTAATACCCTAATGTGGTCTTAGGTTATAATGTAAAAACAATAACTGACAGACGGCAAAAGATCCACAAACAACAACAAATATACAAAAACAATATATGTCAAGAAAACAACAACAAAAATTGAACGTAGGTTAACAGACGATCAGACATGCGGTAAACGTCTAAGATCATGGTAAGGCCAACTTCAATTAATTGGTAAAAATTCAGCCAACTTATTGAAAAAAACGGGGAGGGTGGGAGGATTTTCTTTTTTTTTTTTTATTTCATATGAAATTATTTTGTAAGGTGAAATTTATATGTAAACGATAAGAAATGGCTTATTTTGCTCATTATTGAAGACTGTAACATGAGCTTGGCTATAGTTTTCAATTTCTGTGTTATGTTTGTACTTGCGAATAGTGTCTGATTGGCGATCTTACCACATCTTCTTTTTTTAATATTTTAATAGATTTCATTCCAGACACATGCACAATAGAAATTTCGACTACCAATCTCTTCAAAATAAAATTGACCGAAATACATGCAAAGGTCACAAAAATAATCTTTAATATGAGATGATCAATATAGTTCCTTTTAATTAGAGTATATTTTTCCTTAATTTTTTTTCTTTCCTTTCCTCACTCATTCCTTAAATCTTTTTGGGTGGAAATGAAAGAAGAGAGGTCAAATAAATTTTTGGAGGTTGTATTTTAACTGATTTTGATATGGAATGAGTGATTAGGTCAAGTGCAAAAAGGTGATATTTACAGTTTTCGGAACATCTCTTGACTTGTCAATAGGGGTATGGATGTGTATTGGCTAAATTTGTGTAAGTGATTGCTTCAATCTTTCTGACAATACATTACACACACAAAAAATTGGACAAAAGTGCATGGTGCAATTTTTTTAATGATGCAAAAGGTTATAAAGAACTGATAGAGGAATTAATTGTGGTCTGTGGCCCCCTGGCAAATCGAACCGAACACGAGAAAACGAGAAATAAAACGTCAAAATACGAAGCACGTGAAATAAAAAGGCCGAAAACGTTTCACTAAAATAACACTTTACCATTCTCTTTACACATATATAGGAGTGCATGCTTATGACAGTTTATTAGAAACCCTTGTGGAAGGTCAATGATATTTGGTATACATATGTTTTAGTATTGGCAAATCTTATTTCCATCGAGATAACGTTCACTACTCCGGCTTTCATGATACAAATTGAATTTGAATGTATTGCATAGTTAACATCTCCTTTGTAAAAAAAAATAAGTGTATGGCCTTCTGGCACTATACCGAATACCCTAACTACAACGTCCATATAAACACAATGTTATATTTTATATTTCAAAAATGTTTTTCGATTAACCTCCTTTAAAATTTTGCATTGTTATATAGCTTTAAGTAACTAAAACCGAGCCTCAGAGTTACCATGAACTGATATAAATCCGATGTGAATACCAAAATAAAATTAAAGATCTGTTATAGAAAACATCCAATCAAAGTCCTTTTCGTCATTCAACACGAGTATTCCTCTAAAGTTCTAAACTTACAGACAGATTTAACGATCAGTTCAACTTTCTTTTATTAAAGAGCTCAACCTGAATTAAATTGTTTTCTGTAGTGTTTGATAGACTGTTGTTTAATTTTCGCCGTTTTTTTTGTTTTTTTATAATGATGTTGTCGCCTTCCTTGCATCTTTGAGTTTTTATAGTCCTCTTGATATCTTCTGCCTCTTTTATCTGTTACCATTGATGGACGAGATTTTAAATGAAGCCAAATGTATCCGTGCTCTCTTTGACTTGTTATTTTATTCGTTTATGCATAACTCATTCATTAGCTTCTCAGTAATAGCAAAAAACAGTTATTTTTACCTTTTGCGTTCAATTTCTGCTATTTTGACAATGTTCCCCCGATTCCGACTGCATAATTCAAAGTATGGTGACAATTTTGATCACATCTTTTCAACTAAAATTGACAAGGTTACAATAAACAAAACAGTTGATATATAAATATAGGTTTTTTCCAAATTTCACATTTGTTAAGAAATTGATAGTATTTTCTTTATAAAATTTTAGTAAAACTATTGGAACCATTTGAGAAACTTAAACTTCCATTCCATCTGAGCTTATTTGGGTTTACTTATGTGACCCCTCTTATGTGTTGTTCAATCTTGTGAAGTGCTCGTGAACTGTGTTGTTCTTCTCGTTTTTTGTTTTCCTTATATGTTGTCTTTTTGACGTCTAATGGTTTAAATACTCCCTTGCTAATCTAAAGGTTGATTTTTTTCAAATGTGTATTGTTATTTACTTACAACATTTATATTGTTCGCTGTACTAAATTAATTAGTTTATCGACACAAGTGGTCGTTACCTGCTTATTTGTTTTCTTCAATATGTACTCCTAGACTGAAAATATATAGCTTTTATGAATTTTTCGAAATACTGAGGATGTTCTTATCCCAGACACAGATTGCCTGAGCCGTGTTTGGCACACTTTTTGTAATTTTTGGGGCCTTAATGCTCTTCAACTTTATACTTATTTGGTTTTCTAAATATTCTGATCTGAGCGTCACTGATGAGTTTTATGTAGACGAAACGCGCGTCTGATGTTTCAAATTATAAGCCTTGTACATTTGATTGTTATTTTAGCCAGGTTTACTACGGAAACTACGCATTTCATAATCATGAAAGAGTTAAAAGACAGTAATCTTACAAAATACTACTATAGCAGTCAAATGCAGTGAGTAAACGAGATATTCTAACAAAGAAACGAAAACACTAAGAAGCCATTACAGTAAACGCATTCCTTGTCTTTCTAAAAGCAAATTTCACCAATTAAACACTTGGTGAGTGTTCGATTTTGGTTATAACGATGATTCGTATGTTTTATTGGTTAGTATGTTGTTTAAATAAACTACTGAATTATAAACACAAAAGGAAATTGATAAATGTTTATCGTAAAATACAGTGAGTTTATTCTAAAATGACAAAGTTAATACCCTAATGTGGTCTTAGGTTATAATGTAAAAACAATAACTGACAGACGGCAAAAGATCCACAAACAACAACAAATATACAAAAACAATATATGTCAAGAAAACAACAACAAAAATTGAACGTAGGTTAACAGACGATCAGACATGCGGTAAACGTCTAAGATCATGGTAAGGCCAACTTCAATTAATTGGTAAAAATTCAGCCAACTTATTGAAAAAAACGGGGAGGGTGGGAGGATTTTCTTTTTTTTTTTTTATTTCATATGAAATTATTTTGTAAGGTGAAATTTATATGTAAACGATAAGAAATGGCTTATTTTGCTCATTATTGAAGACTGTAACATGAGCTTGGCTATAGTTTTCAATTTCTGTGTTATGTTTGTACTTGCGAATAGTGTCTGATTGGCGATCTTACCACATCTTCTTTTTTTAATATTTTAATAGATTTCATTCCAGACACATGCACAATAGAAATTTCGACTACCAATCTCTTCAAAATAAAATTGACCGAAATACATGCAAAGGTCACAAAAATAATCTTTAATATGAGATGATCAATATAGTTCCTTTTAATTAGAGTATATTTTTCCTTAATTTTTTTTCTTTCCTTTCCTCACTCATTCCTTAAATCTTTTTGGGTGGAAATGAAAGAAGAGAGGTCAAATAAATTTTTGGAGGTTGTATTTTAACTGATTTTGATATGGAATGAGTGATTAGGTCAAGTGCAAAAAGGTGATATTTACAGTTTTCGGAACATCTCTTGACTTGTCAATAGGGGTATGGATGTGTATTGGCTAAATTTGTAAAAGTGATTGCTTCAATCTTTCTAAATTTTGGATATATATTTGGACTAGGACAATACATTACACACACAAAAAATTGGACAAAAGTGCATGGTGCAATTTTTTTAATGATGCAAAAGGTTATAAAGAACTGATAGAGGAATTAATTGTGGTCTGTGGCCCCCTGGCAAATCGAACCGAACACGAGAAAACGAGAAATAAAACGTCAAAATACGAAGCACGTGAAATAAAAAGGCCGAAAACGTTTCACTAAAATAACACTTTACCATTCTCTTTACACATATATAGGAGTGCATGCTTATGACAGTTTATTAGAAACCCTTGTGGAAGGTCAATGATATTTGGTATACATATGTTTTAGTATTGGCAAATCTTATTTCCATCGAGATAACGTTCACTGATCCGGCTTTCATGATACAAATTGAATTTGAATGTATTGCATAGTTAACATCTCCTTTGTAAAAAAAAATAAGTGTATGGCCTTCTGGCACTATACCGAATACCCTAACTACAACGTCCATATAAACACAATGTTATATTTTATATTTCAAAAATGTTTTTCGATTAACCTCCTTTAAAAATTTGCATTGCTATATAGCTTAAAGTAACTAAAACCGAGCCTCAGAGTTACCATGAACTGATATAAATCCGATGTGAATACCAAAATAAAATTAAAGATCTGTTATAGAAAACATCCAATCAAAGTCCTTTTCGTCATTCAACACGAGTATTCCTCTAAAGTTCTAAACTTACAGACAGATTTAACGATCAGTTCAACTTTCTTTTATTAAAAAGCTCAACCTGAATTAAATTGTTTTCTGTAGTGTTTGATAGACTGTTGTTTAATTTTCGCCGTTTTTTTTTTTGTTTTTTTTTGTAATGATGTTGTCGCCTTCCTTGCATCTTTGAGTTTTTATAGTCCTCTTGATATCTTCTGCCTCTTTTATCTGTTACCATTGATGGACGAGATTTTAAATGAAGCCAAATGTATCCGTGCTCTCTTTGACTTGTTATTTTATTCGTTTATGCATAACTCATTCATTAGCTTCTCAGTAATAGCAAAAAACAGTTATTTTTACCTTTTGCGTTCAATTTCTGCTATTTTGACAATGTTCCCCCGATTCCGACTGCATAATTCAAAGTATGGTGACAATTTTGATCACATCTTTTCAACTAAAATTGACAAGGTTACAATAAACAAAACAGTTGATATATAAATATAGGTTTTTTCCAAATTTCACATTTGTTAAGAAATTGATAGTATTTTCTTTATAAAATTTTAGTAAAACTATTGGAACCATTTGAGAAACTTAAACTTCCATTCCATCTGAGCTTATTTGGGTTTACTTATGTGACCCCTCTTATGTGTTGTTCAATCTTGTGAAGTGCTCGTGAACTGTGTTGTTCTTCTCGTTTTTTGTTTTCCTTATATGTTGTCTTTTTGACGTCTAATGGTTTAAATACTCCCTTGCTAATCTAAAGGTTGATTTTTTTCAAATGTGTATTGTTATTTACTTACAACATTTATATTGTTCGCTGTACTAAATTAATTAGTTTATCGACACAAGTGGTCGTTACCTGCTTATTTGTTTTCTTCAATATGTACTCCTAGACTGAAAATATATAGCTTTTATGAATTTTTCGAAATACTGAGGATGTTCTTATCCCAGACACAGATTGCCTGAGCCGTGTTTGGCACACTTTTTGTAATTTTTGGGGCCTTAATGCTCTTCAACTTTATACTTATTTGGTTTTCTAAATATTCTGATCTGAGCGTCACTGATGAGTTTTATGTAGACGAAACGCGCGTCTGGTGTTTCAAATTATAAGCCTTGTACATTTGATTGTTATTTTAGCCAGGTTTACTACGGAAACTACGCATTTCATAATCATGAAAGAGTTAAAAGACAGTAATCTTACAAAATACTACTATAGCAGTCAAATGCAGTGAGTAAACGAGATATTCTAACAAAGAAACGAAAACACTAAGAAGCCATTACAGTAAACGCATTCCTTGTCTTTCTAAAAGCAAATTTCACCAATTAAACACTTGGTGAGTGTTCGATTTTGGTTATAACGATGATTCGTATGTTTTATTGGTTAGTATGTTGTTTAAATAAACTACTGAATTATAAACACAAAAGGAAATTGATAAATGTTTATCGTAAAATACAGTGAGTTTATTCTAAAATGACAAAGTTAATACCCTAATGTGGTCTTAGGTTATAATGTAAAAACAATAACTGACAGACGGCAAAAGATCCACAAACAACAACAAATATACAAAAACAATATATGTCAAGAAAACAACAACAAAAATTGAACGTAGGTTAACAGACGATCAGACATGCGGTAAACGTCTAAGATCATGGTAAGGCCAACTTCAATTAATTGGTAAAAATTCAGCCAACTTATTGAAAAAAACGGGGAGGGTGGGAGGATTTTCTTTTTTTTTTTTTATTTCATATGAAATTATTTTGTAAGGTGAAATTTATATGTAAACGATAAGAAATGGCTTATTTTGCTCATTATTGAAGACTGTAACATGAGCTTGGCTATTGTTTTCAATTTCTGTGTTATGTTTGTACTTGCGAATAGTGTCTGATTGGCGATCTTACCACATCTTCTTTTTTTAATATTTTAATAGATTTCATTCCAGACACATGCACAATAGAAATTTCGACTACCAATCTCTTCAAAATAAAATTGACCGAAATACATGCAAAGGTCACAAAAATAATCTTTAATATGAGATGATCAATATATTTCCTTTTAATTAGAGTGTATTTTTCCTTCATTTTTTTTCTTTCCTTTCCTCACTCATTCCTTAAATCTTTTTGGGTGGAAATGAAAGAAGAGAGGTCAAATAAATATTTGGAGGTTGTATTTTAACTGATTTTGATATGGAATGAGTGATTAGGTCAAGTGCAAAAAGGTGATATTTACAGTTTTCGGAACATCTCTTGACTTGTCAATAGGGGTATGGATGTGTATTGGCTAAATTTGTAAAAGTGATTGCTTCAATCTTTCTAAATTTTGGATATATATTTGGACTAGGACAATACATTACACACACAAAAAATTGGACAAAAGTGCATGGTGCAATTTTTTAATGATGCAAAAGGTTATAAAGAACTGATAGAGGAATTAATTGTGGTCTGTGGCCCCCTGGCAAATCGAACCGAACACGAGAAAACGAGAAATAAAACGTCAAAATACGAAGCACGTGAAATAAAAAGGCCGAAAACGTTTCACTAAAATAACACTTTACCATTCTCTTTACACATATATAGGAGTGCATGCTTATGACAGTTTATTAGAAACCCTTGTGGAAGGTCAATGATATTTGGTATACATATGTTTTAGTATTGGCAAATCTTATTTCCATCGAGATAACGTTCACTGCTCCGGCTTTCATGATACAAATTGAATTTGAATGTATTGCATAGTTAACATCTCCTTTGTAAAAAAAATAAGTGTATGGCCTTCTGGCACTATACCGAATACCCTAACTACAACGTCCATATAAACACAATGTTATATTTTATATTTCAAAAATGTTTTTCGATTAACCTCCTTTAAAATTTTGCATTGTTATATAGCTTTAAGTAACTAAAACCGAGCCTCAGAGTTACCATGAACTGATATAAATCCGATGTGAATACCAAAATAAAATTAAAGATCTGTTATAGAAAACATCCAATCAAAGTCCTTTTCGTCATTCAACACGAGTATTCCTCTAAAGTTCTAAACTTACAGACAGATTTAACGATCAGTTCAACTTTCTTTTATTAAAAAGCTCAACCTGAATTAAATTGTTTTCTGTAGTGTTTGATAGACTGTTGTTTAATTTTCGCCGTTTTTTTTTTGTTTTTTTTTGTAATGATGTTGTCGCCTTCCTTGCATCTTTGAGTTTTTATAGTCCTCTTGATATCTTCTGCCTCTTTTATCTGTTACCATTGATGGACGAGATTTTAAATGAAGCCAAATGTATCCGTGCTCTCTTTGACTTGTTATTTTATTCGTTTATGCATAACTCATTCATTAGCTTCTCAGTAATAGCAAAAAACAGTTATTTTTACCTTTTGCGTTCAATTTCTGCTATTTTGACAATGTTCCCCCGATTCCGACTGCATAATTCAAAGTATGGTGACAATTTTGATCACATCTTTTCAACTAAAATTGACAAGGTTACAATAAACAAAACAGTTGATATATAAATATAGGTCTTTTCCAAATTTCACATTTGTTAAGAAATTGATAGTATTTTCTTTATAAAATTTTAGTAAAACTATTGGAACCATTTGAGAAACTTAAACTTCCATTCCATCTGAGCTTATTTGGGTTTACTTATGTGACCCCTCTTATGTGTTGTTCAATCTTGTGAAGTGCTCGTGAACTGTGTTGTTCTTCTCGTTTTTTGTTTTCCTTATATGTTGTCTTTTTGACGTCTAATGGTTTAAATACTCCCTTGCTAATCTAAAGGTTGATTTTTTTCAAATGTGTATTGTTATTTACTTACAACATTTATATTGTTCGCTGTACTAAATTAATTAGTTTATCGACACAAGTGGTCGTTACCTGCTTATTTGTTTTCTCCAATATGTACTCCTAGACTGAAAATATATAGCTTTTATGAATTTTTCGAAATACTGAGGATGTTCTTATCCCAGACACAGATTGCCTGAGCCGTGTTTGGCACACTTTTTGTAATTTTTGGGGCCTTAATGCTCTTCAACTTTATACTTATTTGGTTTTCTAAATATTCTGATCTGAGCGTCACTGATGAGTTTTATGTAGACGAAACGCGCGTCTGGTGTTTCAAATTATAAGCCTTGTACATTTGATTGTTATTTTAGCCAGGTTTACTACGGAAACTACGCATTTCATAATCATGAAAGAGTTAAAAGACAGTAATCTTACAAAATACTACTATAGCAGTCAAATGCAGTGAGTAAACGAGATATTCTAACAAAGAAACGAAAACACTAAGAAGCCATTACAGTAAACGCATTCCTTGTCTTTCTAAAAGCAAATTTCACCAATTAAACACTTGGTGAGTGTTCGATTTTGGTTATAACGATGATTCGTATGTTTTATTGGTTAGTATGTTGTTTAAATAAACTACTGAATTATAAACACAAAAGGAAATTGATAAATGTTTATCGTAAAATACAGTGAGTTTATTCTAAAATGACAAAGTTAATACCCTAATGTGGTCTTAGGTTATAATGTAAAAACAATAACTGACAGACGGCAAAAGATCCACAAACAACAACAAATATACAAAAACAATATATGTCAAGAAAACAACAACAAAAATTGAACGTAGGTTAACAGACGATCAGACATGCGGTAAACGTCTAAGATCATGGTAAGGCCAACTTCAATTAATTGGTAAAAATTCAGCCAACTTATTGAAAAAAACGGGGAGGGTGGGAGGATTTTCTTTTTTTTTTTTTTATTTCATATGAAATTATTTTGTAAGGTGAAATTTATATGTAAACGATAAGAAATGGCTTATTTTGCTCATTATTGAAGACTGTAACATGAGCTTGGCTATAGTTTTCAATTTCTGTGTTATGTTTGTACTTGCGAATAGTGTCTGATTGGCGATCTTACCACATCTTCTTTTTTTAATATTTTAATAGATTTCATTCCAGACACATGCACAATAGAAATTTCGACTACCAATCTCTTCAAAATAAAATTGACCGAAATACATGCAAAGGTCACAAAAATAATCTTTAATATGAGATGATCAATATAGTTCCTTTTAATTAGAGTGTATTTTTCTTTAATTTTTTTTCTTTCCTTTCCTCACTCATTCCTTAAATCTTTTTGGGTGGAAATGAAAGAAGAGAGGTCAAATAAATTTTTGGAGGTTGTATTTTAACTGATTTTGATATGGAATGAGTGATTAGGTCAAGTGCAAAAAGGTGATATTTACAGTTTTCGGAACATCTCTTGACTTGTCAATAGGGGTATGGATGTGTATTGGCTAAATTTGTAAAAGTGATTGCTTCAATCTTTCTAAATTTTGGATATATATTTGGACTAGGACAATACATTACACACACAAAAAATTGGACAAAAGTGCATGGTGCAATTTTTTTAATGATGCAAAAGGTTATAAAGAACTGATAGAGGAATTAATTGTGGTCTGTGGCCCCCTGGCAAATCGAACCGAACACGAGAAAACGAGAAATAAAACGTCAAAATACGAAGCACGTGAAATAAAAAGGCCGAAAACGTTTCACTAAAATAACACTTTACCATTCTCTTTACACATATATAGGAGTGCATGCTTATGACAGTTTATTAGAAAACCTTGTGGAAGGTCAATGATATTTGGTATACATATGTTTTAGTATTGGCAAATCTTATTTCCATCGAGATAACGTTCACTGCTCCGGCTTTCATGATACAAATTGAATTTGAATGTATTGCATAGTTAACATCTCCTTTGTAAAAAAAAATAAGTGTATGGCCTTCTGGCACTATACCGAATACCCTAACTACAACGTCCATATAAACACAATGTTATATTTTATATTTCAAAAATGTTTTTCGATTAACCTCCTTTAAAAATTTGCATTGTTATATAGCTTTAAGTAACTAAAACCGAGCCTCAGAGTTACCATGAACTGATGTAAATCCGATGTGAATACCAAAATAAAATTAAAGATCTGTTATAGAAAACATCCAATCAAAGTCCTTTTCGTCATTCAACACGAGTATTCCTCTAAAGTTCTAAACTTACAGACAGATTTAACGATCAGTTCAACTTTCTTTTATTAAAGAGCTCAACCTGAATTAAATTGTTTTCTGTAGTGTTTGATAGACTGTTGTTTAATTTTCGCCGTTTTTTTTTTTGTTTTTTTTTTGTAATGATGTTGTCGCCTTCCTTGCATCTTTGAGTTTTTATAGTCCTCTTGATATCTTCTGCCTCTTTTATCTGTTACCATTGATGGACGAGATTTTAAATGAAGCCAAATGTATCCGTGCTCTCTTTGACTTGTTATTTTATTCGTTTATGCATAACTCATTCATTAGCTTCTCAGTAATAGCAAAAAACAGTTATTTTTACCTTTTGCGTTCAATTTCTGCTATTTTGACAATGTTCCCCCGATTCCGACTGCATAATTCAAAGTATGGTGACAATTTTGATCACATCTTTTCAACTAAAATTGACAAGGTTACAATAAACAAAACAGTTGATATATAAATATAGGTCTTTTCCAAATTTCACATTTGTTAAGAAATTGATAGTATTTTCTTTATAAAATTTTAGTAAAACTATTGGAACCATTTGAGAAACTTAAACTTCCATTCCATCTGAGCTTATTTGGGTTTACTTATGTGACCCCTCTTATGTGTTGTTCAATCTTGTGAAGTGCTCGTGAACTGTCTTGTTCTTCTCGTTTTTTGTTTTCCTTATATGTTGTCTTTTTGACGTCTAATGGTTTAAATACTCCCTTGCTAATCTAAAGGTTGATTTTTTTCAAATGTGTATTGTTATTTACTTACAACATTTATATTGTTCGCTGTACTAAATTAATTAGTTTATCGACACAAGTGGTCGTTACCTGCTTATTTGTTTTCTTCAATATGTACTCCTAGACTGAAAATATATAGCTTTTATGAATTTTTCGAAATACTGAGGATGTTCTTATCCCAGACACAGATTGCCTGAGCCGTGTTTGGCACACTTTTTGTAATTTTTGGGGCCTTAATGCTCTTCAACTTTATACTTATTTGGTTTTCTAAATATTCTGATCTGAGCGTCACTGATGAGTTTTATGTAGACGAAACGCGCGTCTGGTGTTTCAAATTATAAGCCTTGTACATTTGATTGTTATTTTAGCCAGGTTTACTACGGAAACTACGCATTTCATAATCATGAAAGAGTTAAAAGACAGTAATCTTACAAAATACTACTATAGCAGTCAAATGCAGTGAGTAAACGAGATATTCTAACAAAGAAACGAAAACACTAAGAAGCCATTACAGTAAACGCATTCCTTGTCTTTCTAAAAGCAAATTTCACCAATTAAACACTTGGTGAGTGTTCGATTTTGGTTATAACGATGATTCGTATGTTTTATTGGTTAGTATGTTGTTTAAATAAACTACTGAATTATAAACACAAAAGGAAATTGATAAATGTTTATCGTAAAATACAGTGAGTTTATTCTAAAATGACAAAGTTAATACCCTAATGTGGTCTTAGGTTATAATGTAAAAACAATAACTGACAGACGGCAAAAGATCCACAAACAACAACAAATATACAAAAACAATATATGTCAAGAAAACAACAACAAAAATTGAACGTAGGTTAACAGACGATCAGACATGCGGTAAACGTCTAAGATCATGGTAAGGCCAACTTCAATTAATTGGTAAAAATTCAGCCAACTTATTGAAAAAAACGGGGAGGGTGGGAGGATTTTCTTTTTTTTTTTTTATTTCATATGAAATTATTTTGTAAGGTGAAATTTATATGTAAACGATAAGAAATGGCTTATTTTGCTCATTATTGAAGACTGTAACATGAGCTTGGCTATAGTTTTCAATTTCTGTGTTATGTTTGTACTTGCGAATAGTGTCTGATTGGCGATCTTACCACATCTTCTTTTTTTAATATTTTAATAGATTTTATTCCAGACACATGCACAATAGAAATTTCGACTACCAATCTCTTCAAAATAAAATTGACCGAAATACATGCAAAGGTCACAAAAATAATCTTTAATATGAGATGATCAATATAGTTCCTTTTAATTAGAGTGTATTTTTCTTTAATTTTTTTTCTTTCCTTTCCTCACTCATTCCTTAAATCTTTTTGGGTGGAAATGAAAGAAGAGAGGTCAAATAAATTTTTGGAGGTTGTATTTTAACTGATTTTGATATGGAATGAGTGATTAGGTCAAGTGCAGAAAGGTGATATTTACAGTTTTCGGAACATCTCTTGACTTGTCAATAGGGGTATGGATGTGTATTGGCTAAATTTGTAAAAGTGATTGCTTCAATCTTTCTAAATTTTGGATATATATTTGGACTAGGACAATACATTACACACACAAAAAATTGGACAAAAGTGCATGGTGCAATTTTTTTAATGATGCAAAAGGTTATAAAGAACTGATAGAGGAATTAATTGTGGTCTGTGGCCCCCTGGCAAATCGAACCGAACACGAGAAAACGAGAAATAAAACGTCAAAATACGAAGCACGTGAAATAAAAAGGCCGAAAACGTTTCACTAAAATAACACTTTACCATTCTCTTTACACATATATAGGAGTGCATGCTTATGACAGTTTATTAGAAACCCTTGTGGAAGGTCAATGATATTTGGTATACATATGTTTTAGTATTGGCAAATCTTATTTCCATCGAGATAACGTTCACTGCTCCGGCTTTCATGATACAAATTGAATTTGAATGTATTGCATAGTTAACATCTCCTTTGTAAAAAAAAATAAGTGTATGGCCTTCTGGCACTATACCGAATACCCTAACTACAACGTCCATATAAACACAATGTTATATTTTATATTTCAAAAATGTTTTTCGATTAACCTCCTTTAAAATTTTGCATTGTTATATAGCTTTAAGTAACTAAAACCGAGCCTCAGAGTTACCATGAACTAATATAAATCCGATGTGAATACCAAAATAAAATTAAAGATCTGTTATAGAAAACATCCAATCAAAGTCCTTTTCGTCATTCAACACGAGTATTCCTCTAAAGTTCTAAACTTACAGACAGATTTAACGATCAGTTCAACTTTCTTTTATTAAAAAGCTCAACCTGAATTAAATTGTTTTCTGTAGTGTTTGATAGACTGTTGTTTAATTTTCGCCGTTTTTTTTTTTGTTTTTTTTTTGTAATGATGTTGTCGCCTTCCTTGCATCTTTGAGTTTTTATAGTCCTCTTGATATCTTCTGCCTCTTTTATCTGTTACCATTGATGGACGAGATTTTAAATGAAGCCAAATGTATCCGTGCTCTCTTTGACTTGTTATTTTATTCGTTTATGCATAACTCATTCATTAGCTTCTCAGTAATAGCAAAAAACAGTTATTTTTACCTTTTGCGTTCAATTTCTGCTATTTTGACAATGTTCCCCCGATTCCGACTGCATAATTCAAAGTATGGTGACAATTTTGATCACATCTTTTCAACTAAAATTGACAAGGTTACAATAAACAAAACAGTTGATATATAAATATAGGTCTTTTCCAAATTTCACATTTGTTAAGAAATTGATAGTATTTTCTTTGTAAAATTTTAGTAAAACTATTGGAACCATTTGAGAAACTTAAACTTCCATTCCATCTGAGCTTATTTGGGTTTATTTATGTGACCCCTCTTATGTGTTGTTCAATCTTGTGAAGTGCTCGTGAACTGTGTTGTTCTTCTCGTTTTTTGTTTTCCTTATATGTTGTCTTTTTGACGTCTAATGGTTTAAATACTCCCTTGCTAATCTAAAGGTTGATTTTTTTCAAATGTGTATTGTTATTTACTTACAACATTTATATTGTTCGCTGTACTAAATTAATTAGTTTATCGACACAAGTGGTCGTTACCTGCTTATTTGTTTTCTCCAATATGTACTCCTAGACTGAAAATATATAGCTTTTATGAATTTTTCGAAATACTGAGGATGTTCTTATCCCAGACACAGATTGCCTGAGCCGTGTTTGGCACACTTTTTGTAATTTTTGGGGCCTTAATGCTCTTCAACTTTATACTTATTTGGTTTTCTAAATATTCTGATCTGAGCGTCACTGATGAGTTTTATGTAGACGAAACGCGCGTCTGGTGTTTCAAATTATAAGCCTTGTACATTTGATTGTTATTTTAGCCAGGTTTACTACGGAAACTACGCATTTCATAATCATGAAAGAGTTAAAAGACAGTAATCTTACAAAATACTACTATAGCAGTCAAATGCAGTGAGTAAACGAGATATTCTAACAAAGAAACGAAAACACTAAGAAGCCATTACAGTAAACGCATTCCTTGTCTTTCTAAAAGCAAATTTCACCAATTAAACACTTGGTGAGTGTTCGATTTTGGTTATAACGATGATTCGTATGTTTTATTGGTTAGTATGTTGTTTAAATAAACTACTGAATTATAAACACAAAAGGAAATTGATAAATGTTTATCGTAAAATACAGTGAGTTTATTCTAAAATGACAAAGTTAATACCCTAATGTGGTCTTAGGTTATAATGTAAAAACAATAACTGACAGACGGCAAAAGATCCACAAACAACAACAAATATACAAAAACAATATATGTCAAGAAAACAACAACAAAAATTGAACGTAGGTTAACAGACGATCAGACATGCGGTAAACGTCTAAGATCATGGTAAGGCCAACTTCAATTAATTGGTAAAAATTCAGCCAACTTATTGAAAAAAACGGGGAGGGTGGGAGGATTTTCTTTTTTTTTTTTTATTTCATATGAAATTATTTTGTAAGGTGAAATTTATATGTAAACGATAAGAAATGGCTTATTTTGCTCATTATTGAAGACTGTAACATGAGCTTGGCTATAGTTTTCAATTTCTGTGTTATGTTTGTACTTGCGAATAGTGTCTGATTGGCGATCTTACCACATCTTCTTTTTTTAATATTTTAATAGATTTCATTCCAGACACATGCACAATAGAAATTTCGACTACCAATCTCTTCAAAATAAAATTGACCGAAATACATGCAAAGGTCACAAAAATAATCTTTAATATGAGATGATCAATATAGTTCCTTTTAATTAGAGTGTATTTTTCCTTAATTTTTTTTCTTTCCTTTCCTCACTCATTCCTTGAATCTTTTTGGGTGGAAATGAAAGAAGAGAGGTCAAATAAATTTTTGGAGGTTGTATTTTAACTGATTTTGATATGGAATGAGTGATTAGGTCAAGTGCAAAAAGGTGATATTTACAGTTTTCGGAACATCTCTTGACTTGTCAATAGGGGTATGGATGTGTATTGGCTAAATTTGTAAAAGTGATTGCTTCAATCTTTCTAAATTTTGGATATATATTTGGACTAGGACAATACATTACACACACAAAAAATTGGACAAAAGTGCATGGTGCAATTTTTTTAATGATGCAAAAGGTTATAAAGAACTGATAGAGGAATTAATTGTGGTCTGTGGCCCCCTGGCAAATCGAACCGAACACGAGAAAACGAGAAATAAAACGTCAAAATACGAAGCACGTGAAATAAAAAGGCCGAAAACGTTTCACTAAAATTACACTTTACCATTCTCTTTACACATATATAGGAGTGCATGCTTATGACAGTTTATTAGAAACCCTTGTGGAAGGTCAATGATATTTGGTATACATATGTTTTAGTATTGGCAAATCTTATTTCCATCGAGATAACGTTCACTGCTCCGGCTTTCATGATACAAATTGAATTTGAATGTATTGCATAGTTAACATCTCCTTTGTAAAAAAAAATAAGTGTATGGCCTTCTGGCACTATACCGAATACCCTAACTACAACGTCCATATAAACACAATGTTATATTTTATATTTCAAAAATGTTTTTCGATTAACCTCCTTTAAAATTTTGCATTGTTATATAGCTTTAAGTAACTAAAACCGAGCCTCAGAGTTACCATGAACTGATATAAATCCGATGTGAATACCAAAATAAAATTAAAGATCTGTTATAGAAAACATCCAATCAAAGTCCTTTTCGTCATTCAACACGAGTATTCCTCTGAAGTTCTAAACTTACAGACAGATTTAACGATCAGTTCAACTTTCTTTTATTAAAAAGCTCAACCTGAATTAAATTGTTTTCTGTAGTGTTTGATAGACTGTTGTTTAATTTTCGCCGTTTTTTTTTGTTTTTTTTTTGTAATGATGTTGTCGCCTTCCTTGCATCTTTGAGTTTTTATAGTCCTCTTGATATCTTCTGCCTCTTTTATCTGTTACCATTGATGGACGAGATTTTAAATGAAGCCAAATGTATCCGTGCTCTCTTTGACTTGTTATTTTATTCGTTTATGCATAACTCATTCATTAGCTTCTCAGTAATAGCAAAAAACAGTTATTTTTACCTTTTGCGTTCAATTTCTGCTATTTTGACAATGTTCCCCCGATTCCGACTGCATAATTCAAAGTATGGTGACAATTTTGATCACATCTTTTCAACTAAAATTGACAAGGTTACAATAAACAAAACAGTTGATATATAAATATAGGTCTTTTCCCAATTTCACATTTGTTAAGAAATTGATAGTATTTTCTTTATAAAATTTTAGTAAAACTATTGGAACCATTTGAGAAACTTAAACTTCCATTCCATCTGAGCTTATTTGGGTTTACTTATGTGACCCCTCTTATGTGTTGTTCAATCTTGTGAAGTGCTCGTGAACTGTGTTGTTCTTCTCGTTTTTTGTTTTCCTTATATGTTGTCTTTTTGACGTCTAATGGTTTAAATACTCCCTTGCTAATCTAAAGGTTGATTTTTTTCAAATGTGTATTGTTATTTACTTACAACATTTATATTGTTCGCTGTACTAAATTAATTAGTTTATCGACACAAGTGGTCGTTACCTGCTTATTTGTTTTCTCCAATATGTACTCCTAGACTGAAAATATATAGCTTTTATGAATTTTTCGAAATACTGAGGATGTTCTTATCCCAGACACAGATTGCCTGAGCCGTGTTTGGCACACTTTTTGTAATTTTTGGGGCCTTAATGCTCTTCAACTTTATACTTATTTGGTTTTCTAAATATTCTGATCTGAGCGTCACTGATGAGTTTTATGTAGACGAAACGCGCGTCTGGTGTTTCAAATTATAAGCCTTGTACATTTGATTGTTATTTGAGCCAGGTTTACTACGGAAACTACGCATTTCATAATCATGAAAGAGTTAAAAGACAGTAATCTTACAAAATACTACTATAGCAGTCAAATGCAGTGAGTAAACGAGATATTCTAACAAAGAAACGAAAACACTAAGAAGCCATTACAGTAAACGCATTCCTTGTCTTTCTAAAAGCAAATTTCACCAATTAAACACTTGGTGAGTGTTCGATTTTGGTTATAACGATGATTCGTATGTTTTATTGGTTAGTATGTTGTTTAAATAAACTACTGAATTATAAACACAAAAGGAAATTGATAAATGTTTATCGTAAAATACAGTGAGTTTATTCTAAAATGACAAAGTTAATACCCTAATGTGGTCTTAGGTTATAATGTAAAAACAATAACTGACAGACGGCAAAAGATCCACAAACAACAACAAATATACAAAAACAATATATGTCAAGAAAACAACAACAAAAATTGAACGTAGGTTAACAGACGATCAGACATGCGGTAAACGTCTAAGATCATGGTAAGGCCAACTTCAATTAATTGTTAAAAATTCAGCCAACTTATTGAAAAAAACGGGGAGGGTGGGAGGATTTTCTTTTTTTTTTTTATTTCATATGAAATTATTTTGTAAGGTGAAATTTATATGTAAACGATAAGAAATGGCTTATTTTGCTCATTATTGAAGACTGTAACATGAGCTTGGCTATAGTTTTCAATTTCTGTGTTATGTTTGTACTTGCGAATAGTGTCTGATTGGCGATCTTACCACATCTTCTTTTTTTAATATTTTAATAGATTTCATTCCAGACACATGCACAATAGAAATTTCGACTACCAATCTCTTCAAAATAAAATTGACCGAAATACATGCAAAGGTCACAAAAATAATCTTTAATATGAGATGATCAATATAGTTCCTTTTAATTAGAGTGTATTTTTCCTTAATTTTTTTTCTTTCCTTTCCTCACTCATTCCTTAAATCTTTTTGGGTGGAAATGAAAGAAGAGAGGTCAAATAAATTTTTGGAGGTTGTATTTTAACTGATTTTGATATGGAATGAGTGATTAGGTCAAGTGCAAAAAGGTGATATTTACAGTTTTCGGAACATCTCTTGACTTGTCAATAGGGGTATGGATGTGTATTGGCTAAATTTGTAAAAGTGATTGCTTCAATCTTTCTAAATTTTGGATATATATTTGGACTAGGACAATACATTACACACACAAAAAATTGGACAAAAGTGCATGGTGCAATTTTTTTAATGATGCAAAAGGTTATAAAGAACTGATAGAGGAATTAATTGTGGTCTGTGGCCCCCTGGCAAATCGAACCGAACACGAGAAAACGAGAAATAAAACGTCAAAATACGAAGCACGTGAAATAAAAAGGCCGAAAACGTTTCACTAAAATAACACTTTACCATTCTCTTTACACATATATAGGAGTGCATGCTTATGACAGTTTATTAGAAACCCTTGTGGAAGGTCAATGATATTTGGTATACATATGTTTTAGTATTGGCAAATCTTATTTCCATCGAGATAACGTTCACTGCTCCGGCTTTCATGATACAAATTGAATTTGAATGTATTGCATAGTTAACATCTCCTTTGTAAAAAAATATTATAAGTGTATGGCCTTCTGGCACTATACCGAATACCCTAACTACAACGTCCATATAAACACAATGTTATATTTTATATTTCAAAAATGTTTTTCGATTAACCTCCTTTAAAATTTTGCATTGTTATATAGCTTTAAGTAACTAAAACCGAGCCTCAGAGTTACCATGAATTGATATAAATCCGATGTGAATACCAAAATAAAATTAAAGATCTGTTATAGAAAACATCCAATCAAAGTCCTTTTCGTCATTCAACACGAGTATTCCTCAAAAGTTCTAAACTTACAGACAGATTTAACGATCAGTTCAACTTTCTTTTATTAAAAAGCTCAACCTGAATTAAATTGTTTTCTGTAGTGTTTGATAGACTGTTGTTTAATTTTCGCCGTTTTTTTTTTGTTTTTTTTTTTAATGATGTTGTCGCCTTCCTTGCATCTTTGAGTTTTTATAGTCCTCTTGATATCTTCTGCCTCTTTTATCTGTTACCATTGATGGACGAGATTTTAAATGAAGCCAAATGTATCCGTGCTCTCTTTGACTTGTTATTTTATTCGTTTATGCATAACTCATTCATTAGCTTCTCAGTAATAGCAAAAAACAGTTATTTTTACCTTTTGCGTTCAATTTCTGCTATTTTGACAATGTTCCCCCGATTCCGACTGCATAATTCAAAGTATGGTGACAATTTTGATCACATCTTTTCAACTAAAATTGACAAGGTTACAATAAACAAAACAGTTGATATATAAATATAGGTCTTTTCCAAATTTCACATTTGTTAAGAAATTGATAGTATTTTCTTTATAAAATTTTAGTAAAACTATTGGAACCATTTGAGAAACTTAAACTAAAGGTTGATTTTTTTCAAATGTGTATTGTTATTTACTTACAACATTTATATTGTTCGCTGTACTAAATTAATTAGTTTATCGACACAAGTGGTCGTTACCTGCTTATTTGTTTTCTCCAATATGTACTCCTAGACTGAAAATATATAGCTTTTATGAATTTTTCGAAATACTGAGGATGTTCTTATCCCAGACACAGATTGCCTGAGCCGTGTTTGGCACACTTTTTGTAATTTTTGGGGCCTTAATGCTCTTCAACTTTATACTTATTTGGTTTTCTAAATATTCTGATCTGAGCGTCACTGATGAGTTTTATGTAGACGAAACGCGCGTCTGGTGTTTCAAATTATAAGCCTTGTACATTTGATTGTTATTTTAGCCAGGTTTACTACGGAAACTACGCATTTCATAATCATGAAAGAGTTAAAAGACAGTAATCTTACAAAATACTACTATACAGTTGGGTGCAGACCAAGCATTACATGTAAACGGGCCTTAAAAGTTAACGCGGCGTTTACTCGCGTGCACTTCATGTAAACGCCGCGTTAACTCTGCGTTAACTCCGAAATTTTAGTAGACATAAATAGTAAACGGGCGTTTACTTTCGCGTTTACCTCCGCGTTAACGCAAAAACCGCGCGTCTTCTAATTTTGTAAAGAGTAAACGGGCGTTTACTTCGCGTTAACGCGAAAAAGGCGTGTCTTCCAATTTTGTATAATAAAGTAAACGCCCGTTCACTGTTTGTAGTAAACGCGCGTTAACGCAGATTGTCCTCGTATCCTGGATACACTGACCTAATATATCATATGATAAGGTACATCAAAATATCCATCTGTCCATTTTCGATCAACATATTGACGATTGCATTTAAAGAAATGACACCTCTTTAATTAATTTATTGAAAATTAATAATTGCATATAAGAACAAAATGGAAATTCGTCTTGGAACTGTAAAACCTACAAGACTTTCAGTTTACATTCGTGAGAGGATATTAAGTTTAAGAAGATCTGGCAAAAACATTACTGAAGTTAGAGATGAGTTGATACGATCGGATAATGTTCAAAGTAGAAAAGCCGCTGTTGAAAGTTTTTTGAACTGATTTTTTTTTTGCAATTAATAAATGTTTATATTTGTAATAAAAAGTGTTTTTGAATGTTAAGGTTTAAAACACAAATACGTAAAATATTAAGTCATTTTAACAACATAAATAAATGTACAAATGCACGCGACGATTATTTTATAATATACACAATTAGTTAACGCGAAAAGTAAACGCGCGTTTACTTTAAAGTGCACGTAAAAATACAATTTAGAAATCTGTAGTAAACGCCCGTTTACTTTTACGTGCACGTAAAATTAAACTTGTGAAATCTGAAGTAAACGGCCGTTTACTACTGACTAAACGGACACAGAGTAAACGCGCGTTTACTCGAGTAGACATTAGAAATTTCCATTTTGACCGCGTTAACGTAAATGAAGTAAACGGGCGTTTACTAGTAAACGCGAAATTTAAAGTTAACTAACGAAATATGTGCACGCCGCGTTAACTTGCGTTTACTTTATGTAATGCTTGGTCTGCCCCCAACTGTAGAGGTGTTGCAGCTCAATGAAATTGGTCTCTTCCTTTAGTAATATAGATATGTATTTACTATCATGAACAATATCACATGCAGTACTTTGCAATTTTAGGTCATACCTACTTTACCAGAATCGGTGAAAGATCATGTTCGAGATAATTTACATCATTTTGTCAGTAACCTTGCAAATTTTGCAAGTGAAACTGAACGTGATGAGGCCCAAAACCAATACAAAATGTTGCTAAATGCCGAAAGAGACCTTAAAGGCAGTTTAAAGGATCAGGTACCTCTGTTTTCATTCTTGAATCTTTATGAATTATTAAATCGTTATATTAAACTCGGTAAATAACTTAATATTGTTTCAATTACATGACTTATAAACAAGTAATGTAAGACAATATAATATGTTTACAATTTTTGTTTTTAATTCACTATTTTGAGATTTGTTTTTGGACTCATTGGTATTTAAAAAATAAATTATATTAAAAAAAGAGGAAACAATGTTAACATGTTGATTTTCAAGAGACAGCATTTTTGAATTGGTCAACAAAAGGTTTGAAATTAAATAATGTAAGATTGCTTTAAAATAAATTCATTTTTTAATTACATTAATGGCAATATGCATATATCAGAAAACATTTTTTTTTCTAAAAAATTCATTAACTTTAATATACAATGATATAGTGCAGTTAAAAATAAAAAAAACAACCCAAAAAACAACATTCTTATGTTTTTAATTGCAGTTCAAACGATTACCAAACACTCCTGATGAGAAATTATTTAACATGGAGATATTTAAAAAGACTGTTGATGATACTATCCTATCAAGAGCAATACTAAATCAGTTAAAAAGAAATCCAGTTGCTTTAAAAGTCAAAAGGACAAAACTTTACAGTCTTTTGAATTTGTAAGACATGTTTTACAAGAGAAAGTTTTTTGAAATTATTCTCTTTAATGGATTTAAAATTCCATTTACAATTGTACATTGAAAAATGAAAAAATTGTCTTTAAAACAAATTAAACGCTTAAGTGCCAGTCTTTGTAAAAATCAGGCAATTTAGGTAAAAATCAAAACATGATCAGAAAAAACCCACCGAGCTAATCATGCTATTCAATACTAACCATCATCCTGAGTTAAAAATAATTTGTCTTTCGTTTGTGTGTGTCTGGTAATATTAAATAACTTGGTTAGAAAATTGGTTAGAATGACAGCAAATTACAGAGTTATCTCCCCTTATTCGTTAATTTCTAGTGCATTTCAACCAAATTGTATCTTCTATTACCAGAACAGAAAACAGAAATGAATGTTATTTTTGTGCATAACTACATTTTATGAACTGAAATCAATGTTAAATTGGGTGGGGTTTTTTGGTCATGTTTTCACCACTGCCTGATTCTTAGGCAGACTTGCACTTTAAAAGTTTAAATCCTACAGACTAATATTTATAGTGCCATGAGACCAGTTGTTTTGTTATTAGCAATGTGAACTTTGACAACTTATTTTCTTTACACATTGTTACAAAAGAGGGACGAAAGATACCAAAGGGACAGTCAAACTCATAAATCTAAAACAAACTGACAACGCCATGGCTAAAAATGAAAAAGACAAACAGAAAAACAATAGTATACATGACACAACATAGAAAACTAAAGAATAAACAACACGAACCCCACCAAAAACTAGGGGTGATCTCAGGTGCTCCGGAAGGGTAAGCAGATCCTGCTCCACATGCGGCACCCGTCGTGTTGCTTATGTGATTACAAATCCGGTAAATAGTCTAATTCGGTAGGTAAAATTCATGAAAGGGAAGGAGATTGTAGTTACGACGTGAGGAACATATCCGATATCATTTGTGAAATGGTTATTCCATAACGGTCAACCAATTCGTGATGGCGTCCGTAAAATTTACGAAGGGATGATTGTCTCATTCTCCCTGGAGCTAGTCATTTCCATTCATAATCATTTCTCAACATGATTGATGTTTCACTTGCTTTTCTTGCTTTGCCTTCCTTATTTTGATCTGAATTGCTCCTGTGAACATGGTGAAAGAAAGAAATGGTGAAAGTCCAAATATTGAATGTCAAAAAGTCTGACTTATAATGACAAAAAGGGCGTTGTGAGGTAATCAGTTACCGGTAATAGCTTATTTTTTATGTTAGCAATGGTTTGTAATCATGGTTATAGTATAATTTAGTGAATAATTTGTTTATTTTGCAGATGCAGTTTGAAAAGTTTATATCATGCAACTCCTCTTTATCATAACCTTATAACTCCTTATCATCTATTTTCACAATCTTCATCAGATATATATATATATATATATGTAGGACTCTTAACCGTGATGGTACTCTGAAACGCGATGGTCACGCTGAAGTGCAATGGTCCACGCTCAAGTGTGTTTGTTAACACGCAGAAGTGTGATGGTGACATTGTGATGTTTACTTGTTGATAACTATACACTGAAGTGCGATGGTAGTCACGGTGGTTACGCTGAAATGTGTTAGTCTGCATGTGACAATGATTAAAAACCAAATGTATATGAGCTGTTTAAATAAAAAAAAAACAGCACTGAGATTTTACCAAAGTATATATATCTTTTAATTTCTGTTTAGTTCAAAACCAAGACTTTGAAATCTTTATTTTAATCTAATTTTGAATTTGCCAATTCCCTGATTAGTACGCATTTATTTTAGTATGAAGTCAGAAACTATGGTATTCAATGGTGAAGAAAATTATTCAGAGTGTAGGTCTAAATAATAGTCATGGTCACGTTTTCCAACAAAAACTTTCAAAGGAGTAGGTCCGGTAACGGTCGGTTTTGGCCTCAAATTTTAAGTCCATCTGACGAAAGATTTTGGACATTTTTTAAAAACTTACAAGTCTATTTCAATTGATTCAAATATTTTTTGTGAAATATTTTAACTGATTCACTCATTAAAAACGCTCCGATTCTAGCTTAAATATGAAAAATCTATCAAATATGCCAAAAACTGTCACTTTTCATATGGTTTTTGTCAAAAATGAAAGTGGCCGCATCCGTGTTCATCCTCAACCTTTATATATGTTATGTATTATCATTAAACACAACTTACATTTCAATATTAAGAATGAACACGAATGCGCCCACTTTCATTTAGACGTAAACTGTCTAAAATTTAACTAAAATGCTGAAATTGTGAAGATTTCAGTATAAATTTAGCATGACTTAATGATGCAAGTACCCGATATATGTGTATTGTTATGCCAAAAAACAGCCCATATTTATGTAGCAGAGGCATTATACCTTCCAAAAAATAAGTAAAAGTTTACATTTAAACAATTTTGTAAAACTGCTATATTTTGGGGCCAAAAAGGGGTCTTACTCCTTTGCTAATTCGCTGCTAAGGAGAATAACATAATATGTACACATAGGGACCAGTCATGCTAATTTAGGTCTAACGTGTTGTATAAGGCTAGAGTGAAGTTGTTAATACAAATCAGGATTTATCAAGTGGGAATAAAACAACATTTTAGCAACTTGATATGGCAAAAAATAATTTCATTATTAAATTGTCCACAGTAAATCATGTGAAGCTTACTCGAAGATAATTCAAAATAAACATGCTAGTAGTCTGTTGTTATTTATGTATTATTGTCATTTTTAACCGCATTTTTGTGACAAAAATGTTGGTTATTGATTTGGGGATGTACGGCAGGCGGGCGGACGGACGGGCGGGCGTCAATCAAATGTTGTCTGTGCATTAACTCATGAACCGTTCAACCAAAGCTTTTAAAATTTTAATATGTTGTTACTGACAACTAAATGAAGGTCAAGTTTAATAAATGGCGATTTTGACTTTTACCATTCAGGAGTTATGGTTCTTGAAAGATTGAAAAATGGTTTTTCCAGTCGTGTCCGTGCATTTACGCATGAACTGTTCTACCAAAGCTTCCCAAATTTTTATATGTTGTTACTGATGACAAAATGGAGGTCAAGTTCAATAATGACGATTTTGACTTTTACCGTTCAGGAGTTATGGACGGTGGGAGTTTCTCGCTACATTGAAGACCCATTGGTGGCCTTTGGCTGTAATGTCTGCTCTATGGTCAGGTTGTTGTCGCTTTGACAAATTCTCCATTTATTTAGGTCAAGACATGTTATTCGTTGTGAAAAGGTTTGCGGCATACTTAGGAACACTGGTTAGCTCATCTGCAACCAAGTTCATCATTTTGCCGTTTTGTTCCCCATAACCTGCCGCCTAACATATTTTAATATATTTTTCTAAACTCCATATGCACTGTTCAAAACTTTTCGGGACTTGAAACGTTTGTTACTTTCTTTTTTCCTTACTTTCCTTTTTTAGCATGAAACATTCATCTACAACCCTGTCCTTCTGCCTGCGAATCCCTGTTGTATTTTACTGACGTTATTTTTAAAAATGTCACAGTATTCGAACGTCATGCAAAACCATCGCACTTCAGCAAAAGGACCATCGTACTTCAGCGTGACCAACACTCTTCAGCGTGACCATCGCATTTCAGTGTCCCCATCGCAACTCCAAGTCCTACATATATATTTAATATATTATTGTGCACCCCCTATTTTGTTGCAGTTGCATTGTTAACTTTTAACAAATAATGTGCACACTTCAGAATACACATTTATTATTGTTTATGTTCACAGAGAGCATGATTTTTATGAGAAAATCACATAGTCTCCACCAAGGCTCAAACCCTTGACCTAAGCAGTGCTTTAACTGAATGTGCTAAAGAAGTTCTTCCAAGCTATCTCAACCTTATACAGCGTACTAAGTATCTACAAATATACTAAGGGAAGCAATCCTGTCACACTTATATTCCTTCTCCTTAAACCCTTCAACCATACATGCCATATGTGATAACTAAAAATGCATTATTTCTTAAAAAGTGAAATCTTGATTTTAAACATATTTACTTTTGTTTTGTTATATTTAAAGCTGGTACAGTGATAAATTTTGTAGTAAAATCATGCTTCTTAAACTTTTTGTGACAGCAGAATATTTCCGAAACATTTTTTTTACCTAATTAAAAATGTTTCTAGCTAGGTGATATATTTTATTTTCTAGGCATCAGGTCCAGGGCGTCCTAAATTTGGAGCAGAAAGTGCAGCCATGAACAAGACTGTGCTACAAGTAAATCAACAGAAGGAACAAGTAGAAAAAATGGATACATCTGGACCACAGACAGGTGGCACCTCACAATCACAAACACCTAAAGAAGTAAGATTTATTTTGAACTTGTACATATTTTTGTATATATTTAAGATCTACTGACAGATTTTGGTAAAAAAAACAACATTTAAAACTCTTGCACTTAAGTTTTAGCTAAAAATTGGAAAAATAATGAATAATTTCATACTATCAACAAAATATCATTTTTAAGAAAAATCTATGGATTGGAATTTTTTATTTTTAAATTTTTTTTTTTTTAACTTTTTATTTTTTTATTTCCAACAATTACAACATATACATGATATACATACAATATAATACATATGAAATAAATACAATGTCATTTTTATAAATAAATCTTAATCATGTTAATTGGAAATATTTTACATTTTCTATTGAAAAGATAAAGAAATAAAAAATTAATAAAGAAGGAAGAACAAAAAACAAAAAACAAAAACAAAACAAAACAAAACAAAACAAAACACTTGTAAAAGGATTATCCAGTTACATCCTTATCTACATGATCTATATTTCAAATATCACATAATTATGTTGAAATGTTTTTTTTTTAAATTAACGAGACATATTTCTTTTGTAACAGCCATCAACACAGATCAAGTACATAACATGACATTCACAATAATATTTTATTTAAAATAGATTATAATTAAGCAGACTGTAGCTGAAGTAATTGTACCAAAAAAAAAAGAAACATTAGCTGGTATTCAATAAAAAAAATTCAAAAACATTTCATACATTGTCAAATTCAGTTATCATACTCTCTAATTTATACATATCTTTCAGCTTTATTATAAATGCTTTCAATGAGAGATTCTTTTTAAAGCATCTAGAATTATACACATATTGTTAAAATCATGTTATATGGGTTGTTGGGAAATATCTTGGATAAGTCTCCAAAAAGGAAGTTTAATTTATTCATTGGGAGACTTATTCCGCCAGAAAGGAACCAGTTATCAATATCCTGTAGAAAATTTTGTACAGTATTGCAATTCAAAAATAGGTGTTCTTTAGACTCATTATCTGATTTATAAAATGTGGATTGGAATTAGTAAAATCACAAAAATACTGAACTCAGACATTTTGTCAGAGGAAAATCTAATCGGAAAGACCATAATCACATGGCAAAATGAAATGACAAAACACATCAAAAACAAATGGACAAGAACTGTCATATTCCTTTGCCTAAGAAAATTCACAAAAATAATCAGTTATTCACACTTTTCTTCGTCATGCTTGTAGATATTGATTTGAAAAAGCATGGTATAATGTTTTATCCAGAGAAGATTCAGATCTAGTTTGAGTTTTGTTTCAGTCTGCTGCGTTATTGTCCTTGGACTTAGAAAATTCACTTAAATAATCAGTTTTCAACACTTTTAAGCTCACCTGGCCCTTAGTGAGCTTTTCTCATCACTTGGCGTCCGTCGTCGTCTGTCGTCGTCCGTCGTCGCCCGTCGTCATCGTCTTCGTTAACTTTTTATACGACCGCAAAATTTGAAAAATTTTTCGTCGTATATTGCTATCACGTTGGCGTCGGCGGCGTCGTCGTCGTCGTCGTCGTCCGGCGTCCGAATACTTTTAGTTTTCGCACTCTAACTTTAGTAAAAGTGAATGGAAATCTATGAAATTTTAACACAAGGTTTATGACCACAAAAGGAAGGTTGGTATTGATTTTGGGAGTTTTGGTCCCAACATTTTAGGAATTAGGGGCCAAAAAGGGCCCAAATAAGCATTTTCTTGGTTTTCGCACTATAACTTTTGTTTAAGTTAATAGAAATCTATGAAATTTTGACACAAGGTTTATGACCACAAAAGAACGGTTGGGATTGATTTTGGGAGTTTAGGTTTCAACAGTTTAGGAATTAGGGGCCAAAAAAGGGCCCAAATAAGCATTATTCTTGGTTTTTGCACAATAACTTTAGTTTAAGAAAATAGAAATCAATGAAATTTAAACACAATGTTAATGACTACAAAAGGAAGGTTGGTATTGATTTTGGGAGTTTAGTTCCCAACAGTTTAGGAATTAGGGGCCAAAAAGGGACCCAAATAAGCATTTTTCTTGGTTTTCGCACCATAACGTTAGTATAAGTAAATAGAAATCTATGAAATTTAAACACAAGGTTTATGACCATAAAAGGAAGGTTGGTATTGATTTTGGGAGTTTTGGTCCCAACAGAATAAGGGGCCCAAAGGGTCCAAAATTAAACTTTGTTTGATTTCATCAAAATTGAATAATTGGGGTTCTTTGATATGCCGAATCTAACTGTCATGACTGTGTATGTAGATTCTTAACTTTTGGTCCCGTTTTCAAATTGGTCTACATTAAGGTCCAAAGGGTCCAAAATTAAACTTAGTTTGATTTTGACAAAAAATGAATCAGTTAGGTTCTTTGATATGCTGAATCTAAAAATGTACTTAGATTCTTGATTATTGGCCCAGTTTTCAAGTTGGTCCAAATCGGGGTCCAAAATTAAACTTTGTTTGATTTCATCAAAAATTGAATAAATGGGGTTCTTTGATATACCAAATCTAACTGTGTATGTAGATTCTTCATTTTTGGTCCTGTTTTCAAATTGGTCTACACTAAAGTCCAAAGGGTCCAAAATTAAACTTAGTCTGATTTCAACAAAAATTGAAATCTTGGGGTTCTTTGATATGCTGAATCCAAAAATGTACTTAGATTTTTTATTATGGGCCCAGTTTTCAAGTTGGTCCAAATCAGGATCTAAAATTATTATATTAAGTGTTGTGCAATAGCAAGTCTTTTCAATTGCACAGTATTGCGCAATGGCAAGAAATATCTAATTGCACAATATTGTGAAATAGCAAATTTTTTTTTAATTAGAGTTATCTTTCTTTGTCCAGAATAGTAAGCAAGAAATATCTAATTGCAAAATATTGTGCAATAGCAAGATTTTTTTTTAATTGGAGTTATCTTTCTTTGTCCAGAATCAACTTAAATCTTTGTTATATACAATATACAATGTATATTCACTTTTTACTACCAACTGATAAATTATAATAAATAACATTCAGTGATAACAAGCAGTTTTTTTTTACATCTTTATATTTTATGATGTATTTAAATGAGTAGTTATTGTTGCAAACTCCATTAGAAATTTTAATTGAGATTAGTTTTGGAATAAGGGAAAGGGGGATGTGATTAAAAAAATTGGGTTCAATTTTTCTCATTTGAAATTTCATAAATAAAAAAGAAAATTTCTTCAAACATTTTTATGCCCCACCTACGATAGTAGAGGGGCATTATGTTTTCTGGTCTGTGCGTCCGTCCGTCCGTCCGTCTGTCCGTTCATTCGTCCGTCCGTTCGTCCGTCCGTCTGTCCCGCTTCAGGTTAAAGTTTTTGGTCAAGGTAGTTTTTGATGAAGTTTAAGTCCAATCGACTTCAAACTTAGTACAAATGTCCCCTATGATATGATCTTTCTAATTTTAATGCCAAATTAGAGTTTTTACCCCAATTTCACGGTCCACTGAACATGGAAAATGATAGTGCGAGTGGGGCATTCGTGTACTGAGGACACATTCTTGTTTTGAGAGGATTAATATTCAACAGCATAGTGAATTGCTCTAAGAGAAAACAAAAATTTTAAGTTCATTAGAACACATTCATTCTGTGTCAGAAACCTATGCTGTGTCAACTATTTAATCACAATCCAAATTTAGAGCTGAATCCAGCTTGAATGTTGTGTCCATACTTGCCCCAACCGTTCAGGGTTCAACCTCTGCGGTCGTATAAAGCTACGCCCTGCGGAGCATCTGGTTACATTTTGAACTTGTTCTAGAGAACCACTGAATGGAATGAAACCAAACATGGCATGAATGTTTTTTATGAGTTGCCATACCCGTAGCCAGGGGGTTTCGGGGGGTTCGGACGAACCCCCCTTGAAAACCAATAAGCACTGTTAAAGTCAATGTTCTGTTCGAATTGTGACTGTTAAAGTCGAGTTTGTGAGTCCAACGACCCCCCCCCCCCCTTACAAATTCCTGGCTACGGGCCTGGGTGCCGACCAAAATGTTACTTTGTAGCCGATCCATCATCCAAGATGGCCGCCAACGGGGGACTTAGTTTAACATAGGACCCTATGGGAAATGCATACAAATGATTTCTTTTAGAGAACCACTGAATGGAATGAAACCAAACATGGCATGAATGTTCCTTATGAGGTGCTGACCAAGTGTTGTTACTTTGTAGCCGATCCATAATCCAAAATGGCCGCCAGCGGGGGACTTAGTTTAACATAGGACCCTATGGGAAATGCATACAAATGACTTCTTTTAGAGAACCACTGAACGGAATGAAACCAAACATGGCATGCATGTTCCTTATGAGGTGCTGACCAAATGTTGTTACTTTGTAGCTAATCCATCATCCAAGATGGCTGTCAGCGAGGGACTTAGTTTAACATAGGACCCTATGGGAAATGCATACAAATGACTTATTTTAGAGAACCACTGAATGGAATGAAACCAAACATGGCATGAATGTTCCTTATGAGGTGCTGACCAAGTGTTGTTACTTTGTAGCCGATCCATCATCCAAGATGGCCACCAGCGGGGGACTTTTTTTAACATAGGACCCTATGGGAAATGCATACAACTGACTTCTTTTAGAGAACCATTGAATGGAATGAAACCAAACATGGCATGAATGTTCCTTATGAGGTGCTGACCAAGTGTTGTTACTTTGTAGCCGATCCATCACCCAAGATGGCTGCCAGCAGGGGACTTAGTTTAACATAGGACCCTATGGGAAATGCATACAAATGACTTATTTTAGAGAACCACTGAATGGAATGAAACCAAACATGGCATGAATGTTCCTTATGAGGTGCTGACCAAGTGTTGTTACTTTGTAGCCGATCCATCATCCAAGATGGCTACCAGCGGGGAACTTAGTTTAACATAAGACCCTATGGGAAAAATATACAGATGTCTTCTTTTAGAGAACCACTGAATGGAATGAAACCAAGCATGGCATGAATGTTGATAATGAGATACTGACCAAGTGTTGTTACTTTCTCGCCATTGCAACATCCAAGATGGCCGCCATTGGGGGGACTTAGTTTAACATAGGACCCTATGGGAAATGCATACAAAAGTCTTCTTCTAAAGAACCACTGAATTAAATGAAATCAAACATAGCATGAATGTTCATTTTAACGTTGAGTCGTTTGTGTTTTCTCTTATTTTTGAGATATTGAGATAAGACGTGGCACGGTACTTGTCTATCCCAAATTCATGTATTTGGTTTTCATGTTACATTTGTTATTCTCGTGGTGTTTTGTCTGATGATTGGTCTGTTTCTGTGTGTGTTGCGTTTCGATGTTGTGTCGTTGTTCTCTTATATTTAATGCGTTTCGCTCGGTTTTGGTTTGTTACCCCGATTTTGTTTTTTGTCCATGGATTTATGAGTTTTGAACAGCGGTATACTACTGTTGCCTTTATTTACTTTTCCTTATGAGGTGCTGGCCAAGTGTTGTTACTTTTAGCCAAATTTTATATTTTTTTATATGATTTCAAAAACCCAAGTAGAATCAGGTAATCGATACAGGCTATTGAGAGCCTCTAGTTTAGTCTTGCTACAAGATATTAACTTAATATTTAGTATAAAGTTTACACCTCGACAAGTTATAGATCAAGTTAAAATTTTGTTCCAATACAATGAACTCTTAACCGATGGGGGACTGCATGTGTATTGCTATACAACACCAAAAGAGACATCATAATGTTCCTGATTGAGTACACAGAATAAAGAATGATGGATCCAAATTGAGAAAAATGGGCCCACAATAAAGAATAGAGAATAATCATTTTCAAACAGGTGATAAAATATAATTGATCTTAACATTGTATAAGTAAGAGATACTTATTACATGTCTCTGCATGGAAGTTATATACCAATATATATTACTACGAAGTTGGTGTCAGATGTGGTTAGATCTTCACGGTATCTTAACAATGTAATGGTTCGTTAAGCTCAAGTCCTGTGGGAGGATATTCGTCTTTCGATCCGTCGACACTACAAGATTTCGTTGACATAAGCGACATGTTATTCTGTAATTCAATAAAAAGTGTCGGAACTTAGAATTATTCTCGCATAAAGTGGCGGAATTTTTAATGAACCATTTAAATTATAGTAGTACATAATCAGTGCGTTTGTCTTATCTTACAAAAGTGAACTTGAAAATATATAATCACTCTATGGTGCTAATAACTTAATTTTAATATTTGGTGAAATTTATAGTTTAACGTTGATTTAATAATAACCAAATTAAGTGAACTTAAAGTTATTTTTTTTTTTTATAGAATCGACATTTTCAAAGATGTACTTTCTAAAAATTAAACAGAACAAATACTTTTAACTAAATATTCTCTTAAATTTTGCTAGCGGTTGTTTTTTTCCTACAAATGAGAATAAGGGTGAATAAAAATATAAACGACATATAAAACTTTATAAATTAAGTAATAGTGCTCAGTTTTGTTGCTGTTGTTTATCTCAATGCCTTACTAAACAGCGAGATTAAAACGTCATCTAATCGATTGTAGGTCAGTATACGTAGTCTTTTTGTCGGTGGTATGCTGTCTCATGGACGTAAACCGACACCTCTTTTTTTGTTCAAATTCATTAAATACTTGTAATTTCGCTACAAACATGAATAAAACAAAAGCAAATGAAACCGTGCTTTAATTTGAAACATGGCATTTCAAAGAAACAGGACCTGGTCAGGATAATAGTGATACATGTATGTCATAATAAGCTTGAGATCTGTCAAAATCCAAATATGTTTCAAGAAATTTATGATATACTTTAAAGATACGAACAATCTGAGACTACTATAACACATGTGTTATAGTAGTCTCAGGAACAATTCATCAGTTTGGACGTTTCGTCCCCGAGGGTATCACCAGCCCAGTAGTCAACACTTCGGTTTTGACATGAATATCAATAATGTGGTCATTTTTTTTTTAAATTTCCTGTTTACTAAAGTTTAAATTTTTCGAAAAACTAAGGATTTTCTTATCCCAGGCATAGATTTCCTTAGCCGTATTTGGCACAACTTTTTGGAATTTTTGATCTTCAATGCCCTTCAACTTTGTACTTGTTTGGCTTTATAAATATTTTGATATGAGCGTCACTGATGAGTCTTATATAGACGAAACTGGCGTACTAAATTATAATCCTGGTACCTTTGATAACTATTTGGTCCCAATGACTATATACATGCATCAAGACACATGACATTTGATCTGTAATAAAGAAAAAAAGAATGAAGAAAGATACAATTGTACATCAATAAATGTTAAAACTATCTTTGTAGAGCTGCCTTTTTATGACTCTAGTATCATTCAAAGCACCTGGATTTATCAATTTTCCGAGTTTGACTCTCTACGAGAAGCAATTGGAAGAGAGGCAATCGTTAAACCTTTTTGAGATTTAATCCTTAATAAAACTTTTTGTCACACAATTTGGAATTTTGAGAAAAAATCTTCAAATGTGACAAATATTATTTAATCAATCAAATAATCAATCAATCAATCAATCAATCATCTAACTAATTAATCAATGATAATGATAATTCGAACGAGACATTGCTACACTTATTTTAATGTTTTCGTCAAAAGAATGAGAAGAAATTCTTCAATAAATTATTTTTAAGTAGCCAGTGCGGAAGGAAGCCATCTTGTTTGAGATACACCAGATGTAGTATTAACCCATGTTCAGTCGTCATTATAAGTAATTAGAATGATTTTGGTAAACATATATACATTAATGATGAAATCATGTGAATATAACTTTCCCTGTTATAATTTGACCACGTGCCCTTATTATTGTTCTGGGAAAAAACGCATATACCTTTATCATATCATAAAAATTAATGTATCATTAAGAATAGCAGTGGCATCAACGGTTTCCGCAAAACGTTTCACTTTAACGTACCATCCTTTACGTCAATTTTTAGTCCACTCGGTAATCTTTCGAGTTAAACGCGTATCATCAGATCGCAATATCCCACTTAATAATCGTATACATGCAGTTCTTTGTTTTGTAAAACACGAGGTCCAACCCATATCTCCTCGAATCGCAGTATTTGCAGTGTACCTTCCAACAGACATGAAAAATTTAGCTGCTTTGTTCTGGATAGAGTTTATTACTGAATGCACTTTTGTGCCCCATATTCCCGAACAATAAAATAACACTGGTTCAACCATAGTAGAATACAACTTGGAGTATACAGAGTGTGACCTGCGCTTATAAATTTGCCATATAACGCACCGAGTGCTCTGCTCGCTGATTTTGATAGTTCACGTACGGCTTTGTCGAACGTTAAATGTTCATCTAACCACATGCCTAAATATTTATGTGATGTAGCATAGGCAATGTTTTGTCTGGAACAAGTAAAGTTAAAGTTACTACGATCGATAGATGGATTTCGGAAATGCACTACGTTACTCTTGGACGGATTAACATCAAGCTTCCACTGACTACACCAATCGGAGACAACATCCAACATTTTTTGCAGACTATCTTCATCGGGTGCAATAAGCGCTATATCATCGGCGTAAAGAAGGATACTTAAAAGATCATCTCCTATTTGAATGTCGCACTGTAGATTGTTATTGCGTCCGGCCAAGTCATTAATATAGATCGCAAACATTGCCGGTGATAACAAACACCCTTGTTTCACACCACAGTCAACATCAAACCATGGAGTGTATCTATCATTCACGCGGACTGTACATTTGACATTCTCGTAAAGTGACTGTATGGCGGATAGGAATTTTCCTTGAATACCTGCACGTCTTAGTTTATACCATAAAAGGCTTCTAGATACAGAATCAAACGCCTTCCTCATATCTATAAAACTGACGAATGTAGTTTGTTTTGATATTTTTCTGTTTGTTATAACTGAAGTAAGGCTATATATATGCTCTTCACAACTGCGTTTTGGACGAAAGCCATTTTGTTCCTCACACAGGATATCGTTGTCCTCTAACTGCTTACATAAACGTAAATTCAAGACACTACAGTATATTTTGCTCGGTACGGATGTAATCGTGATTCTCCTGTAGTTTGTTGGGAGGCGTTTATCGTTTGTTCCCGGTTTTAATATGGGATTTACAACTCCAGATGTCCACTGTTCAGGCACTTTACCCAGTTCAAAACAACCGTTGCATATAACATGCAGTAAGTCGATCGCACTTTCATTCTTTAGCACCTCTGATGGAATTTCATCATATCCAGCTGCTTTGCGTAATTTCGTATGTTCAACGGCTTTAACTATTTCATCACGAGTTATGTTATTATTAAGATCAGGTAAATCAGTTATGTTTCCCTCATTGACTAAATTATCGAGATCGTCTTTGTCATCATTTCTTGCGTACAATGTTTCAAAATCGGACTTCCAAGTATTGAGTACGTCATCCCTGTCTGTATTTACCGTACCATCCGGGTTCACTATTTCCCATGGTATATTTTCCGTTCTATCGTTTGCAATACCCAGTTTTCCTATACTTCTCCAGAAATCACGCTTACAATTCGAATTCAGCTGCTCTTGTAAATCTCTTTCTTTTTAAATGTTGAATTTTCTTTTAAATTTCCGGTTAAGTTTATCGAAAGTTTTCCTTTCGTAGCAGTATCTATCTTTCATGAGTTTTTTACGTTGTGGAGATCCATGAAATTTCAGCCATTGTTTTTCATATTCGCAAGCAATATTCCACTGTTTCTGTAGTGTTTCGTTCCAATACGGTTTATAAAAGGATGTCGACCTTTTGTTTTGTATTTGTTTCACCACTAGTAATCTATTGCTCATTTCATGTTGGACAAGCTCTTGAAATTCATTATAAGCACTTTGGATGTCCTGGTCGAATAAAATTTTCTATTTTCGTAATTGTGTCTCGAACCATTTGTTGCACACTTTCGTCTGTAAGAAAATCATTTGGAACGTGTTTGGTATTGCGTTTGATCCTTTTACTGGTTTTACAATCGTAGTTTTCACTATTTTGTTTCATAACACATTTAAGATCACATAGTAGGATGGAATGATCTGGGATACTTTCCGGGTGATAATTCACAGAATCAATTACATCTGACATTCGTTATACTTTAAAATCTAAAATACGGTTTAATTGCTCATACGGCACACAAAAATAATCCACAACAGACTTTCCGGCTGGTGATATATATGTATAATCGTTAACGCCTAAACGACCATTTAGCATAGCAAAATTGTTATCTGATAAAAAAAATCGCTAAATAGATCTCCGTTCTGGTTTTCGATAGAATCAATAACCGATCTAGGTATAACATCGTCAATACATTCAATATAATCCGTGTTAAATCCACAGCTAGCATTAAAATCACCACGAAAAATCGTATTTCCTTTCAATTGATTACAGTAGACTTGGTGTAAAAGATTTTCAAAGAATTTTTCATGATCATTCAGTCGTGTCGATATACTTGGTGGTAAATAGCATATTCCAAGAGAAAAAGTAAGATCACTATATTTACAATTAAAATATATCCACAATATTCCTTCAACACTTTTATCTATTATTTCAATATCAAATGAGTTAAACAACTGAACGAATAAAAGCACCCACTCCACCAGATCCTCGTACTGCGTTTCTATGCAGATTCGTACGGTTATGACCTAACCATTTATATCCTGGGACACAAAGTTGCTCTTCCTCCCGTATAAACGATTCACAAATCGCAAGAATATCACAATTAGAGTGTTCGAGAACTAACTTTCTGAACGTCGAATTGTCGTTTCTGCGCGTTGACCATCCTCGACAGTTCCATACACCTAACCGCAATCTGTCCTAGTGCCGTTTATGTACCAATCTGTTACCGACAAATACCATATCTTGTTCCTTTCCCATTTCTTTGATGATTGTTCTCATGTTGTTTTGGACAATTCTTGTTTCTAGAGGCAAGTCATTGTCAATATAAACTTTGTTATAGCCGGTATTGTTCTTTAGTTTACGTTTCTGGCTAAATATTGTTTTCTTCTGAGCTGCATCATCTAATTCAACAATGATTATGCCATTGTGATTTTCCCATCCTTGCTTTCTAGAGGCGGACTTTATCTTAACGTCGGGAATTGCCATACCATCTCTAAAAAGTGCTTGCACTTTGTGTACAGTTATTTGATTGTCATCTTTCTCGCGGGCATCATATTCTAAATTCTTAATCACAATGTTGGCTGCTCTTGAAGAGTTTATGGTTCCATTGTCTTTATTCTTGGCAAGATCGTCGTATGATTTCTGTACATTGTCGATTTTTTCATTAATACGATTAAAATCTTGTTGTATGTCTTTTTTAAATTTCCCAACTTCTTCTTTGACCTTAGTTTCCAATGCAGACTCGATTTTGGCAGATATTTTCGCTTCAATACTCGATTCCATTTGGATCATCCTATCACTCAGCATATTAAAACTAACTGTTATGCTGGTTGCCAAATTCTGGATTGCAGAAAAAAGAAACTTCTCGGACTCTCCCATTACAGGGATTTGTAGTTGTTCAGTTACTTTCAGCTTTTTATTTTCGATATCGTCCTTTTCCGAGTTTTGCCTTTTCTAGACGTACCTGGTTGTGTATTGCCGTCACTGTTTGAAGTATTATAATCCAGTTGATCATGAGTAGGATTTACTTGGCTGATCATGTTTATTTTATTGACGTCGCTCACCTGCATTGTGTATTTTCAACTCACTTTATATCGCACAAAGACACAATATTTCTACAAACTTCTTTTGCTAAATTGTCTCCAAAACTAAAATAATCCTTCAGAGCAGAAAATAATCCACAGAAATCCACAGAAATAGCACGAAATTACTTTAAAACTAAAAAAAAAATAAGACTAATATTTCTATGACTTTCACTTCTTGCACATGCGCATAAAAAACTAGTCCATAAATTTAACCAATTACTAGTACGGATTAGTAGTTCCTTTTACTTTCCTTTGCTAAGAGAAATTTAAACAACTGATAAGATATTACTTTTATCCATTTTATAATTTTAAAATGTATAGTGTACATAAAAGTTCCTGTTTTTAACTAATTTTTAGTTTTATCCTATTCTAACTCTGTTACTATTATTTTAAATTTTAACTAGTAGATATAATTTTAAATAACGCAATTTTAAAAATAAACAAAATTTTTAAATGCGGTGACCCTGCAGATAGGGTGGACTTCCTGAAGAAGAAGAAGAAGAAGAAGAAGAAGAAGAAGAAGAAGAAGAAGAAGAAGAAGAAGAAGAAGAAGAAGAAGAAGAAGAAGAAGAAGAAGAAGAAGAAGAAGAAGAAGAAGAAGAAGAAGAAGAAGAAGAAGAAGAAGAAGAAGAAGAATGACCGCGGATCTATAATTTTTATAGATCGGTTGAAATCCCAAAACTGATTTGCATAATGGAAATTTAGGCGATAGCAATGCATCGGAATGACCTCAAGGTCATCCTCTGTAAAAATGGAAACATTAACTGTAATTATCCATAAATGTTTCGATTCATGATATTCTTCATCAGTATGTTTATGATGTTAAACGAGTCATATCAATCTATTCTGATTTAAACTATTATAATGGAATTAAAACCGAACACTAAAACGCTTGTACTTTTCTTAAATTTTAAAAATGACGTAGGTTATATTGGTTTTTACAAAATAGAACTGTGCGATATACACTGGTACATTTCGAAAAAGTTTACGACAGTTTAGATGTTACAACAAAGAACGTGCGGAAATACATTCATAACTGCACAACACAAATTTAATAATCTTAAAATATCAATTATTCGTTGAAATTTAAAAATGAAAAAATGATAAAAATTAATAAAAATGGAATTTTTAAATATTTTAAAACTTATAGTTTGACCAAAAATTTAAAAAAAATCTAAAATTTGAAAACTTTTTGAAATTCTAAAATGATAAGTGTTACACGGACCACCGATTTAAGCTGGTAAAATATTTCAAATTTGACAATGATAAAGCTGCAGCAGAGGCTGCGTATTTGACCATCCCAAATTAATAGCAGTTGGATAATGAGAAAAACAATAACTAATGTTGACAAATGTTCAGTAATTGAGCATGTTGGTGTGCTCACGTTACTCAAACATTTGATAATTAGACTGAAACAACATTAGGGATTATGGGGTCCTCATAAGGACTGGCATTTTGATATTCTCCTGTTATTCCCCTATATAATTTCTAACTAAAATATTTAACTACAGGTTCTAAAAAGCATGTGTCGCTTTCCTTGGTATATATGCATATTCAACCAAAGACACTCTCCAACATTCTACACGAGAATAAAGGTTATATAATTAATGGCAAAAAAAAATATTTTTTGTTTATCTTATATTGTTGATCAATGAAGTATGTTTAGTTTCTCTCTATCTCATCTAGCTTTTTCGTTTGCTCCAAACACAAATGAAAAGAGGATAAACAAAGTTCTAATTTAAGAACAATAACTCCTTTTAGAGTAACAGTCTACTAATTATATCGGCAAAATTTGACGTGTTAGTAGTTCTTGACTTATCATTTTTAATAATTCAATGTAAGGGCAATAAGGATTGGTTGAACAATTTCCACCAATTGTCTTTATTGTAGATCTTGTCCTGGTGATCATTTTTTTTTATTTAAGTTTCTTTCTATCTATTTTTGTGTTTTGCACAAATCGACATCAAAAAAGGCAATTACTCTAACGAGGAGTCAGCTGACGACTTCAACCATAAGGATTATTTGTAGAAGTTTTCCTTCTGATAATTTTTGCCAATTTAAATTTTCTCTCTATCTGTTATAGTTTTCAAGATAACTTAGGCAAACATGAAAAAAGTGGTAAAATTTGTCATTTATGGGCAATAACTCCTACAAAAAATCGTCCGACAGTTTTGAGTTATACATATGTTTATATATAATTTGCTGAGTCCAATATTCTGAACAATTTTACCTTTTCTGATTTCCTCCATTTATAACAGTTATCAGACTAATAGACAAAACGTTCATTTGACCCAATATGTTATATTTTTAACAAAGTTGGCAATCGGAGTCATCGGACACATTTTTAAAAACTGAATACTCTAATGATAATTGTGGCCAAGTCTGATTATTTTTGGCACAATAGTTTCAAAGAAGAGGATTTAAGTAAAAGCTTACAAAAATTTACGATAATTGTTGAAAAAATACTCTAACGTGTCTTTCTATGTTGTGATGTTACACTACTGTTTCAGGTAAGGGGGAACGTTGAGACCTATTAAAATGTTTAAACCCGCTGCATTTGTTTGCACCTGTCCTTAGTAAGGAATCTTATGTTCAGTAGTCGTCGTTTGTTGATGAGGTTGATAAGGTTTTCTCGTTTTTTTTTAATACGATTTTTTTGGGTTCGTATAATATTATGATGTCGTCCTCGTCGTCCGACGGACACATTTGGTTTCCGGACAATAACTTAAGTTAAAGTTGATGGATATCTATGAAATTTAACAAGAAGGTTCAATATCACAACAGAAAGGTTGGGATCGATTTTGGGGGTTATGGTACCAACAGTTTAGGAAATGGGGGGGGGAGGGGGGCAAGAATTTTTGTAGTTTTTGTAGAAAAGCGGAAATTGAGTTTGGGGATAATTGCCCCAAACATGAAGGAATTAGAAACAAAAAGTGGCCAAAAAAAACATGCATTTCTCTAGTTTCCATTTGTTTTAGATTTAATTTGGGGTAAGTAGTCCAATAGGGGGAGGGGTTTCAAAAGGATAAGATTTTTTTCACAAATATTTTTTTCGGGGGGGGGGGGGGTATTTTTGTTTGTGTCAGAAACCTATATTATGTAAAAAAAAATGACCACAATCCAAATTCTGACAGTTTCAAGCTTGAATATTGTGTTCAAAGTGAAACTTGTCCCAACTGTTCAGGGTTCAATCTCTGCGGTAGTATAAAGATACGCTCGGGGAAGCATTATATTTTATGTTGTTGAATGAATTGAATGATTTTATTCTCATAAACTAGTACATAGCTACAGAGATAATAACAGTTCATATATAATACATATCTTTGTTTCGCATGTGTGAAAATAAATAACATTATAATAATATTACAGTTCCTCTAACCAGGAGGACAGACTTTCAATGATATATATCGTATAAATCTACACAATTTTTCTAGTTCTACAACATTTTCAGATGAGAATACATTTTTATATTTAATAATGTTTGCATTTTTGTTACAATAGTGTGGTAAATATTTTTCTCTTTCTATGTTAAAACAATTGCATGACATAATGTAGTGAAATTCATCGCCAATATCTTTAGAGCTACAGAGATTACAAGACCTTTCCGATCTCGGAATAGTTTGCCACCTTCCTGTCTCCACTGGCAAACGATGATTTCCGCATCTAAATTTACACAAAGTATATAAAAAATTAAAAGGCAAAGTCGACAAATACTTTTCAAATTTAAATTCAGTCTTGAAAATTCTATAACATAAACCTTTTGAAGATTGGTGTAAATCTGCACACCACTCTTGTCGAAATTGGTCTTTAAGCTTTTGCTCAATACTTAATTTTATCCATTTTTTGTTAAAATAATCTTGGCAATGCCATACATTTGACATGCCACATTCATCAAAAATTTTCTTAATACATAAAATCAATTTATTTCCAATACCATAATTGTTATAATTAATGTATAGTAATTTATATAGTATACAGGATAATTTATTTTCATTTGTATTATCAAGAAGGCGACACCAAAAATTGATCATTCGTAATTTTGCATATAAAGAAATGGGGTATCTCCCAAGTTCTCCATAAATCATAAAATTTGGAGTCGAGTTTTTAAGTTTTAAAATGTGTTTACAGAATTTCAAATGAACTCGCTCAAGTATATCAAAATTTTCGTATCCCCAAATTTCAGCCCCGTATAGAAGAATGGGTACAACAGCTTTATCAAACATTTCTAGTTTTGTTTATACCGTTGTTTTTCTGTTTGAATGGTTTTATCCAGTAATTTTTGGGGTCGTTTATAAAGCTTGCTGTTCGGTGTGAGCCAGCTCCGTGTCGAAGATCGTTCTTTGGCCTATAACGGTTTACTTTAAAATTTTCAAATTGTGACTTGGATGGGGAGTTGTCTCATTGGGACTCATACCACATCTTCCTGTATCTGTATAAAGAGCACTAACTCATTAAGGGGTCAATTGACAATTTTGGTCATCGGTTTTTTTTTTAACTTTTTTTAGATCTTACTCTGCTGTTTACAGTTTATCACTATCTATAATAATATTCAAAATTAGAATGTTATTCAACAAAAAATCCATGAATAAACAATGCTTGAATATTGTGTCCAAATTTACCCCCAACTGTTCAGGTTTCGACCTCTGCGGTCGTATCAGGCTGCGCACACCGAAACATTTTATCTGTTGGTGTTACCTGGGGTAACTATTTTTGAATCTCTGAAAATTTTCAGTCTGCCTTTTCCCGAAATAAATAATTCGAATTTTTATTCATATTTTTGACTTCCGATGAGACAATAGTTTAAAGCAAATGTTATGAAACTTATACACAATGCTTATTACTACGAAATACAGATCAAGTTTGAATGTTCCTGTTCTATAACTTCAGATTGCCCCAATTAAATAGTATAAAAACATATACACAATGCTAATTACCACACAATACAGATCAGCTTTGAAATTTGGTGATTCCACTTCAACCATTCTAGAGTTATGCCCTTAAAAAATGGACAAACTGCTGATTTCTTTTGTTTTCGTTGTTTAACTTAAGTTATGAAACTAATACACAATCGGCCTAGCCAAGATCAGATGTGCATTTCATATTCGGTCTATGTTATAGGCTTGTAAAGACAAGTAGATAAACTTTACATAAGTAATACATCTTTGAACTGAAGAAGAAAATGATGGGTTTCACAATGAATATCAAATATAATGTATAGGTGTCACCGTTTTGAAAAAAAACCCACTAAAATACACGCTGAAAATGGGCAAAATTTCACGTTATGTTGTTTCATTTAAAATTTCGCTGTTTTTATCAATTGATAATTAATAAGTGAACTTAATTTGAACTACGTTATTGGTTCACTGTTATAGACAATTTATTCATCTTTCTTTTACTGGTTGTTGCACCAAAAAATCTTCAGTGGTAACAAAGTTATGATAAAAAATTGAATACTATGCGCTTGTTATGAAATTTTGTACTTTTGTTTTTAGCTTGCTCAGTGTAGTGATAAAAGAGAAAAAATAAATCAAATTTATGCTATTATGTGTTTTGTTTTCTCTTCTACTGAGTATATACATTATCAAAAACTACCTCATTTATCAAAATTGCAGTACCCTAGCTGGAGATATATATGCCATAAAAGTTGGATATACAGATAAAGTGACAAAATGTCTTGTCCGTAGACATGCATTCCTAGTAAACTGGAAGCATAATTACATTAATGTTGCATTGCTAAGTTCCTGTTCTTTTGTAGATATGAAAACACTACTAACATTTTTTTCTACCATTGTGACACCGTTAAAGTCCCCAGCGGTGTTGTGGACTTTAGAGGAAATGTGGACTTTAACGGTGCCACATACCATCTATTAATAGAGGAAAAAATACAAAAATATGTCAGAATGTCTTGTCCGTAGACATGTCTTTTTATCAATATTGCTTTGGTTTATGGGTCTTAATTATTAGTAGTCCTATGTGTTGTTTAAACTTAGAAATATCTTATTTTTAATAAATAAATGGTAATTTAAGTGTTCTCAATTTTTGTAAAATTACTTTACAGGAGTGGATTTTAAAAAGTGTCAGATTATCAGTCATAAAAAGCATACCTTATTTTACTTCAATATTGTTTATTCCAGTTGCTACATACCTTAAAAGATTAACTAAATCAAATGAAGAAAAAGTATTTCTCTCTAACTTTATCTTTTGCATTTCAGTATTAACAGCAGACGAGGAAGTGTCTACGGACAAGACACTTGTACATAACAAGTATTAAATTCAATTATATGTCTGCTACGGAACTTAAATCTTATTTATAGGTGATGAAAGTTATCTATTCAAATTAAAGCTCAGTATTTTCAACATAAATATAGTCACAATTAATTCTAGCAGATTTTTTTTTAACTGAAATTGTCTTGTCCGTAGACATTACCACAATATATTTGTATCCAATTTCCTTGAGTTCAGCCTACTTTGATAGGTAAAATGTATGTTATTTTTTCAACTATGTCAAAATTGAGTTTTAATAATAGTTGAATTGTTTTAAACAGTCAGATATATGGATTTCAGTTAATAGAATGTGTCTTCATTTTGGCTTAATCAATAAGTTATTGAGATATGTAAAGAATTATGGGTACATTTTTATATTTTCCAAAATTTAAAAAACACAGCTTAAAATTTAATAAAACATATAAATTGTATTGCTAACTTATTGTAAGAAAATGCATCAAGATATTTTAATGTTCTATACACCAAAAGAAAGGTTTTTTTTTTGAAGTTTTGTTATTTATAGATAAGTTTAGATACAGTTTTATCAGATAAGATTAATGATCAAAGAAAGCTACTTTTGTATGAAATAACTGTGAGTTAAACATGTTCTTGTCATTTTTTTTCAATTAAAATGTTTGATATTCAATAATTCTAAACATATTTTGTTGTCTTTGTCATTGTCCAAAAATATGACACTGGTGACCATGTCTTGAAGGCAACCATTAGTGGCATAATCAGTGTTCCACCATGGACACATTCCCAATTAATTTGATCTGAAACTACTAGTACTCGAGACATCTTCACAAAAAATCATTTCGTATTTAGTAAATTTCACAACTTTTTATTTTAAAGTCTTGGCTTTTTCAGAACGTACTTGTTTATAACCAAAAAAAAGGTATACATCAGTCATTTTTTATTTTACAGGAATGGACATTAAGAAAAGTGACAGAATATAGCAGAAGTAATGCTGCCAAAGAAGATAAAAAATCAAGTGAATCATCACAAAATTCAACAGATGTAAGATTCATTTTGTTTTATCCTATCTTTTTGACAATAGCAAAACACTTATTAACCTATTTTAGTGCTCTTACGTTTCGCAATTGAAAAGATCTCAAACTGTTTTGGTGAATGTTGAAAATCTCGGTATATTTGATGTGAACATCAAACACACTTTGGCGAAAAATTCTAGATAGTTTATACTAGCACTGACTTGGGTTACCTTAACTTTACGTTATTATTTGTAAAACATGACGTTGATCAACGTAAAGGTTTTGTGATTAGTGAAATATGAGGAGATATTGTATGATTGCCAATAGGACAACTGTCCACAGAGACCAAATAACGTAGCTGTAAGCAAACACAAATGTAAAGGTAATCATACAGCCTTAAACAATGACATAAGCCATACCACATAGCAAACCGTTAGAGGCATCAGTTAAACAAAAGCAACGATATGGTTTATGTACAAAACATTAAGCAATACCGCAATAAATGATGTCGACTGAAATATGGGCTCCTACTTGTTAATCATGTCCGCGTTCGCTTTTCCTCTTCCTAAACTTGTTTCAATGATGCAAAAGCACGTCATTAGCAGTGACTACAAAAGACCAATACAGTGTCTGGAATTGCGTCGTTAAAGAGAGTCTCTAGTTTAAGGTTATGGTCCTTGCTTCTCCGTGTACAGTGGATATATATTTCGGACGTTTCTAATTTGATAAGAAACCATCTCGGGTAAATAGCTCCATTTATAGTCTTTTCATTCCTCTCAGCTGCTGCGTTTGTGACCTGCTGTAAGCTTGGAAAGTGTCCGACTGATGTGGATTTCTTTTTTGATATCTTATTTCTGTACAGCATTTTCTTTCTATTCTTTCTATAACTTAACGAACATACATAATTTTTTAGCCAGTTTACACATTGTGTCACTATGTTCTACTAAATCAACGCAAGGTGTGGCGCGGAACAGTGATCACCAATCTTACTCATCTCAATTTTACATAATTTATATATAACTCGCTGAGAATGAATTGTCAATTTTAAAGTAGGTGGTGAGTTATGTTATCGATAAGCTGAAAGAATATAAGTGTATTTTTTCCTGTTTGAAGCTGGATTTTTTTTTTGCCCCCGCTGTAGCGTCCGTACGTCCAAAAACTAGTTTCCGTTCTCTAACTTGAGTTTGCTTCAACCAAATGTTATGAAACTTATACACAATGCTTTTAACCACAAAACACAGATCAAGTTTGAAATTTGGTGGTGTCACTTTAACCGTTATACAGTTATACCCTTTTATAAATTAACAAAAAATGCCCATTTTTTGGTTTTCTTTCTCTTACTTAAGTTTCCCTCGAGACAATCTAAAGGACCTTATACACAATGCTCATTACCACAAAATCCAGATGTAGTCTAAATTTTGATGGTGTCACTTTTACTGTTCGAGAGTTATGCCCCTTTATAAACGGAAAAATTGCAAAGTGGCAAAATTCTTTGTTCCGTTCTCTAACACACAAGTTTGCCTCCAATAAATGTCATGAAACTTGTACACAATGCACATAACGACAAAATACTGATCCTGATTGTATTTTACTGGTGTCATTTTAACCGTTCTCGTGTTATGTTCCTATATAAATGGAACAAATGCAAATTTCACTTTCCGTTCTCTTACTTAATTTAATGTTTATTTCACTTTAACGATGCACGGTTTATATAAAAAAAAGGGCACATTATGGTATATACGTGCTCAAAATATTTGTCACCTGAACTACTCGAGACATCTTCACAAAGATTCTTTCCATAATAAGTAAATTTCACAACTTGTTTTTAAAGTCATGGCTTTTTTCAGAATGTACTTGATACATCAGTAATTTTATTTTACAGGAGTGGAACAGAAAAATTTTGGAACTTAAGATCAAATTTCAAGCTGCTGCAGACGAAAAAGAAAAACAACCAAATGCATGCACACCATCAGAAACTTCAAATGACGTAAGATTTATTTTGTTTTATCCGTTCATTTGGACCATAGCTAACATATACAGTAGTTGTACTTCTACGTTTGTTACAATTCTGGGACATGTTTTTTGTTGTCTATTTAACCAGTAATTGGTACAACCTTGTTTAGCTTATTATATGTAATGCAGGTTTTTCTTTATCTACTTTAAATTGACTGGTTGTCAGTTTTATTCCGTTTGTCTCCTTTTATCTCCCAGCAAGTCGACTTCCTCCACTAATGAATAAAGGGATACATTTATAATTTATACATATAGATTTCTAGCAGAATCAATATGTCCTTTAAACAGCGTTTTAAGACTTCAACCATTCCATGGATCAGTGATAATTAAAGTTAAAGTTACGTGATTAGGTTCGTTCCTTTAATATTAGTATTATAAGCAGTAGGTCAACAATATTATATGTATTGAATGATTGTGAGGTCATCTGATCTTGACCTTATTTTTATAGGTATTGGTCAAAGTAAGGTTTTGTGTGTTTTGCTCTGTTTTGTAAGTTTAAGTTTAAATAATGGATCTCTATGAAATTTATAAAAAGGTTCATTACCCCAAAAGGAAGGTTTGGATTGATTTGGGGGATGATGGTTCATACTGTTTTGGAATTAGGGGCCCCAAAGGGGCCCAAAACAAGCATTTTTATAATTTCAGGATATCAAGTTATGTATAAGGATTTAAATTGCTCTGAAATTGTACCGTCAATGTTTAATACCACAGATAGAAGGTTTGGATTGATTTTGGGGGTTATGGTCCCAAATGTGTAGGAATTTGGGACCAAAAAGTGGCCAAAATAAGCATTTTTTAGTTTTCAGTCAATACCTGGTATTTAAGTGTATAAATCTCTGGAACTATACCACAAGTTTCCATACTACAAAGGGATGGTTATGGGGGTTGGTGGTGGTGGTGGTGGTGGGGGGGGGGGGCGGGGGGGGGTTATGGTTCAAAAATCGTCAAGCAACTAGGGACAAAAAAGGGGAAAACAAGGGTTTTTGCTGGTCACAGGACAATTTTTAAAATTTCAAAGCAGTGAAGGGGAGGTAATCCAATTAAAATTTAAAGAACACTGTTTTGTATATATGTTTGATTACTTGACTACCTCCCTTACACTGCTTGAAAATTATGTATTTAGAAATGATGATTGTCTTGAGATGTGTAGCTGTAAATTTATTTTTAGAAATTTCTGTTTATTAATATTAATTTTAACCATGACTGTGTGTCATTTTTATATTTTGATATTTTATGATGTATTTAAATGAGTAGTTATTGTTGCCAATTCCATTAGAAATTTGAATTGAGATTATTTTTTAATAAGGATACGGGGGAGGTGAAGAAATGTGGGAGGGGGTGGGGGTAGGGATGTACAATTTTACTCATTTCAGATTTCAGAAATAAAAAAGAATTTTCTACAAATTGTCAGAGCTGTATCAAGCTTGAATGTTGTGTCCATACTTGCCCCAACTGTTCAGGGTTCGACCATTGCGGTCGTATAAAGCTGCACCCTGCGGAGCATCTGGTTTTGAGTAGTCTTCCCTCTCCCTACATTTGTTTCAGTGGTGTAACAGCACACTATAAACACTGACTAAAAAATATCACTATCGTGTCCGGAACTACGTCGTTGGATGCAATTGTTTGAGGTTATATGCACACTGCAACATAACTAGCATTCCTTGTAATCAGTGAACCAAAGAAATCTTTCCAAACTGTCGGCAAACAGCTGGTTGTGAGCACATGGCAGATGCCAAATAAATAAAGGCAACAGTAGTATACCGATGTTCAAAATTCTGCATTTTGTAAACCATGTAGAGACAATCACGATAAACTACCGCTTTCAAAAAATCACTCTGTTACCGATTTGAAAAGTGTTAATCCATCAGCCGTTAAATTAAGATGCGAGTTACACAAATCTGAATACACCTTTTACTGCATTAAATGCAATTCTCTGGTTTGCAACATATGCGTTACTTCCGAACACAAGGAACATGGCTTTTGTGGTATCAAAGAAAAATCAGACGAAATTAAAAGACTCGCCAAGGCCAAACTAACAGATATGAAAGCCAAACTTCAGAGCCTGTCAAATTTGGCTGACAGAACAAAGATGGTACATATACCGAAGTTGAACGACGCAGCAAACTCGGCAGTTGCACAAATTCGTTCTATTGAAAACGATTTACATAAATTAATAGAGACAAGGGCTGATATCAGAGTGAATGAAGTTGAGGATGAAAACAACTGGAAATTAGATGAGTTGCAAAGTGACTGGGGAAATAAAGATAGAATTATCAGAAAACAGACCGCTGCTCATGAATGTCTCGAAACACTCCTATCAGATGAGCACCCTGTTTCATTCTTGGTATCATATCAGACCCAGAAGAGAGATTTGCATGACCTTACTATGGAAGCAAAGAATGACATAGAACCACAAAACATACGGGCGCCAGATATGAAAGTATTTCTCGGTGAAACGATTAGGTCCTTGCAGGAGTACAGAAAGAGGTTGGATTCACAATTTTTATAGAAAACATGCAAATAATGTTATACACGAACGCATATTACTAAATTGATGAACTTTTCATAATAATGAAAAAAGTTTTTGATGTGATTAAATTGTGTAAATGACTGAAAAACAAACTTTCCTCAAAAGTCTACCTTGTGAATGGATATGGACCATACACTTATATGATCAATGAATCGTTAAACTTCAATTAATCGCCTGCTTTGGCAATAAGTTTTTCTTCCATTGAATGATTTGTTGCAAAAAGTTATATTTTTCAGATCAGTGACTATCTGAGACAAAAGGAGACAATATGAGTCAAATGATAAAGGAATATTTAAACTCAGCAGTTAATAACTAAGAAACACCATGGCAACAAAGAAAAAAAAAGAACAACAAAAACAAAAAGTAAAATCTCAAAAAATACTCAACTCCGAGGAAAATTCAAAACGGAAAGTCCCCAATCAAATGGCAAAATCAAAAGTTCACATCAAAGGAATGGACAACACTGTCAAATTCCTGAACACTGTGTCCGGTACACAACAATGAAAACTAATAAATGAGCAACATAATGAGTTTGAATGAAAACTAGATGGAATACAAAAATAAGACTGAACTGGATTTCAAAGTGGAAATAAGGCCACATCATTTTAATTTCTTGTTCTACGGATTTTTGGACTCCAAAATTTGGGGCGAGCGAGCGATTTGAAAATTTTAATAAAAAAATATTTAATTTGCAAATTTTTGAGGCGAAGCTTGAAAAGTAAAGGCGAGCGATTATAATTTTTTTTTGTAAACATAAAATAATAGGTTTTGACAATATTAAAACTTGATTTATCACTTGTACTTTGACATTTCTTTAATTTCTGAAGTATTTTTACTCTGTTTACCAAGAAATGATTAAATCTGGTCTATGTATGTGTGACTGACAATGATACAATTCTCCATCCAAGTCATAATCAGTTTGGGGGCAACCCCTTAATGTTATAAATATCCCTTTTACATTTTATGAGGGATCAATATAAGTTAGTTATAATATATTTGTTTGTACAAAAGGGCTCATATTTTCTCATACAATTTTATATCTATCTGGTATTAAATAGTCAAAACATGTCCAAGAATTTAGTAATATTCCTGGACTTTAACCATGTTAACACATTTACTTTAACAGTTAAATATTATTCAAAATAAGTGGACCCCTCTTTTAGAAAAATTTGTTTAAAATATGATGTAACTCTTCTCTTTTTGAGTCCAAATTCTAAGTGTTCAAAGGTTTTGTATAGAAGAACTATAAAAATCCTTGGTATTTCTATTTTCGTTTCTACATCAGTAAAATGACCCCTTGTCTGAGAAAGGGTTGTTCTCAACATGATAATAACAAACACAGGTCAAAGTAAGCTATATTAGGACCCCAAAATTATAAGCGTACACAATTCGAACAGGAAAACCAACGATCTAATTTATATATCCAAACGGGAAAATGCCAATGAATAACATCAACAAACGATAACTGCTGAACGACATTCTCCTGAATCAATCAAGACAGGTGCATAACCATGCAGCGGCTATGGATAGTTTTGTTTCGCCAGCATATAATATCATTGCAACTTTGAAGGCAAATCCTTCAGAAGTTCTTTGTACTTTATTCTAACAACGAACAATTTTTGATAGGGAATATAAGAAAGGGGAAAGAAACCAATTTTTTGTTCTTCACGGAAATACCCGCTGTTTTTACCTTTTAACGGAGCACTCCAGGTTTCATGCTGAAACAAATATTCTCACAGATATTTACACAGTGTGGCGCAGTGGCGGATCCAGAAATTTTCATAAGTGGGGGCCTACTGACTGACCTAAGAGGGGGCCCGCTACAGTCACGCTTCAATGATTCCCTATATAACTTAAGCAACCAATTTTTTTCTCCAAAAGGGGGGGGGGCCCGGCCCCCTGGGCCCCACCTAAATCCGCGTCTGTGGTGGGGTGCTTTTATGTTTAAAATCGTTATATACAGGTTTGACTGTGATTTAAAAACAAATGTTGCTATCTTCTTATAATATTTACAAAAAAAAAAACGGTGCGGGAAATGGACATGATTACAATTCCGGATGCGGGAAGCGGGAGTATAAAAAATAAAAAAAAAATTCTGTTTTGAACAAAATAGGTGCGGGCGGGTCCGTCGAACAAGGGATCAAATTGGTGTGGCCTAAGTTCAAAATCTAAAACTTTTTTAAATTTCATTAACCATAGAATAAGGGCTATGCAACAATTGAATCAGCGCAAGTCTCATTAAGATTCATTTACACACACAATCATACGACTGTATGTTTGGTTAAAATAAATTATGCGATATAATAGATTTGTCTCTTGTAAATATAAATTCTTGCATTCAACAGATTAGAATAGAAGAAATGCCTGGAATGTACTGCATAATCTTCAATGGATAGAAGGCAAAATATTTGCGTCCAAAGTAGCTATTTGTATTTACTTAGTTGTGTTTTATTTTTCTCTTTTAGATTTATCATAACTTGTTATTTTTTTTTATGTAAATTTTGTTATTATGGTTGTCATTGTTGTATTTTCCTATGATCATTGACATTTGTTAAATTCTACTTGATATTGCTAGTTTGATTTATTTGTCTTAGTTTCCTTAAAGAGCTAGCCTTAAAAAAAAAGCGAACTTACTTTTTATCAAAGTCATTTACGAAAATTTGTGTTATGTTCGTATGATATTGACCTCTGCATATGTTGGACAAACAATTTTATATTCATGTAAGCGGAAAAGTTTTAACAGCTCTTTTGCAGGCATTATGTCTAGAAAGATTGATCGAGCGTTGTTTGGCAATATAGTGTTTGATTGGAAATGTAAGGAGAATTGTGATTTGAGCTAGCTATAAAACCAGTTTTAATCAACCATTTTCTATACAAGAAAATGTCTGTACCAAGTTAGGAATATGACAGTTGTTTCCCATTCCTTTGATGAGTTTGAGGTTTTGATTTTGCCTTTTGATCAGGGACTTTCCTTTTTGAACATTCCTCGGAATTAATTATTTTTGTGATTTTACTATTCAGAACTATTTCAATTACGTTTTCTCACTGTAAATATTGATCTAGAGTACTTTTTTAAAATTTTGTATTGAAGTGGTAATTTTAAAATTGCTTATTTCAGTTTATTTTGTTGAGCATTTCAAATTGTTTTTCCCTTATTTAATCTGTGTTTTCGACATGAAAATTGCGTTCAAACGAGACACATTTTAACACTTCAAATTTAACCCACACAGTTAATCATACATTAGGTTTAATGTTAGTTCCATATTATACATTTGTACAATATGCATACAATTTTTCAGCCTATTCATTCACCGTAGATATTTTTTTCTAGAATCAACGCTTCCTAAATTTGTCTCTAAAATTGACTCAGCAAATTTTATTCAATGATTCATTTGTGTGCCTAATATCGTTAAGTTTGAATTGGATTAAATACTGATTTCTGTTCACTAATGGATTTAATTTGAAAACCTTTTTTAAATTTAAGTAGATCCTTCACTGCATGAGAATCGAACCCCTCTGTTAAAATCCGTTTTGTGTGACTGTCATTATCGAAACATTGACGAAACCTCTCGATTACCAACGTGTTACAATTTAGATTTCTATTTTATATATGTTAGCGTCAATAAGTGAAATTAGGCATTAAGCATAAATCCCAGGCAATAAGCTAATTTTTTTTTTTTTTTTTTTTTTTTTTTTTTTATCTAGGATGAAACCGTGCCCTGTAATTTTGCATCAGTAAAATTAGATTTGTTTTTCTTTTGTTTATATTCAAACGTATTTTAATTGTAGTAATAAAATAAAATATTTGAAGTACTTGGTATTTATATGAAAGATGCACGAGATTTGCCTTCGAATTTTTAAGTATCACGGAAACAGTGATACTTCGAATTCAGCTCCCTCAAACCATATAATGATTTTACCGATTATATTTTTTATTTTCTTAACTATTTAAAATTAGTTTGTTTAATTCTAATATAAACCATAGTTATATTTTTTTACTTATGTTTTGTTTCAAAAAGTTTATATGTACAACTATAATATCAATTTATTTATTACATTTGATTTAAAACTAATAATTATTTTCTTATAATTAATCTATTTTTGAGGTAAAGTTGTTGGTTAAATTTGATACAGTATTTAGTTTTTTTATGAACAATTTTCTTTTACGCCAATATTTAGGACAGCGGTAAGGACATCCTAGCTAAGATAATCCTCAGATAAGTTCGATGTGCATGCTGAGAAATGTTGTATGTTGGTCTTAACTTTATCATTATTTCTGATCTATGAATATCTTATAGGACAGATCTTAGGGCAGTTTCGATAAACCGGCCCCGTTTCTAATAATGTTATTATGTAACAAATATATTTTTTATTTAGATGTCTTTTATTTACTCGCATTATATTTTAGGTATTAAGCTTAATGCCTATACACAATTTTCAGAATTTAAGACTAATGTCTTACATCATTTAGGCAATAGACTTACATAAACATATATAAATGACTTTGCAAAACATATCGATACAATGGACGCCACAGGGCATAACCTTTATATGTACATAATAGGCAAACGTATAATAAAAGTTAGTAGCCGCGAGGATAGCATGGTTAAGACCAATGGATGAAAGAGTGAAGTAAAGGGTAGAGACTTTTCTGTTCAAGATCAAATTCCTGTTTTTCTTTGATGTCCTTATTATTTTGTTTTTGTATGTTATTGTGGAAATTTTTGTAATAAAATCACGTTTATTTTCGGATTATTATTGGCTGATTCACATGTATAAAACGAAAACGATTACATTCAAGTTGCCCATTTTTGTTTTATCAATTAAGTATATATGGACAAGCGTTGATGCATGGAAAATTAGCCTTTCGATTGCTAGGCTAGTGGTTTCTTTTTCAAGAATCAACTCTTAGTCGTTGTATCTATACTACATAAAGGGGTTATGTTCATACAGAAGTAATGTAAATTGTGTAGATCAATTTATGTTGTTAATATAGTCTCGTCCTTTCGTGAAAGTACAATGAGGTTGTTCGTTGTTTTAATGCAAGTTTATCAATTCAATTTCAATTTTCAATTTCCATATGAACTTTACAGTTTGTGACATATAACAACAACAAAAACAAATGAAGACAATAACTAAGTAACTCAATATATATATACAAATTCAGGTAAATATTAAAGGGTCCCCTGTCCTCAGTTCCATTGACTTTTTTTTATAAAGGATCCTAGTTTATTCACTTGTGTTGGTGTTGATGGGTTAAGTATATATATAACTTTGTCATTGTCAATGAGATTAGCAAAGTAATTATTTTTCATGTTAATGCAATTAAAATATGCTAATCTAATTTTTGAATTGTAAGAACAATTTATTAAGAAATGTTTCTCATCATCTAGTAATTTGCATTTTTCCATGTCTCTCTTCGCGTGAAATTTTTAAATGCCTTCCTTTTTCAAGTAATAAAGAATGGTCACTGATTCTAAGTTTTGTAATTAATTATCTAAATTCAAAGTTTGAGTTAGAGAGGTAAGGTTTGATCAAAAGATTTGGATCAAGTACTTTATAAAAACTGAATTTACTTTTATTATCAATAGATCTCAACTTATCCATCAACAGGTTGTTGTAGTATGAGGTTATTTAATATAGTTTTTAATATTTTTTAATTGTTTTAAATCAGTTTTTTAGTCTATCTATATCAATATTAGATTCAGAAAGAATATCTTTTGCAAAAGTGAACCATGAATGAAGGCCGTACATTGACCTTTAACTGTTTACTTTTATAAATTGTTATTTGGCTGAAGAGTTGTCTCATTGACACTCACACCACATCTTCCTATATCAATGAATAGGACCCACTAGAATCCAAAGTGTTAGTTAATTGAAAAGATTCATGTAATAAGGGATTCCAATTTGCTAAATACATAATAGTTTGGGTTTTTATATGACATTCAATAGTTTATCAACATATATTTTATATGCAATCGAGTGTGCTAAGGTTGTGCAAAATAATCAAAATGGAAATATCAACCTAACAATGAAAAAGTGAATATCTTTACGAAAAATATTAACTTTTTTGGTTATAAGAAGGTCACTTGAATTGGCGTCGTCAATAAACTCATCATAGATACCAGGACTACATTTTGTTTATACGCCAGACGCGCGTTTCGTCTAAAAAAGACTCATCAGTGACGCTCGAATCCAAAAAAGTTAAAAAGGCCAAATAAAGTACGAAGTTGAAGAGCATTGAGGACCAAAATTCCTAAAAGTTTTGCCAAATCCAGCTAAGGTAATCTATGCCTGAGGTAGAAAAGCCTTAGTATTTCAAAAATTCTAAATTTTGTAAACAGTTAATTTATGAATATAACCATAGCAATGATAACTCATGTCAGCACAAAGCACAAAAAGTGGTGACTACAGGGCTGGTGATACCCTCGGGGAAATAAATCTCCATCAGCAGTGGCATCGACCAAGTGGTAATACATAAACTCATCATAGATACCTGGACTACATTTTGTATATACACGGTTTAACTTTTACAAAATTCTTGTCATCTGAAAGTGCTGGTCCAAACGCAGTCGATAGGTTTAACTAAATGTGTCCAATGACCCCGACTGCCAACCAAAATGGCTAAAATGGCTAAAAATAGAAGTTTGAGGTTAAGTGCAATTTCTATTTATTTTCGTAAAAACTGCTTCACATAGAGTAAATCAGGCAAGGCGGAATTGTGCAGAATGTTGCAATCGTTCTACTGTTCATTTACATCAAAACTGTTAACTTATTAACCAGGAATTATTGCCCTTAAATGATAAAACATGCCTGTTTTGTTGAAGCAATATTAAATAAATAGAATTTTCAGCAAGCAAAAATTATTAGCAAGACAAGATCTACTAACAAACCAAACTTCTGAAATGGTCATTTACTCCTTATAACTGTTTGTGCCCTTAGATGTCGATTTTTACCAATTTTTTGTGTTATTCCCTTTCCCTTTATTTTGCTTATTATTATATAAAAAGCAAAAACAATCATCAAGTCTAGATCTAAACATATATTTGGTAACATAGATGAAATTGTATATATTATAGGAATCATTACCTTTAATTGATGATTTTTACTCTTTTTATTGTTTTGCTTAAAACTATAGAAGGTTGAGAAAAATCAAGCAGAAACACATTATCAGCAAAACCAAATCAACAAAAAGAGATTATATTAATTCACAAATGTTATACTTACAATATTTGCGAGTGTCCAATGTTTTAGATGCACATGGACTTATGTGACCCATACTGGCCCTTTGTGGCCTTTTAATATATATTCATGGTACTATGATCTACTATATAACATTTTTTAAAACCTTGTCTCACTTCTTTTCTTAGAAGTTTGTAGTAAGACAAATAATTGTCTATTTTAATGGACAGTATATACTGTAAATGCGCAGTCCAAGAATTTCCGCCCAGTTCTAGATAATGTGCTTCAAAGAGTTAATATTAATTAAAAAAATGTCATCTAATTTATTTGTTTTCAAATACTTATTCAAGATTGTTGAAAATATTCACATTATTCAGTTATACCATTTGTGTTTTTCGAATCTAATACCAATATTTTTATTTATACATAAAATGACCCCATTTTAACCTTTTGAATTGATGGGTTATGCTACAAAGTGAATTTGTTATGCTTTTAGTCCATTTAGTCTGTGATTATCGGATTATTTGCATGATTTTATATTTATGTTTGTTATATTTTACTGTAATACGTAGTTCTAGATTTGACATTAAACTTTATTAAATATTTTTTAATGTTTTTATTGACAGATTTTTGTGCATTAACCATTGCATTTCTCTGTCCGTTTCATCGAGTAATTATTGTTTAAACTGTACTGTACTGTAGTATTAACTTATTTTTCTGCTGTTTTTTGAAGATGTTTGTTTCTTTTGTGGAACTGATGAACTTGAACCTGCTGAGGCAGGAGATGAAGATACAGCTAATAAATATTATTCTTTATGTACTGGTTGTAAAGAGAATGGTAAAAAACTTGTCGAAGGACGTACTAGGAATAAATTTAATCCTAAAGAAAATCTTGTCGAAGGACGTTCTAGGAAGAAATCTAATCCTAAATGACTTGGCAAAATAACCAAATATTAAAATCATATATTGTTACAAATATGTTTGAACTCTTTGTATTAATATATGCATCTCCCCATTACGCCAGTTCATTTTTACAAATGGACGCCATTGTAGTCTAGGGATGACCCGCTGCCAATTTTGTTCTTGAAAACCGATAAATTTGTCCGCATAGCACCATTACGATCCTTATATGTAAGTTGTATTTTAAAAGACAAATGTATCTACTAGCTAATGAGCATCAGTTAATGATCGTTTCTGCATTGATTCAACTAAAAACTATTGTCTAATCGATTGTCAGGTTGAATTTTTGAAAATTCATAGATATTTAAAAAAATTATAATTAAATATTTCGTGGAAGGGAAGACTAGATTTTTTAAGTGGTTGAAGACTATAAACCTTCAGTTATCACACACAAAAACATATTTTTTTTCGAAGATATGCATTTTCATCATCCAACTTGGAACACTGTCGTCAAGTAGTTTTAGTAAAAAATAGCTATTCGAACACACCTACTCTGTTTTTATGATTCATTAGATAGGTATTTCACTTGACCCATATATCTCATCTTTTAGTACTGTGATTTTTGTATGTAATAAAGTCAACCTGTAGGTTTGATATATAAAAATGATGGAATCTGAAGCGAGATGATGTACCAAATATTCTTGCTTTGTACGTTTTCTAGACAAAATATTCAACTCAAACACGCTTTAACATAAAAAGGAGCACTCGATTTTCTCTTTTAGATACAATGTTACCCATTTTTTTAGAATTTTTTCTTGAGTCACATAATAGAAGGGCAGACACGAAAATTACTGAACTATTAGATTGATATGTTCTCCGTCCGTGGTAATATTTTCAAAAAAATCGGAGGTTATGCATTTACTACATCCAACTTGATAGATACCCATGTCGTCGACTTGATATCTTATTGTTCTGCTTAGGGACGACATCAAAAGATCAATGTAAGATAAAAAAAATTAATTCAAATAGTTTGGGGGGGGGGCTTTGAACTAATGCAAGATTTGGTTATCTGACATTGATTTTTACATATTGTTATGATATTGTCATTATTGTATTTATTTATGTTAGCCTGCTTTGTGTTGTGTGGCCTGATAGTTGTTTACAGAATAATCTTAGAATGTGCAGTTTAGAAATCACTGGAACAATTACAGAATGATTGGAATTTTCCAGAATGATCCTAATAAAAGTTGCGTTATATAAACTTCTACATTTTACTGGAAACTTCTGTTGTAACTTTCTAGGATGTTCCATTATAGACTGTTCTAGAATCTTCCATGACAACTATATATATACAGACACTAAAGTTAAACTCACTCTTGGACTTGGACTTAGACATCGATAGACATTAGCATTCACAGCATTTGGATTGATACTTTTATTCTACAAACAACATCATACTGGATTGTAACCTTAGTAGTGAACGTAATATTCAGATTGGATTCCGAAAGATATCCGGATACAGATAAAGACAAAAGATTGGACTCATATTTTGACAGTTAAGTTGACAGTAATATTTGTGTAATACTTTTTGTACACTTTTGTATAATAAATATTGTTAAATTTTATTATTGATTTGTGTCTTTTGTTGGCTACAATTTAAAGGCGATTTCTGGCCGTAACAATATATCCATATGGGTCAATCAATTTTTCCCAAATTAAGTTAAGAGGGGGTGGGGTCAGTGAAAAAACTATGTGAATTAAGTTTTTTATCCTTCATTGAACTTTTGATGTCGTCCCTTAACTATGTACTATAAATTGAAACCTTATGCAGATGGTGTTTTTATAATAGAACACTTCGTAATTGAGAAGAAAATTGTCATTTTATTTGTTTCTATTAACTTTTAATTTTTTTGTTACTATAGTAAACATTACAGTAAGCATTTATCGCCTTCTCTAACAAAGAGCTTCGATTATATATATTTTTTTTAGTTTAATAAAACATATAGTTTTATTTGAATTTAACTTTTATTATGGTCAACTGTTGGATAATTTTCACACTGGATATTTGTCAGAATCTTGTCACATGAGATGGATCATCTCATATTAAAGATTATTTTTGTGACCTTTGCATGTATTTCGGTCTATTTTATTTTGAAGAGATTGGTAGTCGAAATTTCTATTGTGCATGTGTCTGGAATGAAATCTATTAAAATATTAAAAAAAGAAGATGTGGTAAGATCGCCAATCAGACACTATTCGCAAGTACAAACATAACACAGAAATTGAAAACTATAGCCAAGCTCATGTTACAGTCTTCAATAATGAGCAAAATAAGCCATTTCTTATCGTTTACATATAAATTTCACCTTACAAAATAATTTCATATGAAATAAAAAAAAAAAAAGAAAATCCTCCCACCCTCCCCGTTTTTTTCAATAAGTTGGCTGAATTTTTACCAATTAATTGAAGTTGGCCTTACCATGATCTTAGACGTTTACCGCATGTCTGATCGTCTGTTAACCTACGTTCAATTTTTGTTGTTGTTTTCTTGACATATATTGTTTTTGTATATTTGTTGTTGTTTGTGGATCTTTTGCCGTCTGTCAGTTATTGTTTTTACATTATAACCTAAGACCACATTAAGGTATTAACTTTGTCATTTTAGAATAAACTCACTGTATTTTACGATAAACATTTATCAATTTCCTTTTGTGTTTATAATTCAGTAGTTTATTTAAACAACATACTAACCAATAAAACATACGAATCATCGTTATAACCAAAATCGAACACTCACCAAGTGTTTAATTGGTGAAATTTGCTTTTAGAAAGACAAGGAATGCGTTTACTGTAATGGCTTCTTAGTGTTTTCGTTTCTTTGTTAGAATATCTCGTTTACTCACTGCATTTGACTGCTATAGTAGTATTTTGTAAGATTACTGTCTTTTAACTCTTTCATGATTATGAAATGCGTAGTTTCCGTAGTAAACCTGGCTAAAATAACAATCAAATGTACAAGGCTTATAATTTGAAACACCAGACGCGCGTTTCGTCTACATAAAACTCATCAGTGACGCTCAGATCAGAATATTTAGAAAACCAAATAAGTATAAAGTTGAAGAGCATTAAGGCCCCAAAAATTACAAAAAGTGTGCCAAACACGGCTCAGGCAATCTGTGTCTGGGATAAGAACATCCTCAGTATTTCGAAAAATTCATAAAAGCTATATATTTTCAGTCTAGGAGTACATATTGGAGAAAACAAATAAGCAGGTAACGACCACTTGTGTCGATAAACTAATTAATTTAGTACAGCGAACAATATAAATGTTGTAAGTAAATAACAATACACATCTGAAAAAAATCAACCTTTAGATTAGCAAGGGAGTATTTAAACCATTAGACGTCAAAAAGACAACATATAAGGAAAACAAAAAACGAGAAGAACAACACAGTTCACGAGCACTTCACAAGATTGAACAACACATAAGAGGGGTCACATAAGTAAACCCAAATAAGCTCAGATGGAATGGAAGTTTAAGTTTCTCAAATGGTTCCAATAGTTTTACTAAAATTTTATAAAGAAAATACTATCAATTTCTTAACAAATGTGAAATTTGGAAAAGACCTATATTTATATATCAACTGTTTTGTTTATTGTAACCTTGTCAATTTTAGTTGAAAAGATGTGATCAAAATTGTCACCATACTTTGAATTATGCAGTCGGAATCGGGGGAACATTGTCAAAATAGCAGAAATTGAACGCAAAAGGTAAAAATAACTGTTTTTTGCTATTACTGAGAAGCTAATGAATGAGTTATGCATAAACGAATAAAATAACAAGTCAAAGAGAGCACGGATACATTTGGCTTCATTTAAAATCTCGTCCATCAATGGTAACAGATAAAAGAGGCAGAAGATATCAAGAGGACTATAAAAACTCAAAGATGCAAGGAAGGCGACAACATCATTATAAAAAAAAAAAAAAAACGGCGAAAATTAAACAACAGTCTATCAAACACTACAGAAAACAATTTAATTCAGGTTGAGCTCTTTAATAAAAGAAAGTTGAACTGATCGTTAAATCTGTCTGTAAGTTTAGAACTTTAGAGGAATACTCGTGTTGAATGACGAAAAGGACTTTGATTGGATGTTTTCTATAACAGATCTTTAATTTTATTTTGGTATTCACATCGGATTTATATCAGTTCATGGTAACTCTGAGGCTCGGTTTTAGTTACTTAAAGCTATATAACAATGCAAAATTTTAAAGGAGGTTAATCGAAAAACATTTTTGAAATATAAAATATAACATTGTGTTTATATGGACGTTGTAGTTAGGGTATTCGGTATAGTGCCAGAAGGCCATACACTTATTTTTTTTTACAAAGGAGATGTTAACTATGCAATACATTCAAATTCAATTTGTATCATGAAAGCCGGAGCAGTGAACGTTATCTCGATGGAAATAAGATTTGCCAATACTAAAACATATGTATACCAAATATCATTGACCTTCCACAAGGGTTTCTAATAAACTGTCATAAGCATGCACTCCTATATATGTGTAAAGAGAATGGTAAAGTGTTATTTTAGTGAAACGTTTTCGGCCTTTTTATTTCACGTGCTTCGTATTTTGACGTTTTATTTCTCGTTTTCTCGTGTTCGGTTCGATTTGCCAGGGGGCCACAGACCACAATTAATTCCTCTATCAGTTCTTTATAACCTTTTACATCATTAAAAAAATTGCACCATGCACTTTTGTCCAATTTTTTGTGTGTGTAATGTATTGTCCTAGTCCAAATATATATCCAAAATTTAGAAAGATTGAAGCAATCACTTTTACAAATTTAGCCAATACACATCCATACCCCTATTGACAAGTCAAGAGATGTTCTGAAAACTGTAAACATCACCTTTTTGCACTTGACCTAATCACTCATTCCATATCAAAATCAGTTAAAATACAACCTCCAAAAATTTATTTGACCTCTCTTCTTTCATTTCCACCCAAAAAGATTTAAGGAATGAGTGAGGAAAGGAAAGAAAAAAAATTAAGGAAAAATACACTCTAATTAAAAGGAACTATATTGATCATCTCATATTAAAGATTATTTTTGTGACCTTTGCATGTATTTCGGTCAATTTTATTTTGAAGAGATTGGTAGTCGAAATTTCTATTGTGCATGTGTCTGGAATGAAATCTATTAAAATATTAAAAAAAGAAGATGTGGTAAGATCGCCAATCAGACACTATTCGCAAGTACAAACATAACACAGAAATTGAAAACTATAGCCAAGCTCATGTTACAGTCTTCAATAATGAGCAAAATAAGCCATTTCTTATCGTTTACATATAAATTTCACCTTACAAAATAATTTCATATGAAATAAAAAAAAAAAAAAAAAATCCTCCCACCCTCCCCGTTTTTTTCAATAAGTTGGCTGAATTTTTACCAATTAATTGAAGTTGGCCTTACCATGATCTTAGACGTTTACCGCATGTCTGGTCGTCTGTTAACCTACGTTCAATTTTTGTTGTTGTTTTCTTGACATATATTGTTTTTGTATATTTGTTGTTGTTTGTGGATCTTTTGCCGTCTGTCAGTTATTGTTTTTACATTATAACCTAAGACCACATTAGGGTATTAACTTTGTCATTTTAGAATAAACTCACTGTATTTTACGATAAACATTTATCAATTTCCTTTTGTGTTTATAATTCAGTAGTTTATTTAAACAACATACTAACCAATAAAACATACGAATCATCGTTATAACCAAAATCGAACACTCACCAAGTGTTTAATTGGTGAAATTTGCTTTTAGAAAGACAAGGAATGCGTTTACTGTAATGGCTTCTTAGTGTTTTCGTTTCTTTGTTAGAATATCTCGTTTACTCACTGCATTTGACTGCTATAGTAGTATTTTGTAAGATTACTGTCTTTTAACTCTTTCATGATTATGAAATGCGTAGTTTCCGTAGTAAACCTGGCTAAAATAACAATCAAATGTACAAGGCTTATAATTTGAAACACCAGACGCGCGTTTCGTCTACATAAAACTCATCAGTGACGCTCAGATCAGAATATTTAGAAAACCAAATAAGTATAAAGTTGAAGAGCATTAAGGCCCCAAAAATTACAAAAAGTGTGCCAAACACGGCTCAGGCAATCTGTGTCTGGGATAAGAACATCCTCAGTATTTCGAAAAATTCATAAAAGCTATATATTTTCAGTCTAGGAGTACATATTGGAGAAAACAAATAAGCAGGTAACGACCACTTGTGTCGATAAACTAATTAATTTAGTACAGCGAACAATATAAATGTTGTAAGTAAATAACAATACACATTTGAAAAAAATCAACCTTTAGATTAGCAAGGGAGTATTTAAACCATTAGACGTCAAAAAGACAACATATAAGGAAAACAAAAAACGAGAAGAACAACACAGTTCACGAGCACTTCACAAGATTGAACAACACATAAGAGGGGTCACATAAGTAAACCCAAATAAGCTCAGATGGAATGGAAGTTTAAGTTTCTCAAATGGTTCCAATAGTTTTACTAAAATTTTATAAAGAAAATACTATCAATTTCTTAACAAATGTGAAATTTGGAAAAGACCTATATTTATATATCAACTGTTTTGTTTATTGTAACCTTGTCAATTTTAGTTGAAAAGATGTGATCAAAATTGTCACCATACTTTGAATTATGCAGTCGGAATCGGGGGAACATTGTCAAAATAGCAGAAATTGAACGCAAAAGGTAAAAATAACTGTTTTTTGCTATTACTGAGAAGCTAATGAATGAGTTATGCATAAACGAATAAAATAACAAGTCAAAGAGAGCACGGATACATTTGGCTTCATTTAAAATCTCGTCCATCAATGGTAACAGATAAAAGAGGCAGAAGATATCAAGAGGACTATAAAAACTCAAAGATGCAAGGAAGGCGACAACATCATTATAAAAAAACAAAAAAAACGGCGAAAATTAAACAACAGTCTATCAAACACTACAGAAAACAATTTAATTCAGGTTGAGCTCTTTAATAAAAGAAAGTTGAACTGATCGTTAAATCTGTCTGTAAGTTTAGAACTTTAGAGGAATACTCGTGTTGAATGACGAAAAGGACTTTGATTGGATGTTTTCTATAACAGATCTTTAATTTTATTTTGGTATTCACATCGGATTTATATCAGTTCATGGTAACTCTGAGGCTCGGTTTTAGTTACTTAAAGCTATATAACAATGCAAAATTTTAAAGGAGGTTAATCGAAAAACATTTTTGAAATATAAAATATAACATTGTGTTTATATGGACGTTGTAGTTAGGGTATTCGGTATAGTGCCAGAAGGCCATACACTTATTTTTTTTTACAAAGGAGATGTTAACTATGCAATACATTCAAATTCAATTTGTATCATGAAAGCCGGAGCAGTGAACGTTATCTCGATGGAAATAAGATTTGCCAATACTAAAACATATGTATACCAAATATCATTGACCTTCCACAAGGGTTTCTAATAAACTGTCATAAGCATGCACTCCTATATATGTGTAAAGAGAATGGTAAAGTGTTATTTTAGTGAAACGTTTTCGGCCTTTTTATTTCACGTGCTTCGTATTTTGACGTTTTATTTCTCGTTTTCTCGTGTTCGGTTCGATTTGCCAGGGGGCCACAGACCACAATTAATTCCTCTATCAGTTCTTTATAACCTTTTGCATCATTAAAAAAATTGCACCATGCACTTTTGTCCAATTTTTTGTGTGTGTAATGTATTGTCCTAGTCCAAATATATATCCAAAATTTAGAAAGATTGAAGCAATCACTTTTACAAATTTAGCCAATACACATCCATACCCCTATTGACAAGTCAAGAGATGTTCTGAAAACTGTAAACATCACCTTTTTGCACTTGACCTAATCACTCATTCCATATCAAAATCAGTTAAAATACAACCTCCAAAAATTTATTTGACCTCTCTTCTTTCATTTCCACCCAAAAAGATTTAAGGAATGAGTGAGGAAAGGAAAGAAAAAAAATTAAGGAAAAATACACTCTAATTAAAAGGAACTATATTGATCATCTCATATTAAAGATTATTTTTGTGACCTTTGCATGTATTTCGGTCAATTTTATTTTGAAGAGATTGGTAGTCGAAATTTCTATTGTGCATGTGTCTGGAATGAAATCTATTAAAATATTAAAAAAAGAAGATGTGGTAAGATCGCCAATCAGACACTATTCGCAAGTACAAACATAACACAGAAATTGAAAACTATAGCCAAGCTCATGTTACAGTCTTCAATAATGAGCAAAATAAGCCATTTCTTATCGTTTACATATAAATTTCACCTTACAAAATAATTTCATATGAAATAAAAAAAAAAAAAAGAAAATCCTCCCACCCTCCCCGTTTTTTTCAATAAGTTGGCTGAATTTTTACCAATTAATTGAAGTTGGCCTTACCATGATCTTAGACGTTTACCGCATGTCTGATCGTCTGTTAACCTACGTTCAATTTTTGTTGTTGTTTTCTTGACATATATTGTTTTTGTATATTTGTTGTTGTTTGTGGATCTTTTGCCGTCTGTCAGTTATTGTTTTTACATTATAACCTAAGACCACATTAGGGTATTAACTTTGTCATTTTAGAATAAACTCACTGTATTTTACGATAAACATTTATCAATTTCCTTTTGTGTTTATAATTCAGTAGTTTATTTAAACAACATACTAACCAATAAAACATACGAATCATCGTTATAACCAAAATCGAACACTCACCAAGTGTTTAATTGGTGAAATTTGCTTTTAGAAAGACAAGGAATGCGTTTACTGTAATGGCTTCTTAGTGTTTTCGTTTCTTTGTTAGAATATCTCGTTTACTCACTGCATTTGACTGCTATAGTAGTATTTTGTAAGATTACTGTCTTTTAACTCTTTCATGATTATGAAATGCGTAGTTTCCGTAGTAAACCTGGCTAAAATAACAATCAAATGTACAAGGCTTATAATTTGAAACACCAGACGCGCGTTTCGTCTACATAAAACTCATCAGTGACGCTCAGATCAGAATATTTAGAAAACCAAATAAGTATAAAGTTGAAGAGCATTAAGGCCCCAAAAATTACAAAAAGTGTGCCAAACACGGCTCAGGCAATCTGTGTCTGGGATAAGAACATCCTCAGTATTTCGAAAAATTCATAAAAGCTATATATTTTCAGTCTAGGAGTACATATTGGAGAAAACAAATAAGCAGGTAACGACCACTTGTGTCGATAAACTAATTAATTTAGTACAGCGAACAATATAAATGTTGTAAGTAAATAACAATACACATTTGAAAAAAATCAACCTTTAGATTAGCAAGGGAGTATTTAAACCATTAGACGTCAAAAAGACAACATATAAGGAAAACAAAAAACGAGAAGAACAACACAGTTCACGAGCACTTCACAAGATTGAACAACACATAAGAGGGGTCACATAAGTAAACCCAAATAAGCTCAGATGGAATGGAAGTTTAAGTTTCTCAAATGGTTCCAATAGTTTTACTAAAATTTTATAAAGAAAATACTATCAATTTCTTAACAAATGTGAAATTTGGAAAAGACCTATATTTATATATCAACTGTTTTGTTTATTGTAACCTTGTCAATTTTAGTTGAAAAGATGTGATCAAAATTGTCACCATACTTTGAATTATGCAGTCGGAATCGGGGGAACATTGTCAAAATAGCAGAAATTGAACGCAAAAGGTAAAAATAACTGTTTTTTGCTATTACTGAGAAGCTAATGAATGAGTTATGCATAAACGAATAAAATAACAAGTCAAAGAGAGCACGGATACATTTGGCTTCATTTAAAATCTCGTCCATCAATGGTAACAGATAAAAGAGGCAGAAGATATCAAGAGGACTATAAAAACTCAAAGATGCAAGGAAGGCGACAACATCATTACAAAAAAAACCAAAAAAAACGGCGAAAATTAAACAACAGTCTATCAAACACTACAGAAAACAATTTAATTCAGGTTGAGCTTTTTAATAAAAGAAAGTTGAACTGATCGTTAAATCTGTCTGTAAGTTTAGAACTTTAGAGGAATACTCGTGTTGAATGACGAAAAGGACTTTGATTGGATGTTTTCTATAACAGATCTTTAATTTTATTTTGGTATTCACATCGGATTTATATCAGTTCATGGTAACTCTGAGGCTCGGTTTTAGTTACTTAAAGCTATATAACAATGCAAAATTTTAAAGGAGGTTAATCGAAAAACATTTTTGAAATATAAAATATAACATTGTGTTTATATGGACGTTGTAGTTAGGGTATTCGGTATAGTGCCAGAAGGCCATACACTTATTTTTTTTTACAAAGGAGATGTTAACTATGCAATACATTCAAATTCAATTTGTATCATGAAAGCCGGAGCAGTGAACGTTATCTCGATGGAAATAAGATTTGCCAATACTAAAACATATGTATACCAAATATCATTGACCTTCCACAAGGGTTTCTAATAAACTGTCATAAGCATGCACTCCTATATATGTGTAAAGAGAATGGTAAAGTGTTATTTTAGTGAAACGTTTTCGGCCTTTTTATTTCACGTGCTTCGTATTTTGACGTTTTATTTCTCGTTTTCTCGTGTTCGGTTCGATTTGCCAGGGGGCCACAGACCACAATTAATTCCTCTATCAGTTCTTTATAACCTTTTGCATCATTAAAAAAATTGCACCATGCACTTTTGTCCAATTTTTTGTGTGTGTAATGTATTGTCCTAGTCCAAATATATATCCAAAATTTAGAAAGATTGAAGCAATCACTTTTACAAATTTAGCCAATACACATCCATACCCCTATTGACAAGTCAAGAGATGTTCTGAAAACTGTAAACATCACCTTTTTGCACTTGACCTAATCACTCATTCCATATCAAAATCAGTTAAAATACAACCTCCAAAAATTTATTTGACCTCTCTTCTTTCATTTCCACCCAAAAAGATTTAAGGAATGAGTGAGGAAAGGAAAGAAAAAAAATTAAGGAAAAATACACTCTAATTAAAAGGAACTATATTGATCATCTCATATTAAAGATTATTTTTGTGACCTTTGCATGTATTTCGGTCAATTTTATTTTGAAGAGATTGGTAGTCGAAATTTCTATTGTGCATGTGTCTGGAATGAAATCTATTAAAATATTAAAAAAAGAAGATGTGGTAAGATCGCCAATCAGACACTATTCGCAAGTACAAACATAACACAGAAATTGAAAACTATAGCCAAGCTCATGTTACAGTCTTCAATAATGAGCAAAATAAGCCATTTCTTATCGTTTACATATAAATTTCACCTTACAAAATAATTTCATATGAAATAAAAAAAAAAAAAGAAAATCCTCCCACCCTCCCCGTTTTTTTCAATAAGTTGGCTGAATTTTTACCAATTAATTGAAGTTGGCCTTACCATGATCTTAGAAGTTTACCGCATGTCTGATCGTCTGTTAACCTACGTTCAATTTTTGTTGTTGTTTTCTTGACATATATTGTTTTTGTATATTTGTTGTTGTTTGTGGATCTTTTGCCGTCTGTCAGTTATTGTTTTTACATTATAACCTAAGACCACATTAGGGTATTAACTTTGTCATTTTAGAATAAACTCACTGTATTTTACGATAAACATTTATCAATTTCCTTTTCTGTTTATAATTCAGTAGTTTTATCATTACAAAAAAAAAACAAAAAAAAAACGGCGAAAATTAAACAACAGTCTATCAAACACTACAGAAAACAATTTAATTCAGGTTGAGCTTTTTAATAAAAGAAAGTTGAACTGATCGTTAAATCTGTCTGTAAGTTTAGAACTTTAGAGGAATACTCGTGTTGAATGACGAAAAGGACTTTGATTGGATGTTTTCTATAACAGATCTTTAATTTTATTTTGGTATTCACATCGGATTTATATCAGTTCATGGTAACTCTGAGGCTCGGTTTTAGTTACTTAAAGCTATATAACAATGCAAAATTTTAAAGGAGGTTAATCGAAAAACATTTTTGAAATATAAAATATAACATTGTGTTTATATGGACGTTGTAGTTAGGGTATTCGGTATAGTGCCAGAAGGCCATACACTTATTTTTTTTTACAAAGGAGATGTTAACTATGCAATACATTCAAATTCAATTTGTATCATGAAAGCCGGAGCAGTGAACGTTATCTCGATGGAAATAAGATTTGCCAATACTAAAACATATGTATACCAAATATCATTGACCTTCCACAAGGGTTTCTAATAAACTGTCATAAGCATGCACTCCTATATATGTGTAAAGAGAATGGTAAAGTGTTATTTTAGTGAAACGTTTTCGGCCTTTTTATTTCACGTGCTTCGTATTTTGACGTTTTATTTCTCGTTTTCTCGTGTTCGATTCGATTTGCCAGGGGGCCACAGACCACAATTAATTCCTCTATCAGTTCTTTATAACCTTTTGCATCATTAAAAAAATTGCACCATGCACTTTTGTCCAATTTTTTGTGTGTGTAATGTATTGTCCTAGTCCAAATATATATCCAAAATTTAGAAAGATTGAAGCAATCACTTTTACAAATTTAGCCAATACACATCCATACCCCTATTGACAAGTCAAGAGATGTTCTGAAAACTGTAAACATCACCTTTTTGCACTTGACCTAATCACTCATTCCATATCAAAATCAGTTAAAATACAACCTCCAAAAATTTATTTGACCTCTCTTCTTTCATTTCCACCCAAAAAGATTTAAGGAATGAGTGAGGAAAGGAAAGAAAAAAAATTAAGGAAAAATACACTCTAATTAAAAGGAACTATATTGATCATCTCATATTAAAGATTATTTTTGTGACCTTTGCATGTATTTCGGTCAATTTTATTTTGAAGAGATTGGTAGTCGAAATTTCTATTGTGCATGTGTCTGGAATGAAATCTATTAAAATATTAAAAAAAGAAGATGTGGTAAGATCGCCAATCAGACACTATTCGCAAGTACAAACATAACACAGAAATTGAAAACTATAGCCAAGCTCATGTTACAGTCTTCAATAATGAGCAAAATAAGCCATTTCTTATCGTTTACATATAAATTTCACCTTACAAAATAATTTCATATGAAATAAAAAAAAAAAAAAAAAATCCTCCCACCCTCCCCGTTTTTTTCAATAAGTTGGCTGAATTTTTACCAATTAATTGAAGTTGGCCTTACCATGATCTTAGACGTTTACCGCATGTCTGATCGTCTGTTAACCTACGTTCAATTTTTGTTGTTGTTTTCTTGACATATATTGTTTTTGTATATTTGTTGTTGTTTGTGGATCTTTTGCCGTCAGTCAGTTATTGTTTTTACATTATAACCTAAGACCACATTAGGGTATTAACTTTGTCATTTTAGAATAAACTCACTGTATTTTACGATAAACATTTATCAATTTCCTTTTGTGTTTATAATTCAGTAGTTTATTTAATCAACATACTAACCAATAAAACATACGAATCATCGTTATAACCAAAATCGAACACTCACCAAGTGTTTAATTGGTGAAATTTGCTTTTAGAAAGACAAGGAATGCGTTTACTGTAATGGCTTCTTAGTGTTTTCGTTTCTTTGTTAGAATATCTCGTTTACTCACTGCATTTGACTGCTATAGTAGTATTTTGTAAGATTACTGTCTTTTAACTCTTTCATGATTATGAAATGCGTAGTTTCCGTAGTAAACCTGGCTAAAATAACAATCAAATGTACAAGGCTTATAATTTGAAACACCAGACGCGCGTTTCGTCTACATAAAACTCATCAGTGACGCTCAGATCAGAATATTTAGAAAACCAAATAAGTATAAAGTTGAAGAGCATTAAGGCCCCAAAAATTACAAAAAGTGTGCCAAACACGGCTCAGGCAATCTGTGTCTGGGATAAGAACATCCTCAGTATTTCGAAAAATTCATAAAAGCTATATATTTTCAGTCTAGGAGTACATATTGGAGAAAACAAATAAGCAGGTAACGACCACTTGTGTCGATAAACTAATTAATTTAGTACAGCGAACAATATAAATGTTGTAAGTAAATAACAATACACATTTGAAAAAAATCAACCTTTAGATTAGCAAGGGAGTATTTAAACCATTAGACGTCAAAAAGACAACATATAAGGAAAACAAAAAACGAGAAGAACAACACAGTTCACGAGCACTTCACAAGATTGAACAACACATAAGAGGGGTCACATAAGTAAACCCAAATAAGCTCAGATGGAATGGAAGTTTAAGTTTCTCAAATGGTTCCAATAGTTTTACTAAAATTTTATAAAGAAAATACTATCAATTTCTTAACAAATGTGAAATTTGGAAAAGACCTATATTTATATATCAACTGTTTTGTTTATTGTAACCTTGTCAATTTTAGTTGAAAAGATGTGATCAAAATTGTCACCATACTTTGAATTATGCAGTCGGAATCGGGGGAACATTGTCAAATAGCAGAAATTGAACGCAAAAGGTAAAAATAACTGTTTTTTGCTATTACTGAGAAGCTAATGAATGAGTTATGCATAAACGAATAAAATAACAAGTCAAAGAGAGCACGGATACATTTGGCTTCATTTAAAATCTCGTCCATCAATGGTAACAGATAAAAGAGGCAGAAGATATCAAGAGGACTATAAAAACTCAAAGATGCAAGGAAGGCGACAACATCATTACAAAAAAAAACAAAAAAAACGGCGAAAATTAAACAACAGTCTATCAAACACTACAGAAAACAATTTAATTCAGGTTGAGCTTTTTAATAAAAGAAAGTTGAACTGATCGTTAAATCTGTCTGTAAGTTTAGAACTTTAGAGGAATACTCGTGTTGAATGACGAAAAGGACTTTGATTGGATGTTTTCTATAACAGATCTTTAATTTTATTTTGGTATTCACATCGGATTTATATCAGTTCATGGTAACTCTGAGGCTCGGTTTTAGTTACTTAAAGCTATATAACAATGCAAAATTTTAAAGGAGGTTAATCGAAAAACATTTTTGAAATATAAAATATAACATTGTGTTTATATGGACGTTGTAGTTAGGGTATTCGGTATAGTGCCAGAAGGCCATACACTTATTTTTTTTTACAAAGGAGATGTTAACTATGCAATACATTCAAATTCAATTTGTATCATGAAAGCCGGAGCAGTGAACGTTATCTCGATGGAAATAAGATTTGCCAATACTAAAACATATGTATACCAAATATCATTGACCTTCCACAAGGGTTTCTAATAAACTGTCATAAGCATGCACTCCTATATATGTGTAAAGAGAATGGTAAAGTGTTATTTTAGTGAAACGTTTTCGGCCTTTTTATTTCACGTGCTTCGTATTTTGACGTTTTATTTCTCGTTTTCTCGTGTTCGGTTCGATTTGCCAGGGGGCCACAGACCACAATTAATTCCTCTATCAGTTCTTTATAACCTTTTGCATCATTAAAAAAATTGCACCATGCACTTTTGTCCAATTTTTTGTGTGTGTAATGTATTGTCCTAGTCCAAATATATATCCAAAATTTAGAAAGATTGAAGCAATCACTTTTACAAATTTAGCCAATACACATCCATACCCCTATTGACAAGTCAAGAGATGTTCCGAAAACTGTAAATATCACCTTTTTGCACTTGACCTAATCACTCATTCCATATCAAAATCAGTTAAAATACAACCTCCAAAAATTTATTTGACCTCTCTTCTTTCATTTCCACCCAAAAAGATTTAAGGAATGAGTGAGGAAAGGAAAGAAAAAAAATTAAGGAAAAATACACTCTAATTAAAAGGAACTATATTGATCATCTCATATTAAAGATTATTTTTGTGACCTTTGCATGTATTTCGGTCAATTTTATTTTGAAGAGATTGGTAGTCGAAATTTCTATTGTGCATGTGTCTGGAATGAAATCTATTAAAATATTAAAAAAAGAAGATGTGGTAAGATCGCCAATCAGACACTATTCGCAAGTACAAACATAACACAGAAATTGAAAACTATAGCCAAGCTCATGTTACAGTCTTCAATAATGAGCAAAATAAGCCATTTCTTATCGTTTACATATAAATTTCACCTTACAAAATAATTTCATATGAAATAAAAAAAAAAAAAGAAAATCCTCCCACCCTCCCCGTTTTTTTCAATAAGTTGGCTGAATTTTTACCAATTAATTGAAGTTGGCCTTACCATGATCTTAGACGTTTACCGCATGTCTGATCGTCTGTTAACCTACGTTCAATTTTTGTTGTTGTTTTCTTGACATATATTGTTTTTGTATATTTGTTGTTGTTTGTGGATCTTTTGCCGTCTGTCAGTTATTGTTTTTACATTATAACCTAAGACCACATTAGGGTATTAACTATGTCATTTTAGAATAAACTCACTGTATTTTACGATAAACATTTATCAATTTCCTTTTGTGTTTATAATTCAGTAGTTTATTTAAACAACATACTAACCAATAAAACATACGAATCATCGTTATAACCAAAATCGAACACTCACCAAGTGTTTAATTGGTGAAATTTGCTTTTAGAAAGACAAGGAATGCGTTTACTGTAATGGCTTCTTAGTGTTTTCGTTTCTTTGTTAGAATATCTCGTTTACTCACTGCATTTGACTGCTATAGTAGTATTTTGTAAGATTACTGTCTTTTAACTCTTTCATGATTATGAAATGCGTAGTTTCCGTAGTAAACCTGGCTAAAATAACAATCAAATGTACAAGGCTTATAATTTGAAACACCAGACGCGCGTTTCGTCTACATAAAACTCATCAGTGACGCTCAGATCAGAATATTTAGAAAACCAAATAAGTATAAAGTTGAAGAGCATTAAGGCCCCAAAAATTACAAAAAGTGTGCCAAACACGGCTCAGGCAATCTGTGTCTGGGATAAGAACATCCTCAGTATTTCGAAAAATTCATAAAAGCTATATATTTTCAGTCTAGGAGTACATATTGGAGAAAACAAATAAGCAGGTAACGACCACTTGTGTCGATAAACTAATTAATTTAGTACAGCGAACAATATAAATGTTGTAAGTAAATAACAATACACATTTGAAAAAAATCAACCTTTAGATTAGCAAGGGAGTATTTAAACCATTAGACGTCAAAAAGACAACATATAAGGAAAACAAAAAACGAGAAGAACAACACAGTTCACGAGCACTTCACAAGATTGAACAACACATAAGAGGGGTCACATAAGTAAACCCAAATAAGCTCAGATGGAATGGAAGTTTAAGTTTCTCAAATGGTTCCAATAGTTTTACTAAAATTTTATAAAGAAAATACTATCAATTTCTTAACAAATGTGAAATTTGGAAAAGACCTATATTTATATATCAACTGTTTTGTTTATTGTAACCTTGTCAATTTTAGTTGAAAAGATGTGATCAAAATTGTCACCATACTTTGAATTATGCAGTCGGAATCGGGGGAACATTGTCAAAATAGCAGAAATTGAACGCAAAAGGTAAAAATAACTGTTTTTTGCTATTACTGAGAAGCTAATGAATGTGTTATGCATAAACGAATAAAATAACAAGTCAAAGAGAGCACGGATACATTTGGCTTCATTTAAAATCTCGTCCATCAATGGTAACAGATAAAAGAGGCAGAAGATATCAAGAGGACTATAAAAACTCAAAGATGCAAGGAAGGCGACAACATCATTACAAAAAAAACCAAAAAAAACGGCGAAAATTAAACAACAGTCTATCAAACACTACAGAAAACAATTTAATTCAGGTTGAGCTTTTTAATAAAAGAAAGTTGAACTGATCGTTAAATCTGTCTGTAAGTTTAGAACTTTAGAGGAATACTCGTGTTGAATGACGAAAAGGACTTTGATTGGATGTTTTCTATAACAGATCTTTAATTTTATTTTGGTATTCACATCGGATTTATATCAGTTCATGGTAACTCTGAGGCTCGGTTTTAGTTACTTAAAGCTATATAACAATGCAAAATTTTAAAGGAGGTTAATCGAAAAACATTTTTGAAATATAAAATATAACATTGTGTTTATATGGACGTTGTAGTTAGGGTATTCGGTATAGTGCCAGAAGGCCATACACTTATTTTTTTTTACAAAGGAGATGTTAACTATGCAATACATTCAAATTCAATTTGTATCATGAAAGCCGGAGCAGTGAACGTTATCTCGATGGAAATAAGATTTGCCAATACTAAAACATATGTATACCAAATATCATTGACCTTCCACAAGGGTTTCTAATAAACTGTCATAAGCATGCACTCCTATATATGTGTAAAGAGAATGGTAAAGTGTTATTTTAGTGAAACGTTTTCGGCCTTTTTATTTCACGTGCTTCGTATTTTGACGTTTTATTTCTCGTTTTCTCGTGTTCGGTTCGATTTGCCAGGGGGCCACAGACCACAATTAATTCCTCTATCAGTTCTTTATAACCTTTTGCATCATTAAAAAAATTGCACCATGCACTTTTGTCCAATTTTTTGTGTGTGTAATGTATTGTCCTAGTCCAAATATATATCCAAAATTTAGAAAGATTGAAGCAATCACTTTTACAAATTTAGCCAATACACATCCATACCCCTATTGACAAGTCAAGAGATGTTCTGAAAACTGTAAACATCACCTTTTTGCACTTGACCTAATCACTCATTCCATATCAAAATCAGTTAAAATACAACCTCCAAAAATTTATTTGACCTCTCTTCTTTCATTTCCACCCAAAAAGATTTAAGGAATGAGTGAGGAAAGGAAAGAAAAAAAATTAAGGAAAAATACACTCTAATTAAAAGGAACTATATTGATCATCTCATATTAAAGATTATTTTTGTGACCTTTGCATGTATTTCGGTCAATTTTATTTTGAAGAGATTGGTAGTCGAAATTTCTATTGTGCATGTGTCTGGAATGAAATCTATTAAAATATTAAAAAAAGAAGATGTGGTAAGATCGCCAATCAGACACTATTCGCAAGTACAAACATAACACAGAAATTGAAAACTATAGCCAAGCTCATGTTACAGTCTTCAATAATGAGCAAAATAAGCCATTTCTTATCGTTTACATATAAATTTCACCTTACAAAATAATTTCATATGAAATAAAAAAAAAAAAAGAAAATCCTCCCACCCTCCCCGTTTTTTTCAATAAGTTGGCTGAATTTTTACCAATTAATTGAAGTTGGCCTTACCATGATCTTAGACGTTTACCGCATGTCTGATCGTCTGTTAACCTACGTTCAATTTTTGTTGTTGTTTTCTTGACATATATTGTTTTTGTATATTTGTTGTTGTTTGTGGATCTTTTGCCGTCTGTCAGTTATTGTTTTTACATTATAACCTAAGACCACATTAGGGTATTAACTTTGTCATTTTAGAATAAACTCACTGTATTTTACGATAAACATTTATCAATTTCCTTTTGTGTTTATAATTCAGTAGTTTATTTAAACAACATACTAACCAATAAAACATACGAATCATCGTTATAACCAAAATCGAACACTCACCAAGTGTTTAATTGGTGAAATTTGCTTTTAGAAAGACAAGGAATGCGTTTACTGTAATGGCTTCTTAGTGTTTTCGTTTCTTTGTTAGAATATCTCGTTTACTCACTGCATTTGACTGCTATAGTAGTATTTTGTAAGATTACTGTCTTTTAACTCTTTCATGATTATGAAATGCGTAGTTTCCGTAGTAAACCTGGCTAAAATAACAATCAAATGTACAAGGCTTATAATTTGAAACACCAGACGCGCGTTTCGTCTACATAAAACTCATCAGTGACGCTCAGATCAGAATATTTAGAAAACCAAATAAGTATAAAGTTGAAGAGCATTAAGGCCCCAAAAATTACAAAAAGTGTGCCAAACACGGCTCAGGCAATCTGTGTCTGGGATAAGAACATCCTCAGTATTTCGAAAAATTCATAAAAGCTATATATTTTCAGTCTAGGAGTACATATTGGAGAAAACAAATAAGCAGGTAACGACCACTTGTGTCGATAAACTAATTAATTTAGTACAGCGAACAATATAAATGTTGTAAGTAAATAACAATACACATTTGAAAAAAATCAACCTTTAGATTAGCAAGGGAGTATTTAAACCATTAGACGTCAAAAAGACAACATATAAGGAAAACAAAAAACGAGAAGAACAACACAGTTCACGAGCACTTCACAAGATTGAACAACACATAAGAGTTGTCACATAAGTAAACCCAAATAAGCTCAGATGGAATGGAAGTTTAAGTTTCTCAAATGGTTCCAATAGTTTTACTAAAATTTTATAAAGAAAATACTATCAATTTCTTAACAAATGTGAAATTTGGAAAAGACCTATATTTATATATCAACTGTTTTGTTTATTGTAACCTTGTCAATTTTAGTTGAAAAGATGTGATCAAAATTGTCACCATACTTTGAATTATGCAGTCGGAATCGGGGGAACATTGTCAAAATAGCAGAAATTGAACGCAAAAGGTAAAAATAACTGTTTTTTGCTATTACTGAGAAGCTAATGAATGTGTTATGCATAAACGAATAAAATAACAAGTCAAAGAGAGCACGGATACATTTGGCTTCATTTAAAATCTCGTCCATCAATGGTAACAGATAAAAGAGGCAGAAGATATCAAGAGGACTATAAAAACTCAAAGATGCAAGGAAGGCGACAACATCATTACAAAAAAAACCAAAAAAAACGGCGAAAATTAAACAACAGTCTATCAAACACTACAGAAAACAATTTAATTCAGGTTGAGCTTTTTAATAAAAGAAAGTTGAACTGATCGTTAAATCTGTCTGTAAGTTTAGAACTTTAGAGGAATACTCGTGTTGAATGACGAAAAGGACTTTGATTGGATGTTTTCTATAACAGATCTTTAATTTTATTTTGGTATTCACATCGGATTTATATCAGTTCATGGTAACTCTGAGGCTCGGTTTTAGTTACTTAAAGCTATATAACAATGCAAAATTTTAAAGGAGGTTAATCGAAAAACATTTTTGAAATATAAAATATAACATTGTGTTTATATGGACGTTGTAGTTAGGGTATTCGGTATAGTGCCAGAAGGCCATACACTTATTTTTTTTTACAAAGGAGATGTTAACTATGCAATACATTCAAATTCAATTTGTATCATGAAAGCCGGAGCAGTGAACGTTATCTCGATGGAAATAAGATTTGCCAATACTAAAACATATGTATACCAAATATCATTGACCTTCCACAAGGGTTTCTAATAAACTGTCATAAGCATGCACTCCTATATATGTGTAAAGAGAATGGTAAAGTGTTATTTTAGTGAAACGTTTTCGGCCTTTTTATTTCACGTGCTTCGTATTTTGACGTTTTATTTCTCGTTTTCTCGTGTTCGGTTCGATTTGCCAGGGGGCCACAGACCACAATTAATTCCTCTATCAGTTCTTTATAACCTTTTGCATCATTAAAAAAATTGCACCATGCACTTTTGTCCAATTTTTTGTGTGTGTAATGTATTGTCCTAGTCCAAATATATATCCAAAATTTAGAAAGATTGAAGCAATCACTTTTACAAATTTAGCCAATACACATCCATACCCCTATTGACAAGTCAAGAGATGTTCTGAAAACTGTAAACATCACCTTTTTGCACTTGACCTAATCACTCATTCCATATCAAAATCAGTTAAAATACAACCTCCAAAAATTTATTTGACCTCTCTTCTTTCATTTCCACCCAAAAAGATTTAAGGAATGAGTGAGGAAAGGAAAGAAAAAAAAATAAGGAAAAATACACTCTAATTAAAAGGAACTATATTGATCATCTCATATTAAAGATTATTTTTGTGACCTTTGCATGTATTTCGGTCAATTTTATTTTGAAGAGATTGGTAGTCGAAATTTCTATTGTGCATGTGTCTGGAATGAAATCTATTAAAATATTAAAAAAAGAAGATGTGGTAAGATCGCCAATCAGACACTATTCGCAAGTACAAACATAACACAGAAATTGAAAACTATAGCCAAGCTCATGTTACAGTCTTCAATAATGAGCAAAATAAGCCATTTCTTATCGTTTACATATAAATTTCACCTTACAAAATAATTTCATATGAAATAAAAAAAAAAAAAGAAAATCCTCCCACCCTCCCCGTTTTTTTCAATAAGTTGGCTGAATTTTTACCAATTAATTGAAGTTGGCCTTACCATGATCTTAGACGTTTACCGCATGTCTGATCGTCTGTTAACCTACGTTCAATTTTTGTTGTTGTTTTCTTGACATATATTGTTTTTGTATATTTGTTGTTGTTTGTGGATCTTTTGCCGTCTGTCAGTTATTGTTTTTACATTATAACCTAAGACCACATTAGGGTATTAACTTTGTCATTTTAGAATAAACTCACTGTATTTTACGATAAACATTTATCAATTTCCTTTTGTGTTTATAATTCAGTAGTTTATTTAAACAACATACTAACCAATAAAACATACGAATCATCGTTATAACCAAAATCGAACACTCACCAAGTGTTTAATTGGTGAAATTTGCTTTTAGAAAGACAAGGAATGCGTTTACTGTAATGGCTTCTTAGTGTTTTCGTTTCTTTGTTAGAATATCTCGTTTACTCACTGCATTTGACTGCTATAGTAGTATTTTGTAAGATTACTGTCTTTTAACTCTTTCATGATTATGAAATGCGTAGTTTCCGTAGTAAACCTGGCTAAAATAACAATCAAATGTACAAGGCTTATAATTTGAAACACCAGACGCGCGTTTCGTCTACATAAAACTCATCAGTGACGCTCAGATCAGAATATTTAGAAAACCAAATAAGTATAAAGTTGAAGAGCATTAAGGCCCCAAAAATTACAAAAAGTGTGCCAAACACGGCTCAGGCAATCTGTGTCTGGGATAAGAACATCCTCAGTATTTCGAAAAATTCATAAAAGCTATATATTTTCAGTCTAGGAGTACATATTGGAGAAAACAAATAAGCAGGTAACGACCACTTGTGTCGATAAACTAATTAATTTAGTACAGCGAACAATATAAATGTTGTAAGTAAATAACAATACACATTTGAAAAAAATCAACCTTTAGATTAGCAAGGGAGTATTTAAACCATTAGACGTCAAAAAGACAACATATAAGGAAAACAAAAAACGAGAAGAACAACACAGTTCACGAGCACTTCACAAGATTGAACAACACATAAGAGTTGTCACATAAGTAAACCCAAATAAGCTCAGATGGAATGGAAGTTTAAGTTTCTCAAATGGTTCCAATAGTTTTACTAAAATTTTATAAAGAAAATACTATCAATTTCTTAACAAATGTGAAATTTGGAAAAGACCTATATTTATATATCAACTGTTTTGTTTATTGTAACCTTGTCAATTTTAGTTGAAAAGATGTGATCAAAATTGTCACCATACTTTGAATTATGCAGTCGGAATCGGGGGAACATTGTCAAAATAGCAGAAATTGAACGCAAAAGGTAAAAATAACTGTTTTTTGCTATTACTGAGAAGCTAATGAATGTGTTATGCATAAACGAATAAAATAACAAGTCAAAGAGAGCACGGATACATTTGGCTTCATTTAAAATCTCGTCCATCAATGGTAACAGATAAAAGAGGCAGAAGATATCAAGAGGACTATAAAAACTCAAAGATGCAAGGAAGGCGACAACATCATTACAAAAAAAACCAAAAAAAACGGCGAAAATTAAACAACAGTCTATCAAACACTACAGAAAACAATTTAATTCAGGTTGAGCTTTTTAATAAAAGAAAGTTGAACTGATCGTTAAATCTGTCTGTAAGTTTAGAACTTTAGAGGAATACTCGTGTTGAATGACGAAAAGGACTTTGATTGGATGTTTTCTATAACAGATCTTTAATTTTATTTTGGTATTCACATCGGATTTATATCAGTTCATGGTAACTCTGAGGCTCGGTTTTAGTTACTTAAAGCTATATAACAATGCAAAATTTTAAAGGAGGTAAATCGAAAAACATTTTTGAAATATAAAATATAACATTGTGTTTATATGGACGTTGTAGTTAGGGTATTCGGTATAGTGCCAGAAGGCCATACACTTATTTTTTTTTACAAAGGAGATGTTAACTATGCAATACATTCAAATTCAATTTGTATCATGAAAGCCGGAGCAGTGAACGTTATCTCGATGGAAATAAGATTTGCCAATACTAAAACATATGTATACCAAATATCATTGACCTTCCACAAGGGTTTCTAATAAACTGTCATAAGCATGCACTCCTATATATGTGTAAAGAGAATGGTAAAGTGTTATTTTAGTGAAACGTTTTCGGCCTTTTTATTTCACGTGCTTCGTATTTTGACGTTTTATTTCTCGTTTTCTCGTGTTCGGTTCGATTTGCCAGGGGGCCACAGACCACAATTAATTCCTCTATCAGTTCTTTATAACCTTTTGCATCATTAAAAAAATTGCACCATGCACTTTTGTCCAATTTTTTGTGTGTGTAATGTATTGTCCTAGTCCAAATATATATCCAAAATTTAGAAAGATTGAAGCAATCACTTTTACAAATTTAGCCAATACACATCCATACCCCTATTGACAAGTCAAGAGATGTTCTGAAAACTGTAAACATCACCTTTTTGCACTTGACCTAATCACTCATTCCATATCAAAATCAGTTAAAATACAACCTCCAAAAATTTATTTGACCTCTCTTCTTTCATTTCCACCCAAAAAGATTTAAGGAATGAGTGAGGAAAGGAAAGAAAAAAAATTAAGGAAAAATACACTCTAATTAAAAGGAACTATATTGATCATCTCATATTAAAGATTATTTTTGTGACCTTTGCATGTATTTCGGTCAATTTTATTTTGAAGAGATTGGTAGTCGAAATTTCTATTGTGCATGTGTCTGGAATGAAATCTATTAAAATATTAAAAAAAGAAGATGTGGTAAGATCGCCAATCAGACACTATTCGCAAGTACAAACATAACACAGAAATTGAAAACTATAGCCAAGCTCATGTTACAGTCTTCAATAATGAGCAAAATAAGCCATTTCTTATCGTTTACATATAAATTTCACCTTACAAAATAATTTCATATGAAATAAAAAAAAAAAAAAGAAAATCCTCCCACCCTCCCCGTTTTTTTCAATAAGTTGGCTGAATTTTTACCAATTAATTGAAGTTGGCCTTACCATGATCTTAGACGTTTACCGCATGTCTAATCGTCTGTTAACCTACGTTCAATTTTTGTTGTTGTTTTCTTGACATATATTGTTTTTGTATATTTGTTGTTGTTTGTGGATCTTTTGCCGTCTGTCAGTTATTGTTTTTACATTATAACCTAAGACCACATTAGGGTATTAACTTTGTCATTTTAGAATAAACTCACTGTATTTTACGATAAACATTTATCAATTTCCTTTTGTGTTTATAATTCAGTAGTTTATTTAAACAACATACTAACCAATAAAACATACGAATCATCGTTATAACCAAAATCGAACACTCACCAAGTGTTTAATTGGTGAAATTTGCTTTTAGAAAGACAAGGAATGCGTTTACTGTAATGGCTTCTTAGTGTTTTCGTTTCTTTGTTAGAATATCTCGTTTACTCACTGCATTTGACTGCTACAGTTGGGGGCAGACCAAGCATTACATAAAGTAAACGCAAGTTAACGCGGCGTGCACATATTTCGTTAGTTAACTTTAAATTTCGTGTTTACTAGTAAACGCCCGTTTACTTCATTTACGTTAACGCGGTCAAAATGGAAATTTCTAATGTCTACTCGAGTAAACGCGCGTTTACTCTGTGTCCGTTTAGTCAGTAGTAAACGGCCGTTTACTTCAGATTTCACAAGTTTAATTTTACGTGCACGTAAAAGTAAACGGGCGTTTACTACAGATTTCTAAATTGTATTTTTACGTGCACTTTAAAGTAAACGCGCGTTTACTTTTCGCGTGAACTAATTGTGTATATTATAAAATAATCGTCGCGTGCATTTGTACATTTATTTATGTTGTTAAAATGACTTAATATTTTACGTATTTGTGTTTTAAACCTTAACATTCAAAAACACTTTTTATTACAAATATAAACATTTATTAATTGCAAAAAAAAAATCAGTTCAAAAAACTTTCAACAGCGGCTTTTCTACTTTGAACATTATCCGATCGTATCAACTCATCTCTAACTTCAGTAATGTTTTTGCCAGATCTTCTTAAACTTAATATCCTCTCACGAATGTAAACTGAAAGTCTTGTAGGTTTTACAGTTCCAGGACGAATTTCCATTTTGTTCTTATATGCAATTATTAATTTTCAATAAATTAGTTAAAGAGGTGTCATTTCTTTAAATGCAATCGTCAATATGTTGATCGAAAATGGACAGATGGATATTTTGATGTACCTTATCATATGATATATTAGGTCAGTGTATCCAGGATACGAGGACAATCTGCGTTAACGCGCGTTTACTACAAACAGTGAACGGGCGTTTACTTTATTATACAAAATTGGAAGACACGCCTTTTTCGCGTTAACGCGAAGTAAACGCCCGTTTACTCTTTACAAAATTAGAAGACGCGCGGTTTTTGCGTTAACGCGGAGGTAAACGCGAAAGTAAACGCCCGTTTACTATTTATGTCTACTAAAATTTCGGAGTTAACGCAGAGTTAACGCGGCGTTTACATGAAGTGCACGCGAGTAAACGCCGCGTTAACTTTTAAGGCCCGTTTACATGTAATGCTTGGTCTGCACCCAACTGTATATCCATACAAAGTTGAAGATATATGTGATGTGACATATTAATATAAATGTAGTGTTTTGTACTTCCTAAATTTGTTTTTGAAACACATGAAACAATTTGTTTTCTACAGAAAAAGCCCATTTTTGAGAAGATATCCAAATTCAGACCATTATTGATCGGTGTCATATATGCTCTTGCACATGCGCATTCAACATACTGCCTACAAAAAGGAGTAGGGGCATTAAGGCCTTGTTTTGGCCCAAGAAAATAAAATGTTTGATAACCTTTTCAAATTGGCACATAATGTTTAGAAATGCATAGGGTCAACAAATATAAATGAAAAACATAAAGATTTTTATCTGATGACGTCACAATTACGTCATGATATGTACTGTTTTCACAAAAACGATGAAAAATACAGAATTTATGCAGTTTTCTGTCTTTATTTCCGTTGTGGAAACATCCTGCGCAGCCAAGAAACAACAAAATAATTTAACAGAAGCTTTATTATATCTATTGGCATCATCTCACCAAATATAAAGTTGTTTCTTGGGTGCGCACATACTTTTTCAATCTGAAATATACTTAAAACTTGATGAAAAAACAAGGAAAATCACGAAATTTAACAAAATATGCAAATTAGGACATGATATGTTGCCATGGTAACTTGTTCGATGTCAAATTTGTTTTGTTTTTCTTAGTACCTTATACCTTAGTCAAGTTTTCAGTAATTAAAGATTATGTTTGATAACTTTTAAATTTGAAGTAAAATTTGGGCCAAATAAGGGCCTTATTGCCCCTACTCCTTTTAAACTCTTTGTTTCAACACTTGCCCAATTGTTTTTTGGGTTTTTTTTTTCAACTTTAGATATTTTATTTCACTACTGTGTGTGAACAATGTCCTTTAGTGCTACAACAATGACACTAAGGTTCACTTGCCCAATTGTACCTTAATATAGCAGGCATCTTATATATAGTAATAAGAAGATGTGGCATATAATTGCAGATGAGACAACTGACCACCAAAGACAACATGATAGAGAGTATTTCACTGTACAACCTTTGACCATATAAGCCAAACCCATACTACATAGAAAGCTAAGAATGGCAAATGTAATGCAATTCACACAAGAAAACATTAATGAAAGATTTATATAGTAAAACAAAGAAAAAAAAACAAATATGATTAAATGATATCTAGCTACCGGTAAATTATCTCCCCTTGATTTGAAATCATTTTTACAAAATAATTTACCCCTTGTAAGATCATGGCTTTATGATTTAGTAATTACCTTCACTCAGAGTTCACAAAATCAGTTTTTCCCTGCTGGTCCTTTGAGCAAAATCTGCTGGTGCACACTATTATTTCTATTGCAAAACATCAAACTTATGTTGGTCCTTAATAAAATTTTAAAGGTTAAAACCTTCAGACCACCCTTTTTTGAGAACTCTGCTTAATCAATCTTTAAAAAGTATGTACACACTATTGCGTTGATCACATTTTAGCCTATTACCCTTGTGCAATATTTTTCAGTCAAAAAGACAAATCAGTCTGAATAATTCAGTTCCTCCCGGTAAACGTTCCCAGAGTCCTACTTACAAGGGCCTGAATTCCTAACACCATAAAAACTCTTTTCAAAACCTGGATTGTGATTGGTGCCCTGTAGGAAAGGTGACCAATCAGTGGTCATCTCAATTTTATCGAGATAGGTAAATCTTGAGCTAATTTTGAATGATAGATCGAGGATTTTTCATTGTCTATGCATTCATATTTTATTGATGGCCATTGGTGGCTTTTGACCATTTCCATTCTCAATTTTATTTATTGAAGTAATCAAAGATCAAGGGATTATGATAACTGAATTATTCTGGTTATAGAAAACTAAAAACAAAAAATCTTTGGTCAACTTTATCAATTTGTAAAGAGGTCTTCATTTACATGATTTACAATGTTTCAAAAAATATATTTACATCCACCTTTCATATATAAATTGTAAATTCAGAAATTAACATGATTAATGTGAGGTTTTTATTAATTCGAATAATGTGATTCCTTGAGTATCGCAATAATAAGAACTTGCATTCTGATGTACATGATAAATGATGGATTTTCCTATACTTTTATCCCTTAGCGATAATCATGGGTGGATCCAGCCATTTTTAAAAGAGGGGGTTCCCAACCAAGGATAAAGGGGGGGGGTTCCAACTATATGTCCAATTCAAATGCCTTGATTGTACAAAATAAGGGGGGTGCCAACACCTGGATCTGCCACTGGCTGTATCTATTATAACTCTAAAGATTTTTTAAATAAACTCAAATTCATGAAAACAATTTCATTTGCAGAGAAAGAAATATGATATATAAGTGCCATTTGCTCTTTAAACTGAAGACATATACAAGCCTTTAAATGTTTAAAAACTATGTTAATCTATTTACTAAATAAAAAGGATGATATGATCTAAAAATTTCAGTGCAAAAATATCACTTGTGATGTTAGTGTGATGTCAATGATCATGTCAAAATTAAAATAAAATTGGCAATTGCACATTGGTTTTTTCATACCCGTAGCCAGAGGGGGTTCGGGCTACGGGCCTGGTTTTGACAAATCTAGATATGAGCCAAGACCTTCTCAAGAAATGTTAACCTATATAATTATCTATCCTCAAGTCATCTCAGACAAAAATACCATTTTAGGTGCGGCCTTGTCTTACACTTAAAAACACTCAAATGATACGATCAGAAAATATGACTATATCAGTAGTCTTTCAGTTTTATAGTTAATGAAAGACGGGCTGAATACTAAACTTTTTTTCTATTCAGAACAGTTTAGATCTTGACATATATATTGAATTAACACAGGTCTATCAGTATCTATTGTTGAAGACTGCAACGACTGTATACTTTCCTTTAGATGTTTTTTTTTTGTTTGTTGGTTTTCTGTTTCATTATATGTATTGTCTATATCACTTTATTTCATAACATCATAATACAAATCTATACATGTATGAACATGATGAAAGACAAAATAAAAAAAATATTTTGCTTTAACATGCATGTACCCGATAAGACTAATTGTCTCACACTTAAAATAATAATGAGGCTGGATTTAAATGGTCCATCATAAAAATGTGTGGGAGTTCAATGAAAATGGAGTCACACCAAAGTATTAGACTCACTTTATATTTTACCCATTATATATATAAGTACTGATTCCTCTTCCCACAGTTGTAATTAAACCAGAAGGGATAAAAATTGTGAAACAAGTAGTAAAATTACATAAAACATATGAAATGGATAAATTGGGAGGGTCCTAATGGAGTATCTTATAAGATTAGTGCAAAGACGACTTTCATCAACCCCCCCCCCCCCCTTTCCCCCCCTTTTTTTATTCAAAATCCTGAAATCAAACCTGAATCACCTCTGTTTCATGTCAAAGCTCCAGCAGACTGAGCTAAGAAAGTTCTTCATTAGCTCAACCACTAACGACTTGCTAAGAATCTAATACAGATGGGAACAAATCTCTGCACCTAATGTATACATTTTAAAATCAAAGAATTCATACCGTTAAAATCGGCTTTGTATGCATTTATCTACCTACAGTTACATTGTATGCAGTTTCGTTTACTATTTTTTTCAAATCTAAAATTTTGCTTTAATTTTATACTACTTATAACAAGTGATGTTTTCCTACTTTCGATTTCGTTAATTTACTTCCTTAAAAAAAATATGTATTTTTTAATTAAAACTTTTTTTGGGGGTTGTTTCCCTAAGAAAATCAGCCCATCTTACTTTTTGTGTAGTCATTCTTCCGTCTGCAATTTTTACTGACTGCTTCTTTTATAACACTGACTATATTCAACTAATTCGTTGGTCCAAGTCTATGCAAAGTTCATTTTGAAGTTTGTCATATGGAGTTATTTCCCATAAAACAACAAACCATATTCTGTCAGGACTATCTCCCTTTGTCCAATTCAGTGTACAACAGGAAAAAAACAGTGGATGTACAGTTTTAACATTTATCTAAGATTTTAATCGTACTATTAAAATGCTTTCATCATATACCCGGTTATTAAACTTCTTCTTCTTCTATATGTATATACTTCCAATTATGGAACACCTCCACAACGGATATTATCCAGACGGGAGTTAATTAAAACTTATATTGTATGCACTAAAAGTTTTCCACAAATAACATAAAAAATTTAGATTCGCTGTACACCGTTAAAATCTAAACTATTTAAGTACTGATAAAATAATTTATAAACTCAAAATTTTCTAAAAACTTAAGTTTAGCTTCTAACGTGACGGTACCCAAATTGCACCTATTTTGACAGATTTTTCAACTAAGTTTTTTTTATGATCATGACAAGACAAAAAATTTCATTTTGTGTTTATTTTGTAGCCGTATCCTTCTTTATTATATAGGTACACCAATTTGATTTTTAATCCATATGGAATCATAGAAAAAATGGTCTGAACTAACCTCCAAACCATCAATGATTCTGTAATGAGGAGAGCCCTAATTGCATCCATGCTTAAATTTGCATTGTCAAAAGTCGAATAACAGAGCTTTTGTTTATTTTTTTCACATATTTTGAACAATTGGATATTTGTCCATGCTTACTCTTCATTTTTTAAGAAATGGATACGTGAAACTTATTGTATTTGCTAATTTTGAAAAGATGACGTTTTGATGACGTCGCATGGCGACGTTTCGGTACATTTTGCTTTTTCAGTAAACACTCCATCTGTTGATAAATACTGTGAACGTTTTGTGTATATCTAAATATGTTTACCTATGTTGAAAGACGTGCATAGTATCAAATCATAAAAATACAAATTGTTTAGTCTCTATGAAATTTAGTAAGATTTCCGTGACTATTTTTGCTAAATAGGTGCAATTTGGGTACTCGGTGCAATTTGGGTACCGTTACGTTAATCACATAATGATGATGTTTTTTTTTCCTGTATATATATAATCTGTAACGGGAATAGATTTTCCCTGGTTCACGGAATATTGGATATAAATAAAGAAATGCTTTCAAGCTATAACATAAGAATAATTTATTCTACGTGAATAAAAATACATATATATACTATAGCAATCAAATTTACAAGTATCATTAAACCTAAAGAAGTGAATTAATATCGCCTAGAACACAGACAATAGATTCCGTCTTGTTTTTCTCTAGTTTACGTCCAGAATGACGTCACAACGTTTTAGTCCAGCACGGGCCGGGCCACCGGGCCGGCCGGGACATCGTCAGAACGAGGGTGTTCCGGCCGGTACTATCGGAATTGGACCGACATACCCAAATAGCAAAACGACCATAAAGCCGTATTTATAGCTAATACAAATTAATGTAACATAAAAGCAAATCCCATTACATTCCCCCTCCCTTAAGACATAAAGTGGAAACCACTTTATTCTAAAGCGACAATTATGGCTGAAACATATCATATTATTAGTATATATAACATATATATACACAACAACATTATTCAAATATAAAAGTTAATCACAACAATAAAAACATCAACATCAACAATATAAAAAAAACACAAACCGCACCATTGTTTCATTCTTTGAACACTTAATAATTTTGGAAAATTCGTTACTAAATTGCCGAAATTAAATTCTGGTGACTTTCCTTACTTTATTTGCCACAAATAAATGGTCATCACTTACCTGAATAAATATTATCTAATTTAACATTAGAACAATTCATCGTAATTCAAATTTACTTTTCTCAAAAATTCAGTTCCCAGCTACCCATTATCTTAATTTTAATTGTTCAATCAGAACTCGAGTTAATATCAATTATACATCTAAAAACAACTCTAAAACTAAGTATGACACAAGTAAAAGTTCACAGTGAATGTTCCATATCTTGGAAAAGGTTATCTCTATTCTTCCACTCTGCTAGCTGGGTCCTCAACCTTCGGTTTTCTGCTTCCACTGTTCTTCTTTCCTGGCGTTCACGTTCGAGGCGGGTCCCTTCCTTTCTTATATTGTCTAATCTGTCAATGGCAACCTTCCTCGTTCTACCAATGTAATCTATGGCATTGCAAAGGTAGGCAAGATATTCCTCTAACTCTTCCTTTCCCTTAGGCATGGGAGGTATAACAATAGGTGGTAAATCTAGGCAGGTGGTTTGAGTACTGGAAGTATGGTTTGCAACCGCAGAATACCCAAAAGAAGTATCTAATAGTTATCAAAGGTACCAGGATTATAATTTAATACGCTAGACGCGCGTTTCGTCTACATAAGACTCATCAGTGACGCTCAGATCAAAACAGTTAAAAAGCCAAACAAATACAATGTTGAAGAGCATTGAGGACCCAAAATTCCAAAAAGTTGTGCTAAATACGGCTAAGGTAATCTACTCCTGGGGTAAGAAAATCCTTAGTTTTTCGAAAAATCTAAAAAAAAATTAATACAGGAAATTTATAAAAATGACCATATAATTGATATTCATGTCAACACCGAAGTGCTGACTACTGGGCTGGTGATACCCTCGGGAAGGAAACGTCCACCAGCAGTGGCATCGACCCTGTGGTGTAAATAGTTATCAAAGGTACCAGGATTATAATTTAATACGCCAGACGCGCGTTTCGTCTACATAAGACTCATCTGCAGTGACGCTCAAATCACAACACATTCCAAAAAGTTGTGCCAAATACGGCTAAGGTAATCTACTCCTGGGGGTAAGAAAAGTTTTTCGAAAAATCTGACGTTTTTTAAAACAGGAAATTTATAAAAAGTGCTGATTACTAGATGACAATACAGATGCAGAGTGCGGTCTCTGGCGGTTTTCATCCAAAGTTATGGTGGTAGCAGGTTTTCTAGCAGGTTTAGACACTATGAACTGAGTTTCATCGGAATCATCTGTAGGGTTGGCCAAAGAAGAGGCAACCAAAGAAGCAGAAGGTGTAGGAGCCGAAGCAGGACAAGAAGGTAAAGCTGAAACGGTTAAACTGGTAGACACGGTGGAAGAGACAGGAGCTGATGTTACAGGTGATAGTTCACAGGCAGAAGTTCTCGAGAAGACTGTTGGAGTGGTAGAGGTGCAGATGATGGCACTAGTAGAAGTGGAAGCTGTTGCTGGCGGAACCATTCTATTCTTGTACATAAAACAACCAGGATTAATGAATCCTCTATTTGTTTGTACCACTTTATTAATTTCAGCGACTGAAGCCTCTAAAGTAACTTTATTGTGAACCCCGTGAATTCTGCTCATGTGAGTTTTAATGTCATAGCTCCTCTTACATGTTGCCTCACAATCGTTAATACCACACGTATACGTAACACATACTTCCAAGTGTTTTTCCTCCCAATGTCTTAAGTATTTTGTACGTGAGGCAAATTTGTAAGCACCACACTCCTCTACCGGACACTGCATCAAACCCTTGGCTTATAGAAAAACTCATTTCACTTCTTTTCTGGTCCATCTCTTCCTCATCATAATCTAAAACGTCGGCATCCGCCATACTGCTGGGGAAAAAAATATAAATATCTCCAAATGGAAGATTTAAGAAAATAAATTGGTCAGCTAGGACGAGTGACAGTTCCTACTATTCAATGACAAACAAATTTTGCTTACTAGTAATCTATAAACCATGAGTCAAGTCATCTAAGCCCTACCAAACATAATGGTAATAAATGTATACTGTATATCTGTACACCACCGAAAGCTCTTGTTACATAGCCCATGGTTACGCCGGAAAATGAACAAATATATCCTATGGCCTTCCTGAATATCATAGGTATTACAAAACGTCAAAGGAACAAATTTACACCCCCATAATAAGGTTGTTTTGAAAATGAGTTTAGTTCGGATATTTTTTTTATTTTTTTTTAATTTGTACTTATGTCTAATTTAACATAGCCACCCGTTTATACATGTACATGAACTTTTAGGGTGAAAATGGAAGTTTGGGTCGGATGAGTCGACCACGCGAACTGTATTTATGCGAGTCTTGATGGTCGTTAACGCCAAATGCCTCAATATTAGTTTCAAAAACAGTATATATTGCTTCTCTCTACGTGTCGTTAGATTCCTCAGATTCAGACTCAAATAGTTTCGTGAGAGACGAATCGACATTTATCAACTGATTTTCAATTCCGTCCCCCTCCACCCTTTTCAAATGGTCAACGTGTACTTTTTTCAATTTTCGCGTTATGACACGACTGAATTTGATAAGTGACATCCGCAATTTCTCTTATTATTTTAAATGGCCCTGTCCAGCCACTCCTAGTTTTTGTTTAGCATGCGGCGGATACCAATACCAGACTAATTGGTCCTTTTCGAACTTCCGCGGCTTAAGCATAACATCATAATAATGTTTTGCCTATGGAAGCTGGCTTCGAGTTTATCATGCGCAAAATCGAAAGATCGTTGCATAGCATCTTTTACCCACTCTATATATTTAATCGGGCAATCAATATTGCCTTTATTAGCTATAGGAGGCGAACCAACAATCACGTCCAAAGGAAGACGTATTTCGCGTCCTAACATGAGAAGCTTATGAGTACATTTTGTGCTCTCATGCACAGCGGCACGGTAAGCCATCATTATAAACGGAAGATGATCGTCCCAATTTGAACGGTTTTCGTCCACATACATTGCGAGCATGTTTTGAGCAGTACGGTTATACCTTTCGACCATGCCGTCAGGTTGAGGTCTGTAGGGGGTAGTTCTAGACTTGTCAATGCCTAACAATTTGCATATTTCAGAAAATAAATTTGACTCGAACTCACGCCCCTGATCTGTATGAATTCTAGTTGGTGTCCCAAAACGACAGATGAACTCCGTAGTCAATTTATCCGCTACTGATTGTGCGGTATGATTCTTTAAAGCGTAAGCCTCCTTCCATTTAGAAAAGTAGTCACCAACTACCATAATGTATTCATTTTGATCGTCCGTCATAGGCAATGGTCCCATGATATCGATCGCGATGCATTTTAATGGACTGGTGACAGAACAATGTTGCATAGGATATTTGCCCATTCCCGGTCCAGGTTTACGTTTTGCACACGACGGACACGTTTGACACCACCTATCAACATCACTGGTCATTAATGGCCAATAAAACCGACTTCGAACCCTAAGTAAGGTTTTTTCACGACCTTAATGGCTGGCTGTACGGTTATTGTGTAATTGTTGCATTATTTCTTTCCGCAGTTCTCTCGGTGCAACCAGTTGGTTAGTTATAGATCCGTCAATTTCGTAAAATGTTCGATAAAGTATCTCGTTTTGCATAAACAGTAAATTCCATTGTCTTAGTAAGGCGGATAACTCTTGATTAGGAGTATTCACGACTGGGTTTTCGTTTCCATTTATAAGAAACTGCATTACAGTACTGATATTACTGTCTTTTTGTTGCAGTCTTAAAATTTCCTCGTTGTCCCATTGTTCGACCCAGTTCGACTGAGTGATTTTGGGCAATTCGCTACTTTTCGAAGGATTATTATTTCCTTTGCTTATCGCATTCACGCTGCATGACATGTTGATTTTGCATTCTTGGCAATCCTCTCGTTTACATCGGTGTCTCGGCACTCTTAAAAGTGCATCTGCGTTGCCGTGACTACCCTTACGGTGTTGTATGGTCGTGTCAAACGTGTCTAACAAAGATATCCATCTTGCGACCATTCCTTCTGGTTCTTTGAAGTTTTTCAACCAGACAAGCGAAAAGTGATCGGTGCGGAGGAGAAAATTTCTCCCAAACAGGTAGTACTTAAACTGTTTTACGAACACAACAACCGCCAAAAGTTCACGGTAAGTAGTACAGTACTTTACTTGAGATCTAGACAAAGTTTTGCTGTCATAAGTCATAACACGTTCTTTGCCGTTTTGTATTTGGGACAATACCGCTCCTATTCCGTATAAGCTAGTATCCGTGTATAAAATAAACGGCTCATTCTGTGTGGGATACGCTAAAATTGGAGATGATGTTAATCCCCCACGAAATGCGTCTTCGCTTTGGTCTGTCCATTGGAATTTTTGATTTTTGATTTTTGCGAGTGAGTTGTGTTATGGGAAAAGCGATATCGGAAAAATTAGAAATAAATTTTCTATAGTAAGATGCTATACCTAGGAAGCTTCGTACGTCTCTTACGTTTGTTGGTTTTGGCCAATTCTGTACGGCGTTTATTTTCGCCGGGTCACATTGAACTCCGTGTTCGATACTATATGACCTAAGTATTTTATTTCGTCGCGGAAAAATGCACATTTCTTTGGCTTCAGTTTTAAATTCGCTTTACGGAATCTGTCAAATACAGATCTCAGATTTTCTAAAGTCTGCGCGAACGTTTTATCAAATATGATAACGTCATCTAAATAGACGAGACATTTTTCCCATTGGAGACCGGACATCACTAGCTCCATTAACCTCTCAAAAGTCTTCGGACTGTTTACTAGTCCAAATGGCATATGTTTAAACAGAAACAAACCCTTGTGGGTGACAAAAGCGGTTTTTTCTTTGTCCTCTTTACGAACTAATACTTGATGGAAACTACTCGCAAGGTCGGCTGTACAGAAGTATTTTGCTCCAGACAATGCATCCAACGACTCATCGATGAGCGGAAGTGGAAATGCGTCTTTTTTCGTGACGCTATTCATTTTTCTGTAATCTGCGCAGAAGCGCGTAGTTCCGTCGGCCTTGGTTACGAGAACTATATTGGCTCCCCACGCTGAAATACTCGGTTCAATGATGCCTTGTTTGAGCATTTTGTCAATTTCTGTTTCGGCAATTTTTTGCTGCGTCATAGAAAATCGCCTTAACGGTAAATTAATCGGTTTAGAATTTCCGGTATCGATTTCGTGCTGGACTAGGTCAGTGTGACCTAATTGTCCATCAGCTTCTAAAAAAATATCTGTATACTCGTTAATGACGCTTGCCAAACTTTCTCGTTCTTTATTAGTAAGCCTTTCTGAACTTTTCTCAACGAGCGGACGCAAATGTTCTGGTAATTTATTTCCGGTAACAGACAAATTCTGTTCTAATTTACTTTCACTACTTGCAACAGCCAATACCTGTTCAGCCTGTATGTTTTTATTTCAAAATTCTAGATTCATGTGTAAGGTTTAATATTGAAAATACAACTTTTGATTTGGTCATTTTGACTACAGACTTAGGCATTAAAAGATGAGAACCATCCTTAAAGGTGTCTAATGGTTATAAGCAACCATCTTGATTTCCTGTGAAATGACCCCTTATTTCACCCTCAACAAAAATTTCAGAGTTAGCTGGTATGTGCACGGTCTCGGTCCAATGAACTCTTGCTCAGACACGATTCGTAGAAACTTGATTATGCAATTTAATTTCAAAATTTGGCGACTTCAGACGCCCCTCAGCAGTGTAAATCGACACACGGTTTTCACCTAAGATATCCATGCCCAAAATACCCGACAGATCTCCTAAATTTGCTACAATGACATTTTGGTCCAATGACACTCTACCAAAACAAAGTGGAACAGTTGTCATACCCAACACCCCAAGCGAATCTCCGTCGGCGGTAGAAAGTTTAGTGGATACCCTTTTTAGATCGGATGCTCTTTACCTTATGCCTTAATAAAATTCACTTGAAATTAAAGTGACATCTGAGCCTGGATCAACAAGCATATTCAGATCTGTGTCCAAACTTTTGTGCTAGCAAACAAACAATGCTGAGAAATACTAGACAATCTTATCCAAGAATTTGGCCTATCAGAATTTTCAAACAAACAAAACTTATTTTTGACTGAGTTATCGGCCGTGAACTCAGTCCGAACTAGTTTAAATCATCGTCATTGGATGGTGTGCCGTTTTCTTGACTGAGATCTACTATAACTTTTATTTTTCAGAGCCGGACAATCATTTTTATAGTGACCCTCTTCTTTACAATAAAAACACTGGATTTTTCTCCTATTTGTACTATCCTTGTTTTGACGTGAGCCCCTGTAACCTACATTGTTATTTTGTTTTTGCAACATAGTTTCCATAGACTTTTGAACACTCTGTTAACTTTCCATCATTGACTTTTGAACTTCCTGCATTCCTTCTACCAATTTAGTAAATATAGAAGTCTGTGGACAATTTTGGTCCACCTTCCCGTTTACATTTATTGATGTACATATGGGTGAAATTAAGTCCTCATCTTGGGGCCTCTTCAACAGGAGACATTTGACTTAGCTCGAAAGCTTTTAACTCTAAAGCCAATGATATTGCCCTATCAAGAGTTGTGGGGTGTGAAAATTGGACATGCCTTTTCAGTTCAGGGTTTGCTAAGCCAGATATATTCTATTCAATTATAAGACTAATGTTAAGAGGAATTGTAGGGAAATCATGTGCTGCTAATCTTTTAAGGGAATAGCCAGATTTAGATACCGATTCATCTCGTCTCCGTCTTCTATTTCTAAACTCACAGCGGTAAGCTGTTTCTCTTTCAGGCGGACAAAATGTCTGGGTCAATGAAAATTTTAACCTCCCATAATTTGACAAATCATCCCTTGATATTTCACTTAGTGCACGTCGAGCAATGCCCCTTAAACACATGGCCAACTGAGAAGCCATTTCATATTCAGACCATTGATTCCAAAGCGCGACTTGTTCAAAGTGGCATATATTGTCGGGCCACTCTGCATACTTACCATCATAGGTATCAGGGTCTTTTTGTTTTCTATATTGTGTCTGTGAACAATTATACATATTTGATGATGTATTTATTTGATCACCCCCTATCTGACCGTAGACATTAGGATTTTGGATAAGACCTGAATTATGTTGACAATTAGAATTTACTGGTCCCCTATTTATTGAATTCCTAAGGTCCCCATTATACACTTGTCTTTCACCACCAAAGTGAACTTGTGAAACTGTTTTATTAAGTTTGTAACAAGCAGTATTTGAATTGCTTTTGGTATTTGACAAAAAGTTACCTTCTCCACTTGAATGTGGATTTCTACCAAAAATAATTTGGTCTCCAGATGAACCACAAGGCATTTGTCTTGCCATGTCGCGTGGAAACGACCAGTAATCTGATTTCGGACCCCCATACGAAAAATTGTCCGTACCTGTTACTAATTTATTCAATGATTCAGGCTCCCTTGATTGTGTTTTTGATTCAAAGCAATTTATTTGGTATTGTTGCCCACTATTTGTATTTCTGTTCTGAGTAAACGAGTAACGATTTTGGTAATTATCACACAAAACGCGTTCAACTAACACATTTTCCCTATTTGATCCCCTCTCACATTCCTGAGGAATGACGTTGGTCATGTGATCTCTGGTCGAGGTCGTTTTAACGTTGTGTATGCATTAATTTTTTGTCTTTCTGACCATAACGATCCTCTGTATTATTCATGTATGACTGTTCAAGCAAGGGATAATCACGAGGACTATCAATAAATGTTAAATTGTGTTTTGAGCCGAAAAGACCATGTGAAACAGGTGTGGAATTATTTTCAAAATTGTGATAATTGACGGCGTCCTGCTGACGTTCTTCAACGAAATCATTTTTGTTTTCATTACTTGCGATCATGTCTGGATCTCGGAAAGTGATATGTTCACGACTTACAAAAGGAGAATTTGTGTCTTGTTCATATGTATTAATATGACGAACCACAGAACTGTCGGAAAGCTGACCTCGGTTTGACCCCATTTCTTAAAGCAACAATAGACGTCATGTGATTACCATATTTGGGCATTTTTTTTCCAAAAAAAGTGAAGCCCGTTTTGGAATTTGTAGTTTTTTGCATGAATTAAAACTAATTTCATTTTAAGTGAACATTCTTGAGTATATAAGAAATATATTACTCAACTCAACTATGGATTAAACTCATTTTTTCTCTCAAAATGTGTCTTCAAAGTCAAGGTGTTGACGAAAAAAATTGGTCACAGAAAATTAAAATCGTAATTTTCTTTCTTAACTTCTCGGGAAGCTATGCTGAATTTAAATTATGTTATGTAACATAACTTGGACTATGATATGTCAAATGTGTGCCACTTGATACGCTAAGATACGCAAATGTGCCACTTTGATGTATCGATATTTCTGACGAAGCAGGGTGGACGGTAATTCACGAGTTACGTCCCTTTGTTTGACACTATCATGAAAAAACTATTGTTATATCAAGCACCATATTATGCTGTTATTTACATGTGGATATTATTAAAATAATCTAATTAAATATATTTTGATACTGTAAACATGTGCAAAAAAATTAGAGAAACACATTTTATCACTTTTCAGAACTCAGTCCAAGTGAAATAGGCCCTATGTGTCCCTATGTGCCATAATGGGGATAATATTTTAATATTAATTTAATATTCTAAGAGTTAATTTAATATTTATGTTTTGGTAAGTATTTTTACTGCTGTAACCAAATTATTTTAATACAGAAATAAATTTCTACTCAATTAATACAAGGGGTAGTCAAAATATTCATGAATAATGGATCAAGACAGGATCAAAATGATAAAAAAACAGGAGTTCCTTTTCATTACTGATACCTGGTCCTACCTTTTTCATTTAGACTTAAAAGAGATCATAATAAAAGTATTCTGAATGTAAAATCTTCATTATTTTAAATAAAAAGAAATTAGTTTGCAATCCTTGTATGAACAAACTAAATATAACAATAAATGTTGTCTCATTGATTTTATGCAAGTTAGTTCTTATGAATGGACTCAAATTATAAAAAAAACCACACTAAACCAATAAATAAATGGTGCTTATCATGAACTTGAAAATAAATAAAAACAAAAAAGACTCAGTAATATTTTTCTTCTTCTATTTGAAAAAAAACTATGCATTTTTATATTTATATAAAAGTATTTCAGAGCAGTTTCTGGGGGCTAAGTCAACAATTATGTTTTAGATCACAAGTCAAATTAAGTCACACTTCATGTCAGTATGATCATGCTTTGCATAAGATTGATTAAAATGCTACTCTGGAAGAGATTGTTTTAAGGCAGCAACCATTTGATTTTCGGGGAGGGGATGGGGGGGGGGGGGGCTATGGATTTTTTTCCAGACAAACTTTTTTTCCGCAAACAATCAATTTTTTGGCGACAAGTTGAAAACAATTCTTCTCTTTCAATTTTAGCATTTCATTTAATAGCAGTTGAGGGTAAAACAAACATTTTTTTTTTCTCATGGTCAAAAACAAATTATTTTTTTATCCAAAAATTGGAAACAAACTTTTCAAAAAAAAAATCCCCCCAAATCCCCCCCCTCCCCCAAATCTCCCCACTCCTTCACCAGAGAATCAAATGGTTGTTAGCTGCCTAAGTTCAAATTTAGGACAATACTTTTTCGTTTATCACAAAAAAATTATATTATTATAAACAATGAATGAGTTTTGTGTCAGTCATCTAAAGCAGTTAAGGTTGTGCAAAGACAGTATAAGATTTCCTTACCTTGTTTTTAGTTAAGTCAAACATTTCACTGACTTAAAGAGAATTGTTAATCCAGTCAAATATTCACAGCTGAACACGCTGTTGTTATTTTTACAAACAAACACACTAAATGTGTGTACATTGTGTTCAGATGCCGGTTGACATCGATGTGTAAGATTAAAAAACTACAATGTCAAAAAATGTCTTTCGTTTGGAATTTAGTTCCACTGGTGGATTCCTAAGGGGTGATAGAACGTAAGATTGTTTTTTTTTAACTTTGAGATACGTGATCATACGTATTAGTTATCTTTTATATAGTATATATAATCCTTGTTTATCTGTGAAAAACGAAGAAAAATAACACTGTGACACTATAAACAGACAATTTCGCATAATTTATAAACGTCGACCAACGGCGTTACGTAATTGTTAAAAGACGGCCAATTTAACATGTTTAAGTATTATTATCTTTAATAAGAAGAACCATGATCAACCATGCTTTAAAATATCAAAGGAAATCTATTTCTGACCTTTATGGCAATTTAAAAACAGACAAAAGAAAAAATTCCAAATTGGCGCAAAATTATTTTTTCCGCGAAATTAACGCAATTTCAGAATGGCGGGTTTTTAATATCAGTCCCATTGTTGTCTTAATAAAGAAGCAACAACGGTCGTTTCTAAGGGCTTGATTCCGACTGAGAAGGAGTTACTGTGTTTTGTTCGTGTATCAAATGTGTACTAAAATCCCGATTCTGTGTATTTACTGTACTGGGATTTTCAAAGTTTAAAAAATGTTTTTGGATGTTAGTTTCAGACTCCGGTAAGTCAATTTGTTCATTATTATTCTCTGAAAACTTATAAACTTGATTGCCATAGGAGTGAGACTCCGATTCCTTACTTTTACACGGAATTTTTTTTTTGTCCCGGCCGGTCCTATCGGAAGTGGACTGACAAACCCTAATAGCAAAACGACCATAAAGCCGTATAAAAGCTATTACAAATTAATAAACATAAAAGCAAATTCCATTACAAATCCATACAAAATGTGTCATTTTGTCACAACCTGTAGCTTTAGAAAATGTGCAGTGACCTATCATTTTTATTATAATTTTGAACAAATAGCAATACTTACTACGTTTTGGCAAAGTATGAACAAATTCTATAATTTTTAATTTAGACTCCCATACCACCTTAAAGTACCAGTGTGATTAGCTGTGAAACCGTAGCTCTAATTAATTGTCTTTATGATATTTTGGTCCATAAATTGTCAAAAAATAGCATACTGACCAATTTGAGTAAACAAGGAAAGAAAATAGAATAATGGGGTGCAAAGGTATAAAAAATAACTACTCGAACTAGTGTTGAAAATAAATCAACAAGGCATTAAAATACTGATTACAGAAATGAATAATGTACATTATCAAGAATACATCTAATTCATACAGAAAAAAAATGATAGTGAAAGCTAAACTAGTCCGCCGTTTTATCTATAGCTTCGCACCGTCAATGTAGCGATGAGTGAACACAACATTGGTCCAGTTTAAGTGAAAGCATGTTCATGAAGTTTTGAGTATAAGCGTTAAAAAGATATAAAAGAAAGTCATGGAGATTTAAGAACGCAGAAATTAAAGCCCCCTCCATACGCAACATGTGTGTGTACTATCGCCGTAAATATTGTTCTTTGTTCATAATATTTTGAAAGAAAAAAAATAAGAACTTTCATATTATCTTTAAAAAGAGCGTTTTTATTCATGACTGGTACTTTTACATAGATGTATACATCTGCGTCTTCTAATTTGAAGTGACCGCCTTCAGAACTTTAAAACATTTGTACTCGGCGCTGAACGCTTGCGCTTTTTTATACGACATTTGCGCTTTTTTAGCTCACCTGGCCCGAAGGTCCAAGTGAGCTTTTCTCATCACTTTGCGTCCGTCGTCCGTCGTCGTCGTCGTCCTTCGTCGTCGTCATCCGTCGTTCGTCGTCGTTGTCAGTCGTCGTCGTCGTCCGTCGTCGTTAACTTTTACAAAAATCTTCTCCTCTGAAACTACTGGGCCAAATTAAACCAAACATGGCCACAATCATCAGTGGGGTATCTAGTTGACAAAATGTGTCCGGTGACGTGGCCAACCAACCAAGATGGCCGCTTTGTCTAAAAATAGAACACAGAAGTAAAATGTAGATTTTGGCTGATATTTCTGAAAATAAAGCATTTAGAGCAAATCTTACAAGGGATAAAATTGTTTAACAGGTCAAGATCTATCTGCCATGGAATTTTCAGATGATTTTGAGAACCCGTTGTTGTGTAGCTGACCCTAAATTGGTAATTGTAAGGAAATTTTGATGTTTTTGGTTGTTATCTTGAATATTATTATAGATAGAGATAAACTGTAAATAGCAATAACGTACAACAAAGTAAGAGATTCAAACAAGTCCACTTTGTTCTTCCCTCCAGTGGAATTCGAACACTTGTTTCTGTAACATCTTGCCAAAACCGCCGTGGCTTTTGATGGTTGATGTAATGCCTTTCCTTTACGGTTATATGGATTGTGATTAAATTTAGTTGTTGGTTAAACACTATCTCTAAGGAAAAAACACAAACAATACAAATAACATCATTTATGATTTTCATAGTTTTTTTATTTGTACCGAGTTTATTCAAAAGTTTGATTTGGTCATGTATATATTTTAAAAGGCTGTAGAAGTTACATTCACCAGTAATTTTAAATTGTATTTGTCTACAGCGGAGAGAAGTAAACTTTACTAACCCGCTATTGTGTGTTGCATTATTGCCATGTTTAATAAATGCACGCATCTTTTCAGGATTGGCACTTCGGATATCGCTACTGGATCAGAACTTTAGACCGTCCAAGAGCATTTGAGAGATTACTTCTGTTATGTTGGGGTGGAGTGTGTGTAGCATATTTTTTACAATTTTTGTTTTTAATGTTTTATAGAATGATGTTTGGTTTTTGTTTTCGAATTTTCTATGAATATGGTGTTGTCTGTTTTTCTTTTATGAAAGGTTGAGTTTTTCCGTGGTATATTTTACCCTTTTGTGCTTAATCATAATAATAATATCTTTATTTAAACTGTTAAAGAGAGTAACTCATTTGGATTAAATCAATTTCCAATAAGACTCTCTACATACAATATCAACTATATGAATAAAACATAATTAATCTACTATTTCACAAATGTAAACACTAGATGTATATAAACAAAATATATTAACAACAACAACAACAAAACCACATACAGTATTCATTATGGCTTTACTTCACACTCATTAAAAATATAATGACTTGTAAGAGTATTTGAAAGCAGATATACATTTTGATTTTTTAATTTCACTGGATGGTGAATTCCACACTTTTGGGCCACTAATAGAAAAACTTGATTAAATTTGTATAAATCTGTATTTGATTTAGGGACAAAAAAATATCCGATGATGAAAGTAGAGTATTGCACGATTGTTTACTATTTGTAGGCACATTAGATTGGATAAATATTTTGGTGCCAGTTTATGTTTTGATTTAAACATTAATAATCAGAAGACGCGTCACATCCAAAATTAGATTATATCAAATTGATAGAAAAGTTTGCGTGCTGTAACTCAAAATAAGAACAATGTTATGAGTTCGGTATTTTTCATATTTTACTTTTTTGTCCACTCTATGAGAGATATAAACACTAACAAACCATAACAGACAAGTGTTACCAGCAAAACATTAGATTGTTGAATTTTGCAATATATTTTGAGTTGCTTTGTCATTAGTTTACCCCTTAAAATCCCTTTATTAACCAAGCGTCAAATTGGTTGACTATAATACACACTAAGTATTATTATACTTCGCGTTAAAATGCTATATTTTGATGGCTAATACGAGGGTGTTAATTTACTCTATCACGTGGCTAAGCGGGTTACTATTTTTTTAATGTCACCGTCTCGTCTAGACCAATAAAAAATCAATAAGTTCTACCTTTTGGCTCAGCCTCTATTATTTTACTGTCAAAAAAAAAAAAAAAAAAAAACATCTTGCTTCACTTCTGTTGATTTTTATAATACCCGTAACGTTGTTATGTACGTGACGTCATAGAAAATGCTTTTAAATAAAATTCATCTGTAAAAGGCAAAAATGATAGGACATTCAGTATAATAAATTAAATAACACATAGCTGAGAGGGTGATAGAGCAATTGGTATCCCTCGAAACAGCATTGTCAACTTCGGCTTCGTCGCGGTTGAGAATGTTTTCTCGGGGTGAGAATCTGCTCTATCACTATCTCAGCTATGTTTAATTTATATAATGTTATTTCCACAGTGTTAAATTTCGACCTTAAATTATAGTCAGTACATATGTTCCTAATATGCCGACGATAACACCCAAATGTACATGGTTGAAAGTAAAACATAATGTGAAAAGGATAACAGACGGAAAGTATTTCACCAACAGACGCCAGTGCTCAGATATAAACATATAATTATGCCAAGACAAAAAATCAACAGTTAAAATGTACGTAGGTTAACAGACAGTCGTCACACATGAAGTTTAAAGCTAAGATCATGGTATCTTGATGAAGTTTAATCTATAAAACGATCAAGCAGAAACTATGGTGACTACGCCATGCGAGTACTTGTGTATAAGTAAAGACAATAGTTTGCCGCTGTTAAACAGTCATAAATCGATTGAGACAAAACCTACTCCGGGTTACAAAGTGAAATCGAGGAAAACAACGAAACAATAGAAACAAACATAAATTATTTAATAAATATGAAAAAGTATGTCCAAATATGCCAATGTTACTGTCATACGAACTATATGATATTAACAATTTATATATGTATTCACTGAAGAGACATTAATTGTCGAAATCCGGATATGGTGTAAAAAACATTAGCACCTCATGTTTGTGGTTTACCATCGTTGCCGCCAGTTTATTGTTTTCTGTTTGGTATTAAATTAACATAAGATCCATTTTGTTTCATAGTGTGATCAATTTATTTGGCAATCGTCAATGGCAGTTAGCAGGGTTTAAGAACATCAGTTGTTCGATCTGTTAGTCAAATGCGGTTTTTTTAAATATACTTTTTAACTCTTTTGGTCTTTTTGAAAATTTTGTTTGTGCTGTATTTAGACCCTTCTACAACAAGATTTGTTTTACATTCAAACGTATAAAAATTGTGGGTTTTATTCAACGCAATCATACGTTTGAACGGGGTTTTTTTCAATTTAGACTTGTCTGTATTCATATAATTATAGCTTTCATATAAAAGTACTGTTGTTTTTATTTTAGGAAAACAATGACACTAAGACAAATATAACAAACTACTAAATAAATTTATAATTCTGCAAATGTCAATAATCATAATAAAATGTATAAATAACAATCACTTCAACTAAATCAATAAAAACAAATTAACAAATAATACTTAATCAAAAAGAGAAAAATAAAAACCGAACTAGAGTTAATATATAAATAGCAACTTTGGACGCAAATATTCTGCTTTCTTTTCATTGCAGATTATGCTGTACACTCCTGGCATTTCTTCTATTTTAATCTGTTAAATATAAGAATTTATATTTTCAGGAAAACAAATCTATCATATCATGTAAACTGCTTTAAGCAAATATAATGAGACATAGTCATATAATTGTGTATGTAGATGTATCTTAATGAGACTCTCAATAAGATCAATGTTGCATGCTCATACTCTATGGTTAATAGTTATAGGAAGATGTGGTATGAATGCCAATGAGACAACTCTTGATCCAAAAAAACAATTTATAAAAGTAAACCATTATGTCACAATATTTTAGATTTTAACGAGAGAAATTTATGTATTACTGAAAAATTATTACACCAAGGTTTTCGATATCACAAACTAGTCAAAACATTTAGTAGATTTGATCATCGGTATAAGGACATCATTCGTAAATATAGCTCAACATGCAGACTTCTTATACGTTCAGGTATTTCACATCTTAATTTTTATGGAAATATTCTTTATAAATCACAAAAATGTCAGTATTCACCTCAGAAGCTAACAAAACCTTTAAATAGACTTATTAAGAAGGGATATAGTTACGATAATGTTGTCAGGTTATTAAAGATTGCATATTTTGGCGTTAATATTGATTCACTTATACCGTCTTTGCATCGGAACTAAACACATTTATTTAAAAACCAGTTGTTGCCATGACACAGGTTATGTTCTTCTCATATATGTTATGATGGTATGATACTTAACCCCTAACGGGAAGGATTGTGCCTGATATTCATATGATGAAGACATAATCTTTCAATCAGTTTAATTGAAGTCTGGAGCTGGCATGTCAGTTATATTTTCAAGAATATTGGACATTTCCAAGCGAGAAAATCCAAGTTTTTTTAAGATTTTTTTTGGAAAAAACTCTGATAGTTTTAAATTGCTCACCGAGATATAATTTATTATGACACATGATATCTCGTGTGTGTGTTTTAATTAAATTAAATTTTGGTAAATTGACATAACCTCGGTTTTGAATGTATATGTGTTATTCTATTGTTCACTTTTTTTATCGAAATATATGATCGGCAGTACGGTATATCAAATTCATAAACAAAATACGTCATTTTGATACATTTTTCTGTATCAGATCTCTTAAAATTCGATAGAACTTTGAATAACAATTACAACTTTTTATTTCTAAATAATGAAAGTTGACAAAGCAGAAACTTTTATAAACTTCAGGGCCAACATTAAAAATATCTTTGTTTCCCCTCTCCCGACTGAGGTTGTTAGGGTATGGGTAGGTAGGTAGGCAAATTATTTTATTTTATTCCTTGATATGGTTTTCTATATTGAATTTGTACAAAACTCAACTGGTTAGGCTCAAGTCAAGTAAAGTGGGGTATTTCCTGTATTCTAATTCAGTGTACACCCCAGTTTTCTGGTGTTAAAAAAAACAGTATACAGGGACCTCCCTTTTTTCCTATTCATTTAATGTAATGAAATCTACAAAAGTGCACATTCTACTTGTGATAACCATGCTTAATGATTGCAAGTGTTTTTTTAGTTAAAAAATCAAGCTTATTGCAAGTCTAATTTGATGCATAACTCACAACAAAACAATTCCTTTGTTCACCAATTCATACCTTGATCATCAATTATGAGATGACAAAAAGATACATGCTGGGAACAGTATATATATATATATGTTCCTGATGTATGTTAATCACTTGGGAATTAAAATTCAATGAATAATTTTTTTTAAATAGAAGTGAACATAATTCAGTTATGTTTAGTTACACCTGGATCTTGCAGCTTGGTCAATTGATTCCTTAACAAAGATTTGTATGTTTTTTCGAGTTCTAGAAGAAACAAGGCTTCACTTTATATTCATGTTTTGTATTTCCTAAAATACTTTTAATAAATATTTACGAATTCTACTGATGCAGTTATATACGTGGCCTTTTGTAATTTTCACGCCATAAATTAAAAAAGGAAACCCCATTTAAACTGGGTTTGTTTTACACCAGAAAACAGGGATGTTCCCTGAAAGCAGGGACTACATGTATCCCACATTTCCTGACTTGTGCCCGACCTGTTCAAAGACAAAGTAGATAGATTTTAAAGCACGAGTCAGACCATTTTTACTCAAAGTCTTTAAGATTTTAACCTTTAAACAGGAACAGAGGTTAGACACAAAGCAAATCAAGATGCAATCAGCGAATTGAAAGATGCTTCAGTTTTGTTTTTTTTTCATAAAAGATCACCCTTGCACAGAAACAAATCGTTTGGCAAAGCATTTTGTTTGTTTTCCTTGATTCCGAATCATGTAGACGCTTCAATGCAAAAATACCTTGATTTAAAACGCTCGTTGACTACAGCATCGGAAAGGTATCACCAAAACCCAACGCTCGTTGACTACAGTATCGGAAAGATACACCAATAACCAAAATAGAAGAAGAAAAAATAGTGGACAAGAATGGCCAATAAAAATTTTCGGGTCGCGGTGATTTTATCGGGTCGTTCGGGTGAGGGGAAACAAACAATATTTTATTTTTGGCCAAGTCAACCTTTCTATTCTGTCGATCCATTTGTATTCTGTACATACGACACCTGTCGAACGGAGGTTTGGAGTATGCTTTTCAAAATGCAGTTGACAACAGAAAACATTGATTTAAAAAAAGAAATTTCTTGATAATTAGATTGGTTCATTATTTTTCAATCTTATCTGCTATGGAAAAATTAACTGCGACGAAAAATAGAATTTTTATGATTTTTTTATAGTCAAAGGTGAAATGACTACAATAGAAACATAGAGGGAAAAGAAAAAAATATGAACGCTTTTTTCAAATGGCCATTGACAACAGTAAACGCTGACTTAAATTTGTTTTTTTGAAGAATCATATTTGGAAATCCTCCTAAAAGTTCACTTGCGATGGAAATTTTTTTTATTACATTTAAGGTAAAAAAAAAAAGTATATATTACAAATTATAACAGGTTATAAGTTTTTCCCATTTAAATCAATGATAAATATTTATACGATTTGTCAATGACATATCACGTGTTCTGATTAATGTAAAAAATACATGTCCTTCATTATTGTGTATGACTGCTAGTAGTCTGTTATCATTTATGTATTATTGTCATTTTGTTTATTTTCTTTGGTTACATCTTGATTAGTTAAAGTGTATTGTCGAGGTTCATTGCCAAGGTAGACATCAACCTTTTTTCAGTCATTTCCACACATTAATTACATATAACTTCACAGACTTCAACACAGTTTTCATTATTATGAAAGGTTTAACGGGTGAGATAACTTTGTAATCGTTATACTCCTGTTATTAAATGTACTTAAATTATATTAATGTTCTGATTTCTAAATTAAGGTTTATGACCCCTTCTGTAGTCAGTTTAGTATGAACGTTTCAAACCGCAATAGTATCAAAACAGCAAATGTAATGAATAAAGAGTAGGGTCATTTGTACATTTACTAAGAGGAAACTTGGTGCAAAACATTATTATTTACGGTTTTATTGCATTTAATAGAAAAGAGGGACTTGGTGGAAAATAATTTATATAGAAATTCCCCAGACCTTAAGTACAGCGATTTTTGTTATAAAATTTTAAACATAGATTACTTTATTTTCTATGATGTGCTAGCGTTTATTGTTTACAAAAAGTTCTAAACAACTTTTAAATTTAAAAAAAAACGTGTGCTAAGTTACTAAAGTCGAGCGAACCCTAAAAGGTGTACTTGATTTAGTCCATATTTATATTTGTTTCAACCAATAACTGAATAAATAAACTTGTTTTAAGGAAATCAATGCTAGCACTGCATGCAATAATCATCTATCTGTCAGTCGTCGAATTTCCAATTATGAGAGTACAAGGGGAAAGGCTATGAATTTTCTATGAAATTTCCATTAAGCATTTAAGGTTCATCATAACCTTCTGACTAAAATGGCCGTATTTAAACCACAAATTTTACTCTAGGAAAAGACAAACCTTCGCACCTGGAAAAGCTTTAAGGGATGGCAGGAACTAGATAAATAAATTTTAAATGCATTTTATGTTTCAGAAAATTATAAACTTAACTAGATTTTGCTATTCAGTTTTTTTTTCGTTCCTGCAGAAGGTACCAATATAAACTAAGTAGGGAAAGAGGTTTGAGAATCTCCTCTCATACAATTCATGTTATAAGTAGTATTGATTTAAATGGACAATAGACATCTGCAAACAATAGGTGATTTAAACTGTGTAACTGAGTGGACAGTATCAAATGAAACTCGGGTGTTTTGTTTATTTTGCTACCATCTACAGACTGGAAAAAAACTGCACATCAAAATCCAGGAAAGTTTTAAATTTTCTAAAACGTATACTACATATAACTTTTATATGTCTAGTTCCTGCCATGCCTTAAAACTTTCAAAGGTATATCAGTTTGTTTGTACTCAAACTAAATTTTGAGGTGTAAACACCACCATATTTTTCACTTCCTTATGCTGAACCTTAATCAACACAAGGGTACATAATCCTTAAATGTAAATCTTACTTCTTTCTGTACTCCTGCAAAGAATGAATGGTTTCATCGAGAAACCCTTTTAGATCTGGCGCCCGTGTGTGATATGGTTCTATATCATCCTGTGCCTCATTGGTCAGATCGCACATATCCCTCTTTAGGGTTTGATAAGACATCAAGAATGATACTGCATGCTCTTCTGACAAAAGTGTTTTAAGACTTTCATACACAGCTGTTTGTTTTCTGTGAATTCTTTCTTTATTTTTTAAGACACTTTGTAGCTCCTCTTTTTTCCACTGAGCTACATCCTGAACTTCGTTGACTTTGATATCAGCTTTTGTGCTAATTAGCTTTTGTAAATCCTTTTCAAAAGAACGGATCTTAGCAACAGCCATTTCTGATTCGTTATCCAAATTTGGTATGTGGACCATCTTTGTTTTCTCAGCCAATTTTGACACGCTCTGAAGTTTGGCTTTCATATCTGTTAGTTTGGTTTTGGCTAGTCTTTTAATTTCTTCGGATTTTTCTTTCATACCGGACAAGCCATGTTCCTTGTGATCGGAAGTAACGCATATGTTGCATACCAACGTATTGCATTTAATGCAGTAAAACGTGAATTCAGATTTGTGTAATTCGCATCTTAATTTAACTGCTGATGGATTAACACTTTTTAAGTCGATAACGGAGTGTTTTTTTGAAGGTGGTAGTTTATCATGATTTTCTCTACATGGTTTACAAAATGCTGACTTGCAGTCATAGCAGAAGAAAATACCTTTGTTTTCACAAAAGACACAAATGCTTGTTGAAGTCTGTGCTGAAGATATCTAAACAACGATACATTAAGGAGAATTATTTTCAAATCGATGTCTCACCGAAAGTGTACCTGTTGAAATCTCAAAAGTGTATGCCATTCACAGTGGCGGATCCAGAAATTTTCATAAGTGGGGGCACATTGACTGCCTAAGAGGAGGCCCTCTCTTAACATGCTGAGGTGAATCCCTATCTAATCAACCAATTTTTCCCAAAAAAAGGGGGACACGGGCCCCCTAGGCTCCCTCTGTTTTAGATATCCTATAGTATTTGTCGTTGATAGAATATGTTCGTTGTTGTTCTCCAGTTTGCATGTTAAGTCGACTATTATATTATTTGTTTATGCGTTTCCCTGATAGAATGTAATTGTGTCTGTTTGTGTTCTATTTTAGACTCGTTGTTGTTGTCAGTTATTTAACATTGTGTTTTTCTGTCACGAAGTGTTTTAGCGTTAATGTTTTGTTATGGCAAAAAGGCCAAACATTCCTACATCTACAGATTCATAGATCGATTGAATGATTGGATGTTGATCTTTAACGCCAATTTCAGCACCATTCGCTTACCGTGGTGGGCTGTTTTCATATTAGGAAGAAGCCGGATTCCCACCCTAAATAAGCAACGACCTACGGCAGGAAAACTGACAATCATAATTACAAACTTGAAAAAGATTTACAAAAACTTGCAATAAAGATTAGTAGAAAAACAATATTGAGGTACATGTACTAGTATTTATTGGTCAAACAGACAATAATAAACCATCCAAGGTCAAGAGCCTAGTTCTATAGGTGTCTTAATTTATTTCCAGTCAGTCATTTGGTATTGATAACAGATTTGTTGTATTCTTTATTTGATTCAATCCCCAGACATTTGAGAAAATGTTATACATGTTATATGACAAAGAACCTCTTCCACTGTTGATGATTGTTTCAAACCTAGTGTATTCCTTGTTTTTGTGTTGCATTGTTGCTGTCTCATTGACGCATTTTAAAATTCATCTTTGAAGAAACGGAGCAAAAGTAGAAATATGTATGTTGTATATGGTCGAAAAGATCTGATAAACCAAAAAAATCTTACGTCTCTTGAAGATTGTGATGGTGTACATGATGTTTTTGGTTGTAAATTTTCTATGCCCATAAGCTTTTCATCCATTTCCTTCTTTTGTTCAGCCAATTTAGCTAGTATTTCCGTTAACTGCCAGTTCTATTAAATAAAAATCATTTGACGTATATATATATGTATAAACAGTAAACAAGTGCATTTTTTTCCCGTTTATGACGGAATGAATCTTTATGAAGACGTCTCGAGTAGTTCAGATAAAAAGAACTTATTTTGCACTCATACCTGAAGATACCCTTTTCTTTTATAAACGATACATCGTTCAAGTAAAATACACAATAAAAAGCAGTACTACTATAAACAAGTCATTCTCCGCCAGTTATATATTAAGTAAAATTAAGATAACAAAGAAGATACTTCACTGTTGCAGTTTTTAGTACAAATATACTTCAGAAAGTACAAAACAAAACTAGCAAAAAAATTACGACTGATCGTTGTGCTACAGAAAGGCTATAACGAAAATGATCTATATCAAAAATGGAATCCAAAACAGTTGTACACCTTCCAAGTGTGGCACAGGTTCCTTAACTACAATCCCGTTTTCTTTTCAAGAATGTGTCAAACCGAATTTGACTATTTACCGCGTTTGTAATAACATGAGCAACACGATGGTTGCCCATATGGAGAAGGATCTGCTTACCCTTCCGGTGCCCCTAAGATTAATCCCAGGTTTTGATGGGGTTCGTGTTGCTAAGACTTTAGTTTTCTTTGTTGTGTCTTGTGTAATAGTATGTTTTATCGGTTTGTTAAAGGGATGTGTAGTTCATTCATAAATAAAATGGATTAATGATTTTGATTCCCAATAAGGATTAATTTCAAAGATATGGTGAGTAAATATTTGTTTATAATATGAACCTGGTGATACAGCATGTCTTGTTACAATTATATGATATACATGAATATATACACAACAGAAATTACATGTAGGGAGTTGAGAGCAGTGTACATATTATTATTTAATCAGTATCAAAGAGGTCATTGCACTGACCTGACCACGCAAAATATATATTTATATACAAAAAATGTCACACATAGTGGAAAAAGCTTCGATTTTCGTATTCGGTTTAAGATATTTGAGCAAAAACTGCATTTCATGTTTTATCATATTTAAAATCACCGATTTACTTATCCCTTTCTTTTGATATTTTGCGATATTTCTAGTTTTCCAGATAACCCATTTCGTGATTAAAAGCACCGTATCTAAAATTTGGGTATAAGATGCATCTGCATTAATGACCCCAAAAATCATACTTGTTTCCGATTTTTGTAATTTTTGGATATTTAATTTTGAACAAAATTCCCTTATTTTCTCAAAAATTTCCCGCCAAACGTCTTCCACCAGTTTACAATAAATAAAAAGATGAAATAGTGATTCTTTTTCATTGCAAAAGTGACACTTCCCGTTTGAGCGATTCATTTTTTGTAATTTTTCTTCAGTGTAAATTATATTATGTAGTAACTTCCATTGAAATTGTTTAATTTTCCTGTTAGCTAAATTGTTATTCAAAGTTTCCCAAATGTAATCCCATGGTAGTTCATTCCCAAAATGTAAATTCCACTTCAACTGACTATTTGGAGCTGTTTTATTCTCATAAAAGTATCTAATATCTTTAAGGCATAATTTTTTGGCATCAACGACAACTCCATTTTTTATAAATTGACAAGAATTTATTATTTTTATAGGTCTATCAGAATTACTTTGTATGCTAGAATCTGTTTTTAAAACGTCAATTTGTTGAGGTGTTAACGAAGATTTAATGCGACTATATTGTGCAATCCAATTCCTTTTATCTTTAAGACTTTTAAAAATATCAAAAGAAGTTTTAAAGGATTTATTGTTTAAGTCCCATATATCTTTAATTTTTTTTTTTATTCCACTGGATGCAAAGTTTGCAAAATATAATGCATGTCCCTTGAACTTAAATTGACAATTGCCGAAAATATTTTCTTCTAAAAGGTCCTCTTTCGTGACCGATTTTTGGATTTTCTGTAAGTCAGTCCAGGAAATTAAAAGTTCTTTATAATATTTGGACATTTGTATTTGCCTAAAACATGTAGTGTCCGAACAAGAACATATAAAAAAATCTGTATCATATTTTTCGTCTAGTGACGTTAACCAGTATTTTCCTATTGCATTTCATTTTTGTGTTTTTGAGTTGACAATACTGTACATACTTTCCACTTGTTTTGATTTAATAAAGTCCCTTAAGTTTATCATTCCTATCCCCCCTTTTTCTTTCGGTAAACAGCACACTGTTCTAGCGATTTGGTTTGTTTTCCCATCCCATATAAAGGACCATACAATATTATTTATTTTTTTTCGTATATATCCGGGACGTGGTAAATGATCACTCGACCAGAAATTTAATGTAATAGCAAAGATCGGCTGTACTATAAATGAAATTAACATAACAAAAGACTTGATGTACGATAAAATTAAAACTGCTTAATAAATACAGGTAGCCTTTGTGAGAAATAAATAACGATAAAAACATACATTATTTAAATAATTATATATGGTGAGAGGTATAGATATATAGATCGATAATGATTGCAGGTACATGTACATTTGTCCAAGGATAGATAATATTTATAAAGGTGGATGTTAATAATTTATAGTGGGAGGTTTTTTTTTCTCATTTGCTTTTTCCCCGACAAATGAGTCTGTAAAAATTGGGGCCCCCTTAGTTGTTTCCCTGGGCAACTGAGGGTTGATGTAACAGGTGATTGTTAATAAAATATGTTTAATATTATAAAAAAAAATTTAAAAAAAATTGACAAATCGGTTTGATGAGTACACCACAAATAATATTAGTCATGAATACTTGATTGAATATAACCTTGGGATGTATCTATGGTGAACGTTCCAAAACGGGCCGCATTGAAGAGTAGATGAGTGTTTTAAGGCGACTTTAGTTGAAAGTTGTCACAGTTGAAATTTCTTATCGTAGTAAAAGTTAAAGCTCTTGACAACGCCGAATAATTCTTTCTTATTGATCTTAATCTTCGATCGTAGATCTGAATGATAAAGCTTGGCGTACGTTTTTTTTTTTGTCCTCCTTGTACAATTATGTACCTTGCCAGTTAACACACCTGTCCAATACGTCACTCGTTCTCTTGGTACAATTATGTACCTTACAAGTTGGTCTTACAGACTTAAACTTGTCATATAAGGTACAACAATACGGATCACCTTGTAAACGTACAAGTCCGTATTTCTAACAGGCAACAACCTGTTCTTTATTACACTTAGTAATATTATCTAATATATACGAGATAGCGATCTTGAATATCAACGTACCGTACCTTGGTCTTATGTCTCCGTAGACTTGTGACAATCGACCCTGAGCAAGGAATCTCTCTTGCTTATATACCCCAATGGTAACTGTACCATTCTTAAAGGAGGGTTGTTCTACCAAAGTGCCATGTTACTAGTATCCGAGTTTCCTTTGGAACACCCCTTCACATTTGACCTGACACAAGGTTTACCCGCGAAACATCTGATTCTTTTCTCTGTTTATTATAGTTCATATAAATGTATACAATACGGCTTCTGCTGAACTGTAACTAATGCAAAGTATTAACCTATGATACAAACTCATCACATAACTTACGCCTCAAAAATACCTAAACCTTAAAACGGATAAAACATAAAAAATACTATGTACACATTTTAATTCAGATAAATGTACAAAATTTATTCAGCAATATAGTCTGCCATCCATGCTGGTTTTCGCATTGTACGGCGCCCTTCAGGACTATTTTCTTGTGTATCTTCCTCGGGCAACGTTGCCTTGTGAACAGCAATGTCTTGTAAATAAGGAGTCTCTTCTTTGTCATCTTCGGCATTATTGTTTTCAGCGTATAAGGGACTAATAGTGCTATGATTTTGTTCTGTCTTTAATGTCTGTTTGTTCTTTTTCTTTAGTCTGTCGACCTGTAAAACTAGTGGTTTCCCTCTGTCTACAGTCAACTTTATACGTAAAGTCCCCATATTTTTCTAGACTTTTGAAAGGACCCTTCCAGAAACTAGTCAGTTTTGAAGAAATCCCAGGTTTCTTTACTGGAAAATAAATATACACCTCGTCATCTTTTCTGAAATTTTGGTATGACAATTTGAGGTCGTGATAGTGTTTCTGTCTTCGAATTTACCCTTAGGTTTAACCTCTGACAAAACTGTGAGAGTGTTCTAACTTCTCCTTAAGCTCCCTAGCCCACTTATGTGCAGGTATGTCTTTAACGGATGGTTGTATTTCATACATAAAATCTAAAGGAGTTGAAAGATCTCTACCTAACATGATACTTTTTGGCGTTTGTTCAGTCGTCTCGTGTTATGATGCTCTTAATGCCATCATGACAAAAGCAATGAAGAATAGGATCCCAGTTACGGCAACCAGTCCGGTACCCACGAATGCAGTTTAAAAAAAATATATAACCTTTATTTAAAATGGTGTAGTGTTATTATTGCACTAGTTCTGTAACTGAATGTAGATTTATTTGAAAGGGTAGGCTTTCTAGTTTGAATTTCTGTAAATCATTTGTGTGACTTAAATGCAATATGGCATCAGTTTATAGACTAAATAGCCTTTATTCTTCCCCGAAAGTAGACAGAGTGAGACTGACCCTATTATCAATGAAACAAAATTTTGAAACGGAATACCTGTCATGAGGCACTGAGATTGTACTTCGACACTTCAAAACAAATGCCTGACATGAACTAGAAGTTCCAAGGTGGCTATCAAAATTATTAATTGAACAGGACCCCATTTATTTACTATGATTTTCAATGGGACAATTAAATGGGTCCCCGTACCATGTATTCATCCCAGTCTCTGGTTCTTATCCACAATGTATTTAACATTGTTGCAAGAGTCTTATTAAATCTTGCAACCATACCATCAGATTTCGGATGATATGGGGTGGTACGTGTCTTCTAAATGTTTGCCAGACGACACATCTCTTGAAACAAAATCTTTCAAATTGCCTGCCTTGATCTGAGTGTATCCAATGAGGAACATCAAATCTTACAATGACTTCTTCAACTATAATGTAAGCCACATATCTGGCATGGCAAAAGATTCAGTCCACTTAGTGTAGTAGTCAGAAACTACCAATTTATATGTTTTGCCATCCTCTGTTTCGGGCAACTCACCACGGATATCTGTGGCTATCCTTTCCATTGGCCCATTAGCTTCTACTAAAGCCATTGGAGGTCTTTTGGACCTTTGTGAACTTTTTCGCTCTGCACAATTTTGTCCTGACGTCATTTTGTAACCCAGGCCAATAATGAGATTGTCTAATTTTTGCCAAAGTTTTATGAATACCTAAATGAGCAGAACATGTATCATTATTTAAAACCTTTCAGCGTTGTGATAAAGGAATGATAGCCTGCATTTAAACAATTTTTGTTTCAGGGTCTTCGAACCGTCTGTAGATAAGTCCGTCTCTTAACTCTAAATTGTTCCATTGATTCCAAAGTGATCTTAAGAAACTCCTTTATCAGAAATATCTTTGCTATCAGGTCGTTCATCTATTTCTATCAATTATGTCACTTTTTCAGGCTATGATCATTTTTCTGAATTTCTTTAAAAAAAGATCATGATGTGCACTGTTATCATCTTTGTCATTACTACCATCAACACGGGTGATAGCATTAACAGTGTCATGTTGGTCTTCAGTCTCAGTCGAAACAGTCTATTTTTCTAAACCGGAATGATACCCGCATTGTTTGCAGGGGGTGCGACTAAGTGCGTCTGTATTCCTTTGTCGAGTTCCTGGTTGATTTTTGGATTTGCACCTCTGTCATTCTGGGTTCTTGAAGTAAGCAACCACTTTAATGATCCGTGATCAGTTCTTACTCTGAACTTTCTACCGTGTAGTTATGGTTTAAAATGTTTAACATGAGTTTGAAAGAGTACGACTAGCGTAAGCCACAACATGATTCTAGCCCTTCGTCAGATTTCTGAGACAGGACAACTCCGACTGCCAAATTACTTGCATCAATTTTCAAAATGAATTCTTTATTTAAATCTGGATATTTAAGAACTGATACGTTTACTAATTTACCTTTCAATTGATCAAAAGATTCTTGACATTCTGAAGTCCTGTTATTGTCGAGCCTGCAACTTTTGTTGCAGAAAGCTCTACATACGGATAGTGATCAGGCGGCGGCGGCGGTGGCGGCGGCGCCGTTAGCTAACTTTCTAAAAGCTTTATATTTTAGAAGGTGGAAGTCCTAGATGCTTCTTACTTTGTAAATAGATGCCTCATGTTACGAAGTTTCCGTCAGTCACATGTCAAATGTCTTTGACCTCATTTTCATGGTTCAGTGACCACTTGAAAAAAAAGTTCAGATATTTTGTAATGTTGAATTCTCTATTATTATAAGTAATAGGATAGTTATATTTGGTATGTGCGTACCTTGCAAGGTCCTCATGCCCATCAGAAAGTTTTCACTTGACCTCGACCTCATTTCATGGATCAGTGAACAAGGTTAAGTTTTGGTGGTCAAGTCCATATCTCAGATACTATAAGCAATATTCGGTGTATGGAAGGACTGTAAGGTGTACATGTCCAACTGGCAGGTGTCACCTGACCTTGACCTCATTTTCATGGTTTAGTGGTTATAGTTTTTGTGTTTTGGTCTGTTTTTCTCATACTTTATGCAATAGGTCTACTATATGTGTTGTATGGAATGATTGTAAGGTGTACATGTATAGCGGGCAGATGTCATCTGACCTTGACCTCATTTTCATGGTTGAGTGGTCAAAGTTAAGTTTTTGAGTTTTGGTCTTTTTATCTAATACTATATGCCATAGGTCAACTATATTTGGTGTTTTGAAATATTTTATGATCTATATGTCAGTCGCACAGGTTTTATTTTACCTCGACCTCATTTTCACGGTTCATTGCTCAGTGTTTAGTTTTTGTGTTTTGGTCCATTTTTCTTAAACTATAAGTAACTATATTTGTTGTATGAAAGCATTATTAGCTGTACATGTCTGCCTGGCATGGGTCATCTGACCTTGACCTCATTTTCATGGTTCATTGGTCTTTTTGTAGTTATCTTGGTTAATGTTAAGTTTATATGACAGTTTTTAATAAAGCTTTATACTTAGGACTATCAACATAATATCAATGATTAGTAAAGAAGGCGAGACTTTCAGTGTGTGCACTCTTGTTTTGTTAAATGGTTTAGCAATATTTTGATATTATCCATGTTGGGGACTTTTATAGCCGATTTGATGTATGGGTTTTTCTCATTGACTAAGTCCGTACAGTTGCCTATAGTTGCAATCATCCACTTTATCCAAAATTTGGCATCATACTTCAACTGCTTTATGTAATATATAAGCTGTTATTTCTGTAAAAGTTCAACAAAAACATTGCGGTTTGATAAGTTGAAAATATGTGGGTCTGCTCCTGATCATATTGAATGCACATATACTGAGCCAAAAAAGTTAAGCAACACTTATTTTAAATATTTTTTTTTGTTGTTTCTGGAAAAAAAATATTTAAACATCATTAATATAATCCTTAGTTTTACCTGTAATTCAAAACAGACGTACTTTTTCCTGGGGATTTATTTCGCGCCATTTCAGCTTTGAACGTGTAATTGATGTTTTACCTTCTGTGCCTGTACTTTTCAAACGATTTAAAAAAAATCTTTTTCACTAACGTTCAGAAAAACACCATTGGTAAGAAAAACACATACACCTTTGACAAAATTGCATGGGGCGTCAACCAGGCCTCCACGAAAATGACCGTCAGAAAGCTCTTGGAATGGTTGATGCCGGAATGAGTGTTGCTGACATCGTGGCTCGATTTAATGTGCATAAGGCAACAGTTTAGAGACTAACAAACAGATATCGACAAATTGCAACTGCACAGGAAAGGTCGATATCTCGTAGACCAAAATAAAACTATCGTCAAGGGAGGAGCGCTACCTTCGCTTTACGTCAACACGTGACATTGTTTTCCGGCCACAAAAGTAGTGCATTGACTAAGGGCAGCTGCTGGTGTGCCTGCCAATCCTTCATTGGTGCACTTAGGGCATGGCTGAGAAATTGATTTTGAATAACGCTATACTAATTTCTGCATTTTGACCCTTCCGCGCTCCATACAAAGAAAATCCTAATGAATGTGAGTGATAAACATTCATGTTGCTTCTGACATGTCATAATTCCATTTTGTTATTATTAAAATTATATGTTGTTATGATTTTGTAATAAAATAAAATTTCACATTTTTGTTGCTAAACTTTTTTTGGCCCAGTATATATATACTGGGCCAAAAAAAGTTTAGCAACAAAAATGTGAAATTTTATTTTATTACAAAATCATAACAAAATATGTTAACATTTTATTGATTACAAAATGGAGTTTCATTTCATATATATATGTGAATTTAATTATGCCACCTCTATCATGTCTATTAACATAATCCTGATGGTAGGACAAAGTTTTTTTATGATGACATTGTTAATATCCTACCACTTTCTACTACATGACCTATATATAGGTCATGTAGTAGAAAGTGGTAGGATATTAACAATGTCATCATAAAAAAACTTTGTCCTACCATCAGGATTATGTTAATAGACATGATAGAGGTGGCATAATTAAATTCACATATATATATGAAATGAAACTCCATTTTGTAATCAATAAAATGTTAACATATTCTTCAACCTAAAGGTGTATGATCACGATTATTATATAAGACTTTTTTATGTATAAATTATGGTTAGAAATTCTTTATTTAAAGAACTGCATGTCTGATATATTGTTTCCAGACCCCCTTTTTCAAAGTCCTGATTCCAAAAATTGGTTTTGCTGCTGTGGCCATAACAACAACTGCGAGTTCAAGTTACACTTAGGTCTTGTCATTTTCTTTATTCATCCGATAGTTTCATCAATATTATTATTCAAATAATCCTTTTTTTCCAAAATTTACTTTCGGTTTTGAGTTTTACTTCCTCTTATTTCACCATTTTTTGTCCTTTAAAATGTATTTAAACATAATGTTTAAGATTCTAAATAACATTTACTTACGCCTTTATCTGCCATCTTTCACCACACAAAGATTCAAAATGAATTAATTACTTAAATTTGTTTGGAATTCTAAGTTTACTTCTTGACAGTTCTTAGGACATCACAGATTTTAAACTATACAGAGTTATCTACCATGTTAAGTAAACAATCTATTATTGTTGTCTCCTTTTTCCCACAAATATTTCAATTTTCAATTTTTTGTATGATAATTTTTTCAAAAAGTCATACATTTCAATTCATGCAATGCATTTGTGTTTTGAATAAAAACTTTGATTTCCAAAATATAGTGTCAACTTAAACAGAAACTATATACAAAGCCGACACTTGGTTACATCTATGGGTTAAGTTAAGCGACCCTCGTTGATATCGACCCTCGTTGACACAACACATTTTTTACCAAAAATTTCCCGTTAAGATCCAACTCCTAATGATTCTATGTATTATTTAAGAATTGAAAACTTCTTTTTTTTAAATTCCAACAATGGAAATTTTGGCGGTTCTGGCAAAATAGCCTCTTAGACACGGAAAACTTCAAAATGTTTTACAAGTGTTAAAAAAACAATGTTTGTTTTGGTGTATTTTTTAGTCGATGCTGCTAACTACAAGTGCACATAAGACTTGATAGATGTTGTTGGGGTTGGGTTTTTTTTTAAATAAATGTTTTATTAAATGTATTTTAGCGATTATATCTCTGTTTTGTTGTAGTATAATGCACTATATAAGAACGCACTTGTTAGTGCATTTTGGGTTGATCAACAGAGATCAATAGAAAGATGTTGAATAACGGACAATTTTGCAAGCATTGAAAATTTTAATTTCTGTCCTGTTTCTCATTTAAAATGCGTGCCGCAATTCGCAATTAAATATATTAAGTTATAAACGAAGGTACAGATAAAACAACTTGCCTCAGAAATAAGACCGACCAATTATCTAATAGTCATTGGGGTGTAAAAGCGTTGACCGAAACACATGTTGTATCACGGAGTACTATATAGTATAATTTTCAATTTGATTAATTAACCAATTAGTCTATGATCACTTATAATAAACTTGTCATTTTATGTTCTATGCACTAGATACCCGGTACATACCCAGCTAACACAAAATTATGTGTGAATTTCTGATGTAAACAAAATGTCTTTAAATTATTTTTGTGAAAATATTTCTGATAAACATATATATTACCAGTCAATAATATCATAAAATTATTTTGTTTGCTAATATAAAAACATTTTTTTGTAAATATTTTAATATATAAATAAATATTCTTTGCTGATGTTTTTTAAACGTTTAATAGACAGTTTTATAAATCAGAACATGTATGTCGAAGAGACATTTCTTTACAATCTTCAACAAATATCTGATGGACATTTTTATTTTATAATTATGATATATATTTGTAAGATGTGTAAAAGAAATGTTTATAACATTTCATATAAATATCTGCATAAAGCATTTGATGTATAATAAAATATCATTGTAATGTGAAAAAGAAAAGACAGTTCAAAGAGAAAGAAACGTAAGCTTTTTGTAATTTACAAAATACGTTATTGATATACGGATCCGACTGAATCTTATTTTGTCCTCGGCCAAACTTTAGCAAAACAAAATCTGGCTTTGAATGGTTTGTAGGGGTAAATATCACAAGAAGCTGAAGACGTTACTTTTTTAAATTATATGTATGCAGTGTTATAATTAAACAATAGGAAATCATGAAAAAGTGAACTACATCAAAAGTTATACATAAATCAAAATGAACGGTAATTATGTAAATGTAAAAAAGGGGGTACAACGTGAAAAAAAATAACACTTCAGGATATTTCTAAACGGAAAAGTGTATACAAAATTCGTGTTTCAATTAGTACCTGAAGTATATTCTTTTAATAACATACAATGTTACATTCTCATATAGATTTATAGGTCAGGTATTTGAGTACTACATAGGACAAATTAAATCAAAGTCCAAAAGGAAAAGTAATATAATCATTGAAAATATTCTGGCTAGAAAATGCATGGAAATGGAGATGAGACAAAATGCATTCTACCATTTGATAGCCCAGAATGAATTACTTGAAGTAAGTAACATAATAGCCATCCTTTATGCTACATCGGATTTGATATTCGCAGATATATATGCATAAAATTTTTAATTTTACCGTTAATGCTAACTAAGTATCACTTTGATTTAGATTTGACATTGTATTTTTTCACTTGAATTATTTATTTGGTTGGAACGTTTTTTTTTTTTTAGATAGTTCTGATTCCTGTATCCATATCATAATCAAAATAACGGCATAGATGTAATCTAATTAGTATAATACAATTAGTTTGATAACGTTTGAAAACAATTCAGTTTGACTTAATATCGGCTTAAAATTTTAAGTTTTAACATTTAATATGTATTTCTTCTTCAGAAAGCAAACAAGAAGAGGAGGGTTGCAGTAGAAGATACAGACTCTGACTAATCAATAAAATGTTAAAATGCTATTCAGGAAAATTCGTTATTCATTGACAGTCATAATTAAGTCTTGTCATATGATTAATAAGCTATAATTATATCAATGGTTTTGTGTTGGCAGTATACAATGTCATGCTTTGACTGCTTTTAATTGTCTGAAAAATATCAAACAAAAATTCAAATATCCACAAGTCGAAGAAAAAACAATCGCATTGTAAAATAAAAAATATATAATGGTAGAACAAGAAACGGGTGCCCTTAGGAAAGCTGATAAATGTTAGTCTAAATATGCATGATATATTTGCAAGCTGAGAGTTGACCTGAACTTTTTTGGAATATTTATATCATGTTTTTTTTACAAATATATTACCAAGATATTTTAAGAATATTGGGAAGACATCCATAATACATTGTTAAAATATTTAATTCACATTTTTAAGAAATAATTCTACCTAAAACTTGCCTCGGATATTTTAAAAACATTTGGTTGACATCCATAAATCATATTATAGGCATGAAAAGGATATTTTTGTAAAACGTTTGAAATATATGTTGTCTAGATATTTTCAATTGACACTGAATGCTATCAAAATTATGTTTATGAAAATATAGAATTAAAATATTAAAATATAATGTTCTTTAAACATTCGGAACAAATTTTTTCCGGAAAATATGTTTTTCACATGATTACAGCCATATATTTCACGTCATAAAATAGTTTTGAATGATATTTTTGTGACATTTTGCAATATATTTTAAAAATATCAATACAATGTGTGTGTGCTACCTGTGTAAACATAGTATGTGTGCAACATGGCATACACTCTTTGACTTTGGTATGTGATATAGTACTATTACTGTCAACACAAAATTAGAGAGATTTAAATGTACGATTTTCACATTTTTTCCATTTGGAAAAAATAGGGTACTGGAGAGAATTTGTTCGTGAGTAAACAAGAGAAATATGAGTTGGAGATGAGAAAACCACGTACAATTTCTTCCAAACTTAAAACAAATGATTTAGTATACATGCCTGTTTGATAAAAAGTAAAATCACAAAAATACTGAACTCAGAGGAAAATCAATTCGGAAAGTCCATAATCACATGGCAAAATCAAATAACAAAACGCATCAAAAACGAATGGACAAGAACTGTCATATTCCTGACTTGGTACTGGCATTTTCAAATGTAGAAAATGGTGGATTGAACCTGGTTTTATAGCTAGCTAAACCTCTCACTTGTATGACAGTCGCAAATTCCATTATATTGTCACCGATGCGTGAACAAAACAAACAGACATAATAGGTAAAAATGTCAAAAATAGGGGTACAGCAGTCAACATTGTGTTATCATCTTAATCACTATAAAAACAACAAATGTAACGAAGAAGCACACAAAGGCATACATCAAATTAACATCCTCAGTTTGATTATATTATACGATTATATTTGTCTATGTAAAATGCACCCATCAAGGAAGGAGGGTATGGGTACTGGTGTAAAATTGCGCGTTTGAAATTCGCACAGGTAGACATGAAATAATTTTGTCGTTCAAAGTATGACGGGATGCATAAATACAGTCACGTAAAATAGATATAACAAACACTGACTTAACAGTTAAAGTAATAATAATAAATAAAGTAATAGTGTGGTTCAAAGTATGACGTGATACATAAGTACAGAGTCACGTAAAATGTATATCACAAAAAAAGTTGGTTAACAGTAAAAGTAATATTAATAAATAAAATAATTTTGTCATTCAAAGTATGACAAGATACATAGGTACAGAGTCACATCATAAAATAATTTTGTCATTCAAAGTATGACAAGATACATAGGTACAGAGTCACATCATAAAATAATTTTGTCGTTCAAAGAATGATGGGATACATAAGCACAGAGTTACGTCAAAAGGATATCTCAAAAAACAGACAACAGTAAAAGTAATATTAATAAAGACAAATAAAAGAATAATATAATACGTAATTAAGACGATAAACAACGTCAGTACGCAAAATCTATACTTCAAGACCATCGTGTATTATTTGTGAAGTTGATACGGAATATTTATCAACAAGTTCTGGGTACCTTCCGATGAACTTTTTTAGGAAAAGGACGAGACGTTCTTTGACATACCCCTGGTTCATCAACTTTCTGCTCAGACACTGGTGACGTTTTACAAAGTCTGAGTAGGAGCTGCAAGCTCTTGAATACCGAATAAGTTGGGAAATGTATATTCCATATGCAGGTGAAGTTGGTATGTTGCTACTAAGGTGGGGGAAATTGATAATTTCAAAATCAAAATCGTCTCGTTTGTCATAGATTCTGGTACTAAGATGACTGTGTATGTCAAATTCGAGGTATAAGTCTAAAAATGAGGCGGATGAAGCCGTGTCTGTTGTCTCTTTAATTTCTAGTTCTGATAAATTGTTGCGCTTTCTGTATCAATAGTAACGGACCTTTTAACTAAAATGGCAGAAGGATGAAAAGTAAGTCTTGCGGCCGGATGGTTGGACGTCAACGCAAAAGGAAAAGGGGTTACTTATTCCGTGCAATAAAGCGTTTTCACATTTTATCTACTAATGCAATTATTTTGTATCAATAGTTCTGATTGGTTGACAGTAAGCGTAACATTCTTTATCTCCTTGTCTGTAACTAAGGAAGCCGATATTTTTAATTGCGGAATGTATTGACATGTAATTTCTACAATATTAAGCAAAACAACTCAGATGCTGCACCTAATAATCTTCTTTTTATCAAATTTTATTACATGCTGAAGCGGGAAAATGCACCCATAAAAGATTGAAAGGTTTTAGGTACTGGCGTAGAATCATGCGTTTGCCGTCACACAGGTAAATACAAAATAATTTTGTCGTTCAATGTATGACGGTATACATAAGTACAGAGTCACGTCAATGGATATCACACACACAGACTTAATAGTAAAAGTTATATTAATGAAGACATATAAAAGAATACTACAATACGTTATTAAAATGATAAACAACGTCAGTACGCAGAATCTATACTTCAAGACCATCGTGTATCATTTGTGAAGTTGATGCGGAATATTTATCAACAAGGTCTTTGTACCTTTCGATGAACTTTTGTAGAAAAAGGACGAGACGTTCTTTAACATACCCCTGGTTCATCAACTTTCTACTCAGACACAGGTGACGTTTTACAAGTCTTAGTAGGAGCTGCAAGCTCTTGAATAAGTTGGCAAATGTATATCCCAAATGCAGTAAGTTGGTATATTGAACTAAGGTGGGGGAAATTGATAATTTAAAAAATTTAAAAAATCACCTCGGTTGTCATAGATTCTGGTAATGAGATGACTGTGGATGTCAAATTCGAGGTATAAGTCTAAAATTCAGGTGGAGGAAGCCGTGGATGTTGTCTCTTTAATTTCTGGTTCGGGAGGGGGGTATATTTAACGGTTTCATTTCAGTTGATGAGTTTTGATTGTCCTTATGGTATCGTCCATCTCCTTTTTTATCTGTTTCCTTATTTAGACTGTTGTGCTAAGTAACAGTCCGCATTCATATTTGAGTCAACTATGGGATTCTCCGAAATAATCAAAGGAAGACAAAGAGTTCAGTATTTTTATGTTGTTTTTTTATTATTGACACGAGCAAAATGTTGTGAACTATTTGAGAAAAGTAACTGCTAATTCTTCTATTCCACAAGATATATTGATTGTATTTGTTGTGTATATGTGTTGTAAAATTCTGAGATATGTTTTGTGAACTGTCTTTTTCTCTCTTTTTTTTTGCACCTTATGTTGTCTTTTTTCGACTGATTGTTTTTCAATCTCCTTGCTGATCTATGCTAGTTGCAAGACTGGTATTTTTTATGTGTTTTATTATTACTTATTTGAAACCTTCATATTTTTCGCTGAACTGATTTGATAGGTTTATCAGCAGAATTTTTAGATATATTTTATAAAGTGTGTCTATGTACAACTTTATACTAGTGTAGATTTAACGGTCTCTGTATGTAGATAACAGCAACTTTGTTACCTGTGTTACGGTATCTCAAATATATATCCTTGGATTCATTTTCTGTTAAAATCAGTTTAAACTAAGTTCAATTTTGGACCCTTTGGACCTTAATGTAGACCAATTTGAAAACGGGACCAAAAAATAAGAATCTACATACACAGTTAGATTCGGCATATCAAAGAACCCCAATTAGTCAATTTTTGATGAAATCAAACATAGTTTAATTTGGGACCCTTTGGGCCCCTTATTCCTAAACTGTTGGGACCAAAACTCCCAAAATCAATCCCAACCTTCCTTTTATTGTAATAAACCTTGTGTTTCATAGATTTCTATTTACTTATACTAAAGTTATGGTGCGAAAACCAAGAAAAATGCTTATTTGGGCCCCTTTTTGGCCCCTAATTCCTAAACTGTTGGGATCTCAACTCCCAAAATCAATCATAACCTTCCTTTTGTGGTCATAAACCTTGTGTTTAAATTTCATTGATTTCTATTTACTTATACTAAAGTTATTGTGCGAAAACCAAGAATAATGCTTATTTGGACTTTTTTTTTTGGCCCCTAATTCCTAAACAGTTGGAACCAAAACTCCCAAAATCAATTCCAACCTTCCTTTTGTGGTCATAAACCTTGTGGCAAATTTCATAGATTTCTATTTACTTAAACTAAAGTTATAGTGCGAAAACCAAAAGTATTCGGACGTCGGACGACGACGACGACGACGCTGACGCCGACGTGATACCAATATACGACCCAAAAAAAATTCAATTTTTGCGGTCGTATAATAATAACTGAAATGAAATAGATGAATTAAAACGTATCCACAATCCTGAATCAAAACAGGCCACTAGCAAATTAGGCTCCTTTTAAAAAAAAAAAGTCACTAAGAATGAGGGCAGGGGTCCTTGATATAATATGAATCTCTTAAATATATATATATATATATATATATATATTCTATACTATTAAACGAGAAGACCTCATTTTGGGTGTCGCTTCTCTTCTTTCCACAATTAATTGATCAACACGCCTCTGTGTCTTATAGGTACAGTGCATAGTGCCATTTGTCATCCATTCATATGATTATTCAGATTGACTTATTTTTGGAGAAAAACGAGAAAAAAGGCATCCGGATATTGTCCCAAAAAATCTATGCAAATCATTATTCTTTTGCCTTATTCATGTATACTCTGTGTGCCCCTTGTGGGTCCTTAATTGGAAATAAAATATGTTCTGATCTGTTCTGTTCTGTCCCGTCATTGGACAAATTTTAAGTAAGATTATACTTCCGGTTTGCGTTTTTCTGTATACTTTGAACGTACATATACAAAGAATAAAGTGTATTTTCAGAATTCTATCTGCTATCATTTTCAAGTTTACTATCCACGGCAGTCACAGAGTTTATTAAATAAGAGGGTCTGTATACTATATCAATGACCACTATGGATCGATTAGTAAAGTAAATACATGTACACTATATTTATATAGTAATGAATGTTCATAATATACAGATAAGCGCTAAAAATATTCATGTGAACTTTTGATACCTTTTCTGAAATTCTCCTGTCATTAAATCTTTTACAAAAATCATTGATTACAAAAAAAGAAGATGTGGTATGATTGCCATGTTGAGACAACTCTTCACAAGAGACCAATATGACACAGATATTAACAATTATAGGTTACCGTACGACCTTCAACAACGAGCAAAGCCCATACGACCTTCAACAACGAGCAAAGCCCATATTCAGCTTTAAAAGGCCCCGAACTGACAATGTAAAACAATTCAAACCAGAAAACTAGCGGCCTTATTTATGTACAAAAAAATGAACGAAAAACAAATATGTAACACATAAACAAACAACAACCACTGAATTACAGGCTCCCTACTTGAATGTTCATAACATACTAAATGTATGTTCATATTGAAATTGATAGAAAACCAAAAAATGGGAATATTGGAAATAAAGGAGGAGGGATAAAAAAAAAAAAGCATTTTCCTGTCCCCAATAACCTATGACTTATGATACTTTTGCTGAAATTCTCCAGTCATTAAATATTTTACAAAATTCTTCAAACAACACTTTACATACTTTAAACTACGCTTTGAATGCCCGCGATTTCGCGGGTGTGTTCTAGTATATATTGATTTAAAGAAAGACAAGGATTATAGTAGAAAGTGTCAGCATTGTTTATTTTCATTGTTTATATGTAAACTGTGTATACCTATCTTCCAATACCTATATGTATAATGTTTTTTTAAAAGCTTGGGGCCGTGTCAATGAAAGTATCCTAGGACATGTCCCTAAGATAGGTCTTATGACATTATTTAGGATGGTCTTAGGACGTGTCTGAAACATGTCTTAGGATGTAAAACAAAGCTATCTTAGGACAGTCCTAACTACGATGGTCCTAGGACCATCCTAACACATTTATTTAATTGAAAATATATGTAGAGATTTGTATGACATAGATTGAATTGTATTTTAGAACATATATGTAAAGAGAGGGAGGATGACTCTTATATAGAAAACAATTAACGCAAAATAAAAGTGTTTACGGAATACTAATAAATACGTTATTAAATATGATAAAAGATATAAATGAATTTAATACGAAAACAAAAGAAAATGGTCACAAAACTTTGTGATATTCGTGCTGCAATTTTAGTACATAAACTAGTTTTGTCCTTAGGTCCCCTCGATTTCATTACATGTATCGAATCAGGATTAGGTAAAAAAACGAAGTAAACTTTTTCCCATATTTGAATTATTTAAAATATGTTGCTTATGGTGATAGGCTTCAAAAAAGGCAGCACGAAATATTTTAATATAATACAATTAAATCTTTAACAAACATTAAACAATATTTGTTTTTATTAATTTTATCTAATGATAGTTTAATATTGTATTACATGTAGTATTTTTAGTATTGAGTTTATGTCATTTTTGTTGTTTTTATTACGTTTTAGGACGATGTAACCTTTAGGACTATCCTACGACACCTAATTGTATATCCTAACTTTATGACCAAATTTAGGACATATCTTATTTTAGGAAACTTTCGTTAACCCGACATAGGACTAAGACGTGTCCTAAGACCATCCTAAGACATGTCTTAGTCCTAGGACAGCTTCGTTGACTGGTTGACACGACCCCTGGCATTTGCCCATATGGGCGTGAAGTGCTTTTCAGTAAAGTAATTAATTACTCAAGTTTAGACAACAGAACAATTAGAACTTGCTTAAACATGGAAAATGGACAATCACTGGAACTAATTCACGTCCATAATGTTTGGTTTGCGAAATTATGAAAAAAATGCCAGTTAACGAGCAATCTTGTTTTTATCCAACATGAAAAGCAACAAAACAAAGTATAAACTATGCAAGTCTTATATTACTATATAATAACTCAAATCAATAAATGTGTTCGTAGATAGTAGATGCATGTTTTTGTGTTCTGTTAAATTGTTCCTTTTAAAATTGTTAAACGATGATGACTGATGTACCCATATTTTGACTATTATATTTATTGTGTCTGTTTATTTAACGCATCAATGTAAAAATATCGGAAATTGATGAGACTGTCATTAAAGTGAGAGGGTTAGCGCTATAGAACCAGGTTTAATCCACCATTTCTACATTTGAAAATGCCTGTACCAAGTCAGGAATATGACAGTTTTGTCCATTCGTTTTTGATGCGTTTTGTTATTTGATTTTGCCATGTGATTATGGACTTTCCAAATTGATCTTCCTCTAAGTTCAGTATTTTTGTGATTTTACTTTTTATAATATATATTGGTAAATAACTTCCATGCAGAGACGTGTAATAAGTATCTCTACAATGTTCAGATCAATTATGAATAAGAAATTCATTAGTCAATTAATATGCAATTGGTATCAAAAGAGTTTTTTTAAATCTACTTTTGGTTTTGAATTTGAATCTTACCTCCTCTTATTTTCCAGTATTTTCTTATAAAACTTTTATTCTGATTTTAAAATGGTCAATTCAACAAATGAACTAAATTGTACTTACTATTGTCCGGTTCATTATCTTTTTGTATAATCAGCTTTAATTTTTAAAAGCGATTTCAATTTCAAATTTATAAGTCTTCCCAGCGATCAGTTATTTCGTCATTTATGATTTTAAACTTCACAGAGTTACCTCCCGTGAACTGTTAATAGATTTGGGAAAGATTCTATGGAATGTGTAGACGTTAACTTAAAAAGTATTAAAAGATTTAAAATTGTAATCTAGGTCCTGGGAACTATTTAATAAAACACGAACCCCCAGTTTTTGGTTGGGTTCGTGTTGCTTTGATAGTCTTAATTTTTTCATTCTCTTGTAACACCCTTCATTCTGTAGTAAACTTCACTATATATATAATACTAGTCTCATGTACGTCACCCCTTGATAATGTATGCCTTAGAAAAACCTTTACTGTGAAAGTATAAAGAATACAAAACTCATAAATAAAGTGCAAAGCTACACGACAACGCCGCTGCTATGTTTATTTAATATGTTACACATGAACATTCATATATATATAAACACTCAGGAATCTGATGTACAGTAGTTGTCGTTTGTTTATGTAATATATACGTGTTTCTCGTTTCTCGTTTTGTTTATATAGATTAGACCGTTGGTTTTCCCGTTTGAATGGTTTTACACTAGTAATTTTGGGGCCCTTTATAGCTTGTTGTTCGGTGTGAGCCAAGGCTCCGTGTTGAAGGCCGTACTTTAACCTATAATGGTTTACTTTTTAAATTGTTATTTGTATGGAGAGTTGTCTCATTGGCACTCACACCACATCTTCCTATATCTACTAAGTATATATATATTATACACATATACACAACTATATACTCCACACAATATATTACCAAAAAGAAAAAACAACCCTCCAGACCTATCAATCCTATATATCTTATAAATAATTAAAAAAGGGGGGGACTTATTGAATAAATTAAAATTTACCAAGTATTTAGAAGAGGACCGATCGCTTTGGCGCTGTCGTGCTGAATGACCGAAACCCCCGTTTCGGCGGGAAACTGACCACACGATAGGTGCGACACCTATATACATCATGAAAAGACAAGAGAAAATAATTTCACTCTAATTCATTACGTTCAACCGTATGCAATTATATATATTGTGTTTCGTTAACTGTCGTTTGTTTGTCATATTTTCTTTTTTAGCCATGGCGTTGTCAGTTTATTTTCGATTGATGAGTTTGGATGTCCCTTTGGTATTTTTCGCGCTTTTTTCAATTTTTAGCATGGGAAGGGAGAATTGTACTAAATATCACTAAAAGCTGTGTATTCAAATTGCAAAGATCTTGCATCCTCATTCAAGCATTGAATGAAATTACGGGTATATTCAAAACTTGCTCTGAAACATGACATTTATTACAGCACATTTATATTAAATGAATTTTATTTTAGGTAAATCCAATTTAAGCTATGAAGGAAATTTTAGGGTTTATAAAAATCCATTTAACTTAGCTTCGCTATAAGAACTTCAGTTGTATTATCAATGGTGAACTATTGATTTACTACAATGTAATGTACAATGATGGTTTACTGTATAATATTTGTAAGTGTAACAAAAACATGCCTACTTATAATATTGCCGGTATTCATCCATACATTATATCTTTAAAAAAAAAAAAGAAGCTGAATATTCAAAATTTAGAGGCTGTGAACGAAATGTACTCTTAATTTTTTTGAAGACGAACAACATTTATTACTATTTGTCCAGCATACAATGAAAGGGAGATATTTTTTAAGGAGATAAACAGTATTTTTCATTATTTTTTATGTTTCACAAAAGAGGAAAAAATTGTTTGGTTATTTACTAATGAAAATGCGTCCGTCCTAAATTATTTAAGAAATAATGTTATGTAATGTCTAAATGTCTAGATGTTAGACGAAATGTAAATTAATATAAGTAATAACAATGCTATGATCTTATTGTTCTGGTCCTTGCTGGAATTAAATGTACAGGATTTATATAGAATAAAGAAACATGTGGAGTGGTTTTATGATAAATCATTGTATATTGTTTTATGTGTATTTATTTCATGCTGCCCATCTTAGGTCCGAGACCACAATTATTTCTTAGTGCATTTATTTTAGAAGATAAATGAAAATTAAAAAAATCCCACCTGCGCTTTCTTAATGAAATTTTTACAGTGTGTTGTACTACTTTTGGGACAAATTATATCAAAATTATAGAAAACTTCATCGGCTCTAACTCAAAATATGGACAATTTTATGTTTAGGGCGTCTTGAAATCTTTTGACAGCTTCCGAAGTGCTAATTTTCAACCTTTTTCAGCTGAACCAAATCACTACTTTCCTTCAAAATTATGAACCAAAATTTTTTTACAGTGTAATTTCACCCCCTTCTTGCAATTTGAGACATTAAACATGGAGAAATAAATTTGGAAGAGGTATACAAATTAATGGCAAGTAACCCACTGTCAACACTAGGGACTATATTTGTGGTCTCGGACCATCATGGGTCCTTAATTTTCTTATTCTTACAACAAAAGCCGTGGTAGTTATCTAACTTACCTCACAAATACTTGGATGCATTATTGTGTATCGTGTAAAATGCATTGTGAAGTATATTCCGAACTAAGATGAGATGAAAAACTTAATGTTACATACGAGGTAATAACTAATAAATAGGGCGGTTGGGCAGTAGATGAGGCGCGGATCCAGCCATGTTTAAAACGGTGGGGTTCCATTACGTGTAAGTTATTAAAAAAGGGAGTGTCACCAGATATTCCCATACAGAAGCGATTTAGTTTGTAAAAATAAAATCGGGGTTTGAACTTTACTTAATCTCCCTGAATACAATATGATTTAAATTCAAATATATCGTAATTCGCTTAGTCGTTGATCATGTACAGCGAAATCAGAGATCTACATCTTAAATTATAGATTTCGTGAATTGAGATTGACACAAATTCCAAAAAATAATAACTTATTTTGAAATGAATTTTTATTTTTTTTTTATTTTTTTAACGTCAGGTACTCTGGTCCAAATTCAATAGAAAACTTGGCCTTTTTCCAACATTTCAAGTCCCTTGAAACGGTGGCGAGAAGTGTTTTTATTCCAAATTGTTCAATTCAAATTTAAGGTTTAAGATTGGGCAGTCCTTTACAACCCATGTATTGTTTTCTGTAGATTGTTGTACTTGTTTATAAACCTAGGATCGATGAAATATCTCTTATAGCCTCTGTTTAATTTATTACGTTGCATGTCTGTAGTTTAGAGCTAGATTTTTTTAATATGCATATATAGATACGTTTCTTTAATAATGTCAGTATGACAATGTTTCATTTGTAGATATCCTTTTGAGTTGTTGATTTTCGTCTTATTGATATACAATGTATATATTGTTTTTACATTTATATGATGTTTGCTAAAAATAAAAATAAAATATATTAAATGACCCGTTAAAACGTTTTATTCCGTTCACTTGATTTTTTTTTTCAAATTTGATAAAAATAACACAAAAAAAGATTGATTTGGGCCTCCTGTATGGATCTCAACGAAAATCAATTTAAACCCGGTTCCAAAATGTAAATCTAAATAGACCGTTAGATTCTGCATACCATAGAACCAAAGACTTTGAATTAAACCTCTATACAAACTTATAGAAAATTGTTATAACTGGCCCCTTTTCCTTAACTGTTGGTGGCCCATGACCCCAAATCAATCCCAACCTTCCCTTTTTGATATGGAACCTTGTGGTACAATTTCATAAAGATCCATAGATTTATTTACTCACGTTATTGTGCGGAAACCAGAAAATCCTAGTCTGCCCTTTTTTGCTCCTAATGATTAAAGGGTTAGTGCCATAACCCCCCCCCCCAAAAAAAATCAATCCAACTCCTACTTTTGGGGTATACAACCTTGTGGTACGATTTCATAGAAATACACAAGTTTTTGTCCTCACAACAAACACAAAATGCTTTTTTTTGGTGTCAATGTTTTGACTCTGTTTGATCCTTGATTCCCCAGATTCAATCCCAACCTTCCTTTTTATTGGAACGAACCATGTTGTTAAATTTTAAAGAGATCCATTCGCTTCTCTTGAAACTAGATGTATTCGAACAACAATAACAATATATGACCGCAAAATGTTGGATCAAAATGAAAAAATTTGAATTATCTGAATTATCATTTATCTTTGATGGCGTAGAATAAAGGAAAGATTGTACATTGATTTAGTAGATCATCGAATTTACTGATAACATACATGTTAATTGTATAAAGTGACAGACAAGTTCAAGATCTTTCCTTAATCATAAACATTTATGATGAGAAAACTCTTATTGAAATTAGTCAATCAATTCAGAATCTCTGTGTTTTCATTGTCTGCATAAACATGTCAAACTTTATTCTGCAGCCGAATCTACCGAAGTATTCAACTGTTCAACTTTGAACAAAACACATAATATCATGAATATAGAAGACAAACTACTCTGCTTGACCATTATTGTCAACGGCCGGGTCGCTGGGAACATAGAAAACGGGCGTCCGTCTGCATGTCTGTTCGTCCGTCTGTCAGTTCGTCTTGTTAACGCTCTCACGTGTAAATTTTTTTCCAAATTTTTATGAAAGTTGTATTATAGGTTTCTATCAGCAGTGTCTTTGACGAACTCGAAAGTTGATGGGCTTTTTAATCTATTTCCGAATAGTAAAGTTTTTTTTTTAATAAATGCAATATTTTTCTTTTTTGGGGGTTCCAAAAGTTATCGAAAAATTATGAGAGAACTGGAGTTTTAAACGGATTTTTTTCTGCATTACTCCTATAACCACGATTTCAGTAGAATTTTGCAAGACGACAGCGCTTCTTATAGCTAGAGCGCATGAAACCCTTTATAACTTTCTCAAGGATTATGATAAGGTATACGCGTTTTTCCCAGAACAATAATTAGGGCACGTGATCAAATTATAACAGGGAAAGTTATATTCACATGATTCCATCATTAATGTATATATGTTTACTGAAATCATTCTAATTACTTATAATGACGACTGAACATGGGTTAATACTACATCTGGTGTATCTCAAACAAGATGGCTTCCTTCCGCACTGGCTACTTAAAAATAATTTATTGAAGAATTTCTTCTCATTCTTTTGAAGAAAACATTAAAATAAGTGTAGTAATGTCTCGTTCGAATTATCATTATCATTGATTAATTTGTTAGATGATTGATTGATTGATTGGTTGATTGGTTGATTGGTTGGTTATTTGATTGATTAAATAATATTTGTCACATTTCAAGATTTTTTCTCAAAATTCCAAATTGTGTGACAAAAAGTTTTATCAAGGATTAAATCTCGAAAAGGTTAAACGATTACCTCTCTTCCATTTGCTTCTCGTTGAGAGTCAAACTCGGAAAATTGATAAATCCAGATGCGGTCATAAAACTTTCGAGTCAGTTTTTTGTACTCGTACTCGAAAATCAACCAATTAAAATGCTGGATTTCATCTTTCGAGCATGATTTTTGTGCTCCGAACACTGACCAAAGTTTAATGCCTTCAGGTGCTTTGAATGATACCAGAGTCATATAAAGGCAGCTCTACAAAGATAGTTTTAACATTGATATACAATTGTATCTTTCTTCTTTCTTTTTTCTTTATTACACATCAAATGTCATGTGTCTGGATGCATGTATATAGTCATTGGGACCAAATAGTTATCAAAGGTACCAGGATTATAATTTCATACGCCAGACGCGCGTTTCGTCTATATAAGACTCATCAGTGACGCTCATATCAAAATATTTATAAAGCCAAATTACTAGTACAAAGTTGAAGGGCATTGAAGATCAAAAATTCCAAAAAGTTGTGCCAAATACGGCTAAGGAAATCTATGCCTGGGATGAAAAAATCCTTAGTTTTTCGAAAAATTTAAACTTTAGTAAACAGGAAATTTATAAAAAAAAATGACCACATTATTGATATTCATGTCAAAACCGAAGTGTTGACTACTGGGCTGGTGATACTCTCGGGGACGAAACGTCCAAACTGATGAATAGTTCCTGAGACTACTATAACACATGTGTTTTAGTAGTCTCAGATTGTTCGTATCTTTAAAGTATATCATATATTTTTTGAAACATATTTAGATTTTGACAGATCTCAAGCTTATTATGACATATTACTATTATCCTGACCAGGTCCTGTTCCTCTGAAATTCCATGTTTCAAATTAAAGCACGGTTTCATTTGCTTTTGTTTTTTTTTTCATGTGTGTAGCAAAATTACAAGTATGTAATGAATTTGAACAAAAAAAGAGGTGTCGGTTTACGTCCATGAGACAGCAAACCACCGACAAAAAGACTACGTATACTGACATACAATCGATTATATGACGTTTTAATCTCGCTGTTTAGTAAGGCATTGAGATAAACAACAGCAACAAAACCGAGCACTATTACATTGTTTATAAGGTTTTTAATGTCTTTCATATTTTTATTCACCCTTATTCTCATTTGTAGGAAAAAAACAGCCGCTAGCAAAATTTAAGAGACTATTTAGTTAACTTTACTTTATTGAAAAGCACTTTACGCCAATATGGGCCAATGGCTTAAAACATTATACATAATATACATTTTACATATATAAAACAATGAAAATAAACAAAGCAGACACTTTGAACTATAATCCTGGTCTTTCTTTAAATCAATATATATATGTATATATAAGAGATTCAAATTATATCAAGGACTCTCTGCCCTCAGTCTTAGTGACATTAATAGTATTTGTTCTGTTTAATTTTTAGAAAGTACATCTTTGAAAATGTCGATTCTATAAAAAAAAAAAAACTAAATAACTTTAAGTTCACTTAATTTGGTTTTTATTAAATCAACGTTAAACTATAAATTTCACCAAATATTAAAATTAAGTTATTAACACCATAGAGCGATTATATATTTTCAAGTTCACTTTTGTAAGATAAGACAAACGCACTGATTAAGTACTACTATAATTTAAATGGTTCATTAAAAATTCAGCCACTTTATGCGAGAATAATTCTAAGTTCCGACACTTTTTATTGAATTACAGAATAACATGTCGCTTATGTCAACGAAATCTTGTAGTGTCGACGGAACGAAAGACGAATATCCTCCCACAGGACTTGATCTTAACGAACCATTACATTGTTAAGATACCGTGAAGATTTAACCACATCTGACACCAACTTCGTAGTAAAAAGATTTGTTAGATTAAAATACTGTGACGAAAAATTAGATCGCACTAAAGTGTCTGAAAATATCCAGTAGCTATTTTAAAGGAAGATTTGAATATGTGAAGAAAAGTTAGGGAAGTTGAAAAAAGTTTAAATTCGATTTATACCTATGTGAAAATAAGGAGATGTGGTATGGTTGCATGTCTATGGTATATTTTTTTTTTCACAACAGATGTAAACAACTACTAACCCATTTCAAATTTGGAGCAGTGGAATTAGGACACTTATTCCGGATTTTTTTTCCTTACTGTTAATTTTCTTTTTCGACCATTAAAACAACCTTAAAACATAAAAAAAAAAGAGACTAGCCCCTCTTAATCCACCTTTGATAAAATTAAACTTTGAACCCACGCATGAATCTATAACTGTGATTCTCCATAAAAGAAAAAAAGAAGGTAAGAGACAATGCCCATCGGCACCATATGTAGTAACCCTACCCCTCGCTGCCTCCCACCACCTGGCAAAATAAGTCGCAAATATATCGTTTTTCAAGTTTTGTTTTACTTAAAATCTTAAAGAATTAACACAGAACATTGGGACTCCAATCGCATCTGGATATAAAACCTATTTTCGAATCTCAAATTGTAGTCTGCGAACTTCTTGCACAGTTTTCCATCATTCTTACTTTCCAAATGTATACAAATAAGATGTTATTAAAATACGCGTTCAGAAATTAACATGTTTTATACAGATAAATGACAATTCTTCTCATTTTCCAGTGACATTTTTCACCTAATCCTATATACTCTTTGAGGGAGGTATATTATGATTGACGTTCAACACAATTTAATATATCAAGGAAGCGTCCCCTTTCGCCCTCAAAGAAATAAAAGATGGCCATGTGTTTTATGCAGGATTGTAAAAAAAGTACTTTTAATCTTGGTTTAATTTTTTAATTGGGATTATCATTATCAGATTAGATACAAATCATAGTAAGACGTAAACAAATCTTTCCAAAACACTGATAACTGTATAGTCCTTTTTTCTGTAAATATTTTTTTAAGGGAGCGACCTTTTTTTATTTTGACAGGACGGTCTTCGTAATTTTGTTTAACGGAACAGATGAATATCAATTTTCAAATTTTTACCAGAGAGAATATTTGCCTAATAGTTCCCTACAGACAAATCGAAGGTGGCTTTTGGTTTGCATTCCGTCCGTCTGTCTGTCCGTTCGTCAGTCAGTCAGGCAAATCAGTTTTCCACACTTTTTTCACTGCTTGAAGATATTGATTTTCTTTTTAGTGTATTAATGTTTTAAAGTTCGGTAATAATATTGTTTAAACCTCAATCGTTAATCCACGGTGAATCCGCCACTCTCCTTCTAGATGAAGGTACGGAATTGGCCGAGTTGTGACGAAAGCAAGTTGTCGGAGACTTGAGAACTTACTTGTCCAATCGGCAATCCTCGGTTGAATCCGGTCCTTCTACTTGAAGGTACGGAATCGGCCGAGTGATTTTAACCTTTTCGCCATAATATTGTTATTAAAGCAGCCTGTCGAATTGTCAACGTATATATAGTTATCCCTTCTCACTAGCTTATATTTTTGTTTCTTAAAGATTTTTTTACTATGCGTAATTTAGTTTTGTGTATCATTATCTTAAGGTAAATGTTCCTGCTACAGATTGGAGTTTGCATGACAATTTGAGACGATTTTTTTTATATAAAAAAGAAGATGTGGTATGATAATTTGTCTAATTCAAAATTGACGACTTGGCTTAATCATGAAGTATGCCAAATTGATTTGAATTTTAAAAGTAGATAGAAACAAGTGTAGATAGTTATTTGTATTTTAAACATTACATCTATTCAAGTTCATTTATTACATTCAATCGTGACGAGATGACACGAGAGTGGACGAGATTTTTGAGTGCAGTTCAGCAGTAAATAAATTGCAATATTGTTAACTTATCTTCAAGTGCCATGCAAAATTATGCTTTCGCCCAATTGAATCATAACCTTCCATTTGTTTATCTTCTTTTATCAATCGGTAATTTCCTATATTACCCCATTAATGAATGATATATCTATAAACATGTTGTCTGAAGAAAAAAAACATTGATTCTTTTTGGTTTTATTTTCAGTGAGAATCTGAATGCATTAAACGTTTTTCGGCGACCGTCAGTCTGCCATGATCGAATTTCTAACTACGAGAAAGATGATCACTTGGGCGGTCTGGTTTTTATTTCATTCAGATGTATATAAGTAATTCATTGATTTACGTACTACGTTTAATACTTCTTTAATAAAAGTTGTATATATCAGCCATTTACTCAAGTGCGCCCGTTGACATTCCACGAAAAATGGCATTTGTGTCACGTGACTGTAGAAAGTTAAAGCAATACACAAACGAAATGGATTTTTCGTGTTAACCAATCAGTCAGCTTCTTTCCCACAAATAATTTGGATTAATAAGTGCCATTTTGGGGAGGCGAGGATATGGTGTCCCCGGACGTGATACATTTTCGTATATCTTAAATGTGATGATTGACCAATGGGGGTAGGGGATAATGCGTCCAATGAGAATATATAAGATCGAGAATTCGATGCCTGTATTATCTGTAGTTCGAACAACATATTTTAGAAGCTTGAATTTCAAAAACCACTGAAATTCAACCAGTGTACGGTCCCTCCCGTTTGTATATGTAATGTTTTGGCACTTCTTGTCACCCCTAACAATTTGATTAAGCTTTCATAGAGAGGATTATCGTTTTGGTACTGATTGTTAATTTATTTCTGATAATAGCTTTAGATAAAAGTAAGTAAGTTACCAATCCCTGAGGATTTCTTGCTTGTAGATCTAAATTGGTAAATTTACGTTTAATCAATGGTAAAATTTAAGAAGATTACAGTTCTTGTAAAGAGATAAGGATTAGGAATTCTCATTTCAACATTCCCGCCTTTTGCATAATTCATCCTGTTACGATTTACTGCGGTTTCTTATAGGGTTGAGATTTAAGTAAAATGTTGACAACCAATGCACTCCTTGTGTTTTTTTAAGCTCGCATATCTACGAGCATTCACGATATAACATCCCGAAAATAATGAACAATACAGGGAGGGACTGAAATGCAACCCGTTTTGAGTAAATTCACGGATTATTTTTTTTTTATATAAAAACTGTCTGCTACTAATGCTTTCTTACATGTTCATATAGGACTGCTACTTCGTAAATATAATATTTAAACGGTCTTAAATTTTCTCATATTTTATTTTGTATTAATTTCAATCATGATTATACTCCCAACTGCAATAAGACACATTTTGAGTGAAGTTGAACTCCTTTCTGCCACTTATGTTATTTTTTTAGTTACTTTTTATAATCATTTTAGCGCGGAGTTTACACTGAATATACATGCTTAACTTTAACCATAAGAGTTGACTGTTCATACAATGTGGTCATCTTTGAAATTCTGCCATCAGTCAAATGAACAATAATCAAAGTTTTCCGTTACATTTGGCTGTTTGTAATGTGTAAATATCCAGTCACGTCTGGTCGAAACGGGAACGTTGAATCCTTTCTTCTTGTACAGTGAGTTCCACGCTCTCTGTTCGACAATGAACCATAGAAAAAATTTCTGCAAAAGGGCAAAGGGTAAATATCATAATTTTTCGGTTTCAGCCCACAGTTTCCGTCCTTCATCCCGTTAAATTAATTTATAGACCTATTGTTATACCGGTTATTTTTTCGTCGTCTTGTTTATATGAGGGTGGTAATACCCTTTACCTTTAGGCGTCAAACGGTCATTTTCGGCTACCGTTAGCATCAAATTGGTTAAAAAAAAAAACCGTAATTCGTCAAAATATCCTTATCGGGATTCGTCAGATGTCTCAAATAATTATCGTTATCGTTATTTTTGGAAAAAAATAGCATGATTCGTCAATTTCAGCTGATTTTTTTTATCGTTTAAACGAAAGTGTACATATCATCCTCTTTGCATTAAAAATTACCGATAACGTCATTTGGCAAGAACTTTTACCGTTATACGTCATGAAGGTCACTTCCCTCATATATATGCATAAAATAATTGGCTCTGGACGTTGAACAAACTTAAATCTGGCTTTCACTTTTACTTTCTAAGTGTCGTGATTGTTAATCAAGATAAACTGGTCAAAGGGCATTCAAAAATCTGAAATCAAGGCAAAGAAAAGACTTCAAATTCAGCATATTATTATATACACGATTTATCTGTGCTTGTACATAAAAAAAGAATTGATACGTAATCACCCCAACGACAATGCTGCAGTCTCATTGAACAATTATCTAGACGTAAAAAAATAGATATTACACAATTTTGACATCTACATCGTTTATTATTACGTATATTTACTTATCTCAAAACTTAAGATTAAAAACTGTAAAACGAGCGTAAATGTCATTTCTAATTTAAACATGTTTATATCATTCTATCCTAGACGGTAACGTACGGTTAAAGACTGTTGTAACCTGCCATTCATTACGTCACGAAAGCGGGGATGCCAATTGATCGTGTATTTTATATGACGTAATTCTGCGGATCGTTTTGGAAACAACCGGAAGCATCAGTCATTATATTCTTTCAACAGTTCGTAATTATGTGTCTAATTAAATTAAGAGGAAACCATTTTCAGGAGAGTTATAGTTTTTCATTTTTAAGTTATTTAATGTAAAGGAATATCAAATGATTTGTCCAGATAAGAACCATTCAAAGTACCATATTGAGGCTCTAAACACCGAGCCGCTATTGTCATTCAACTAGGCCTATGTTCAACTTAATGGACACTACAGCAATGAAGACTGACTGAAATCTATCTTTTTTATTTTGTATCTTGATCATTTTTGTTTTTGTTTGAATTTCTTTCATCCGCACGACAATTAAAGACAATAGTACCTATAAAGACAAATGTAGTAGATGGAATGTTATGGTTTCTTATGTATTTAATTTGAAGGGATTTGTTAAACTACTTGGTCAAAGTTACTTCTAGTGGATATTACGTCCATGAGTGTATGGTCGACCCAGTCGTCCATATCACCAAATATAGATTAATGTGCATGGTCTTTGTCTGTAAAATAATTTTTCATAAAATGTTAATAAAATCATTTGTAACACTAAGGTTTTTCTCCAGGCATAGATTACTATATACCTTCTTATATATAGAGGGGACTTTTGTGGGTAGTTTTCTACGGTTAGGGATGGCTTAGCCAGATATAGGCCAACCTTTTAGGAAGTTGTGTGTGCTCTTCAGCTACATATTATTGATTTGAGGTTTCTGGTGTTTTGTTTCGAGCGCCACTGGCGAGTCGTAGGTAGACGAAACTGTTCTTTACCAATTATTTTTTTTCATTATTTTTTATCTTAATGACATGGACATTTTTATATTCAGGAATCAATATTTATTGTGACACACTGGGATTTCGGGATTATAAATAGTTTGAAAAACAAAGTTAGCTACCATACCCTTATTTTTTACATTTTTACCTCTTATGTCTGTTTGTTGTGTTCACACATCGTTGTCAATATAATGGAATTTTATGCGACTGTCGTACAAGGGAGAGGTTTAGCTAGCTATAAAACCAGATAAGAAATTGCCTGTACCAAGTCAGTAATATGACAGTTGTTATCCCTTCGTTTGGTGTGTTTAAGCATTTGACTTTGTCATTTGATTAAGGAATTTTCGTCTAGAATTTTCCTCGATTTTTTGTTATTTTTAAAAATTTTTATATAGATTTCGGGATGAGAACCATTAGTATACCTTTTATTTTAGAATAAAAATAAGACAGTCTGGATAAAACGTAAAACATGTCTTATATTTTTTGTGGTATGAAATTCATTATCTTATTAACCAACAGCAATTGTGGAATATCTGACGCCAAAACTGTTGTTTTCCTAAATAGAATGAACTTGGAGATATGCGGAAGCATGGTTAATAATTAGGGCCCTCATGGGGTTTTTGATTATGTGATTACTTGGCCGTTTTTTTAATGATTATTTGATTATTAAGCCAAATATTTCATGATTATTTGATTACCTAGGACTGTATTTTTAGTTTATGATTATTTGATTACTAAAGATAAGCAAATATTTAATGATTATGTGATTATATTGGCAAAAAAATGGTGATTATGTGATTACTAGGACCCCCCCCCCCCCATGAGGGGCCTCAATAATTATGTGCTCTCGCTCCTACAGTTACCAATGTCCGCTTAAATTATTGTTATTTAAAGATAATTATCTGTATATGCTTGGTAATAAAAATTCATAACTTTCACAGGGAGGGTTAGTCTGGTAGTTACAAAACATGGCCCCTTAATCAATTATTTATTAACTTCGTAAAAATGGTAATCTCGTCATTAAAATATTTCAGTGTTCTTACATGCAGCAATTTGATAATGAAATTATACAATCACGGCGCATGTGTAATAAATTTGACAGACATCGTTCTCCGCTGCTAAACCAGTTAAACTGATGGTTATATTCAGTAGAACATTTATTAGGCAGACTTCGTCAACACTGTGACATGTTTAAATGAAATTGATGTTACCTTGTAAAAAAGGTCATGTTTTTGGATTTTCTAGTAAATGATCGTTATATAAATTTTTCTTGCAGTGTAAAATAAAACCTGGTGCGCTCTAAGAAACACCCGTGTTCCCTAAAAAAAGAAAAAAAAGATGATAAAATCGTTTCTTGTATCTTGTATCCGACCAAAGAACATAAAGCATCTCAAGGCCAACAATGGGTCTTCAACTCATCGCGAAAATCTTCCACCCCGACACGGACTTTATTTGTCCTCCAAACAAAAAAGAATACTAGTTCAGAGAAAATGAAAGTCCTAAACATATCGATGAACCAAAATTTTATAACAAACAAAGGCCAGAGATTCCTGACTTAGGACAGGCGCAACAATGCGGCGGGGTTACACGTGTTTTGTGATATCTCAACCCTCCCCTACACCTCTATAGCCAATGTAAAATTAACACACACATACATGTAGCAATACGAACAGTAAAACTCAATTTAAAAGAATCTTTACATGAAAACATTCCTTCGTTTGTTTTGCAAATCACGAATGTCTATTCCATTTGGTATTTTGGTAAAGGGTTGTTGTATATATATAACCTAAGGTATATACTATCTTGAAATTAAGATCAAAAGTATTTAACTAATTTCCTTGATCAGCTGATTACAGAATATATTTCATATATCTTGTAATCCAATCTCTTGTATATTACTTACTAACATTTACCTTACTTCAGGTGATGATTTTGTCACTTTTTGATAATGATCCTTAACATTAAAATTTAATTGTTTAGGGCATAAGTTTCCCCGCATTATCACTGTACAAATGTGTATATCGAATTCTTTGTTTTCTTTTTCTTAAAGAGTAGTTCGGTTGTGTTGTGATTGTACATGTTTCTGTTCCTATATATTTGGGGGATGTGTGTGTGTTTATATAAATTTAGGGTTATCTTTGGTGGGTGAGGGGTGTGCTTTTCTTCTTCCTATGTGTTATACTGATATTTTTAGAACACCTGACCCGAAGTGTGGGATTATGCCATCACTTGGCATCTTGATCCGTCGTCGTCCATCGTCTGTCGTTGGCGTTGTCGTGATAATATGTCGTCGTCGTAACCTATTTCAAGAATCTTCTCCTCTTAAACTACTTGGCCAAATACTATCAAACTTTAACAAAATGTTCCTTCATTTTTAAATTTCATTTTGTAATGAGGCAAAAATAGACTAAAATAAGACTGAAACATTTTACCCAAGTATAATAATAGGACGTTAGACCCCTTTCTAATGTTATAAATAGACTGATAAATCTGCCTTAAATCTGATCGATATTGAGCGAAGGTACCAAGCCAGGGGACAGCACTCGTATGACTACCACTCCCAGTCATAGTTTCTGCTCCCATTGCTCGGTATCATGTACGCTGCTATTTTATTTAGAGTATTGCCCCATACTATCCCTTATCAAAAACTAATTTCCAAGACTTGACGTTGATTAATGTCTTATGGTACGTCATCAGAAAAGACCAACGGCGCTAATGGGGAAAACCGCATTAACCTGCGTACACTTAATCGAACAGACCGTTATCAACAGAGGAGGCGGTATCCGAATTACACACTGCCAATTCAACGTAAGTAAAGTATTTTTGAATTAAGATTTGATGTACGAACGATCAGCGGGCGATTATTAAACTACTGTGTGTAGAATCAACGTTGATTGCATATCATCTCGATCATAACTGGAACACCGCTGTTACCCCATAAAAAAGGAAATATATATAAATGTCACGAAGAAGAATGTATATGAAAAGTTTTGCAAGGTTAAAAATATGCTATAAAATATTTACAAATCTGCATGATGAAATGTAAAGATTGGTATCATGAAATATCGTTTTCAAGATGAAAATATAGGATTTGTCTGTACCAATTATAATTGTAGTACGACTTGAAAAAAGGGGTTTGAACGAAAGAAAAAAAAAGAGTTAAAAAGAAAAAAGAAGGTAACTTGGTTAGGGCAAGTCAGCCAGATAGGATATAAATTAGCTGTATCATTCGCAATGTTTTGGAATATAGGGAAAATTTTACAGTACAAACGAGTAGAATAAAAGACAAGACATTTCGGTGAACTACATTTCAGAATACCTTGTTATTCAAGTACAAGATTGATTTCTGGGAAATCAGAGCGATCAATCTTTTAAGTTTCCTGAAAAGTTGTTAATTTTGATCAAAACGATTGCTCTGTTCAATTTTTTTTTCTAAAATAAATTACTTTGATCTTATTACTCCGCAAATCTATCTATTTATCACATTTCAGCTATTATACATATCTTTACATATATATCTTTATTTCCTCCAATAATGAAGAGCGTTAGTCCCAATCTGGTGACAAACGGTCTGAAACAGGAGAAAGGAGGACGATATGGTTAATATTACGCATCATAAAACATTGACGCGCAGGTTACACTATACTTTTTGGACATTTTAGATTATAGCTCTTCATCTTTTATCTAAGCTTCGGATTTCAAATATTTTGGCCACGAGCATCACTGAAGAGACATGTATTGTCGAAATGCGCATCTGGTGCAAGAAAATTGGTACCGTTAATTTTATTAGAATTGTGTATAGGAGACATCATGTATTATAATAATTTGATCTCAATTATTAGGCTCGGCATTCTGGAAAAAATTCGGTTGCAACGAAAACAAACAAGCAAATGCGAAAATACTTTTTCATATTGGCTTCTCTTTGCTGTATGAATTGACTTAACTGAGAAACGTCAATGAGACAGCAACCCAAATGACAAATACATTCAACACAAATAACTCCATGGCCAATTTATGTACACGGTGTTTTAGTTTTCATTTTCCGTCAGTAAAGTCGAAGTCCATGCAGAGATATTTAATTCAATAAAGAAACTCCTAAATATGTTTTTTTTTATACTTTTATTAGTACTTACCGCATTAAATATAATGATAGTCCATTATTTCATTATAAAACAGTTAGCACTTTTAGATATACTCGCAAAAACTACGAATATACAACAAAATCAGTGTAGAAATGACAGTTTCGTCAAGTTTCGGCCGTTATCTTACGTCGATTGGCGCCGACATGCTGGTTTGTGAATTAAATCTACAAAAATATGATGGAATATTTTGTGCCTGTCAATTTTAGTTATCAAATATAGATATGAAATATTGACATCTTGTTATTTTTTTCTTTACTATACGAGTTTTCATTTTTTTACAAAAGAGGAAAAAAGGTGTAAAAAAAGATAAGAGTTTTTTAAACTGCTTTATCGGCTTTTAAGGGGCGGCAACAGTAGAGTGGGAATTTAACAGAAGTATATATAACATTTTGCATATACAACTGAAAATTGAAATAAAAAAATTATTCCATTCACCGATTTTATTATTCGTGTATAAGACGAACTGTTTTTATAATGGATAATTACTACATGGCATAAAATATGTATGAAAACTTAGGGACAGTGCAAATAATTTGCGTGGTTTATACCAGAATATATTTGCGTTTTGATAATAGAATCATATTCAAAACAGTGTAGCTGTGGCCATTGATTGACAACCTTAAATTATCCCATTGACTAGGGCAGATTAGGTGAACGTGTGTCTGTAACGACAATTGCTCACTACTTACTTATTATAGAATTTAAACTGTGGGGTCACCAAAGGTTCTTAACGCCTTTAATATTAAAATAGTTCGAAAAATTAATCAGGAATTACTTTATGTTTTGATTTATATTATTGATATAAATCAAAACATCGTGTTATTCCTGATAAGTTTTTCTAATTTCTTTATTTAGCAGTTGAGAACCTTTTGTGACCCCATAGTTTAAGAGTCTTTTAAAAGTGCATAATGAGCAGTTGTCGTTACATACAAACGTTTACCTAAATTGTCCTAGTCAATGGATGAATTTAATGTGTCAATCAATGGCCACAGCCACACTGTTTTGAATTTCATTCTATAGGTATAAAAGTGGTTCTTGTGTAAGAAACAAAATTGTTCGTATAGGCTTTATGCTCCGAGAAAACGACGACCCCTTGGTATAATGATATGGTCACCTGCTATTTTACAGAAAAATAGTTAGAAAATACTAAAGTGACAATGATATTTTATCATAAATTACGAAAATACCATGACAAAAAAAATATCCAACAAAAAAGACGAAAGGACAAACAATAGTTTACCAAATAGATATAGGAAGATGTGGTATGAGTGCCTATGAGACAACTCTTTATCCAAGTCACAATTTATAAAAGAGTGTAAACCATTATAGGTCAAGGTATGGTCTTCAACACGGAGCCTAAACACCGTTTCAATGTCCCTCGTGATGCATCTATATTATTTATCAGAGGTACAACGGCAATAACTAAAAAATCACTTTGATATATAAACCTATGATGTAAGTTTCATAATATTTGTCTAGAAATGTACTCATAATGTTCTTCACATTTAATAATTTTAATTTTTAATGTAACGCGTCTTCTGGTTGGTTGACGTTATTTTGTTATCAACCCATAGACCTAATTTAGTCATGTGGCCGTGACATCATCAACGTTGTTTCATGGTTTTCTATGGTTTAAATGGAACTTAGAATTATATTAAAAGAAATGACTAATATTTTTTCTGTCTATTCGAAATAACATAAAAAATGTGGTGCACACTGTTAAATAACCCACACTGTTAAATAACCCGCTACGCGCGTTATTCAGTGTGCACCAATTTTTTTTATGTTATTTTGAATAGACGAAAAAAATATTACAGTCATTCCTTAAACATGATGTTTCCAAGGGACATAACTCTTTTTAAAATAATTGATCGGCATTGATTTTTGCTGATATATAAACCTTTGATATAAGTTTCATAAAAAAACTGACAAAAATTGGACACTTGAGAGTGATAACGATGCAATTTACCATGTGACTGATATTTCCAAGAGACATAACTGCTAATAAAATAAATAATGATATGAAAAATAATTGATCGGCACTATAATTTACGAATTTGTCCAGCAAATTGCTGATATTAACCTTTGATTTAAGTTTTATAAAAATCTGGCAAGAAAAGCATACGAGAGAGCGGGCGGACATCTGATGTGTGTAGCGGTTGAAAAAACTAAAGGCGGAACATTTTGAACCACACGAAATCCTAGAGGTGATAAAAGGGACTTTGCAAGTGTAAGAAGGTCCTACTTTACTCATTCATTCGTCGTTTTGGTCATGACAAACACAATTTCGGCGAAAATTTGATGTACCCCACAACCTCCCCGGTGTCTATTGGTTCTTTTTGTCCTCGGATTGTTTTCTCATTTGTGTTTCCAGCACATTCTTTTTTACGAAGAGAATAACACCAATAAAAGTCCATTCTATAAAATTTGGCTATCTTCCTTTTTCATTATTTTCTTACAATTTCTTATTGGCGTTTGAATCAATATACAACGCCATTTTTTTTAAATTTAAAAATTTGGCATTGGTATATTGTTTTTGTTGTTTATTTCATATGTTTTGTTTATCCGTCCCCCCGCCCCCCCCCCATTTTTTAGGGGTTGAAGGAGAATGGAGTTGAGCTCTTATGTTGTTTTTTTTAAATACCATTAAACTAATATTTCATTCGACATGAAAAGTTAATTAGATACTTTGGTTGTGTTTTCTTTCAACGGTTTACTAAAATTCACGATATTTACATGTAGTTTAAATATACCCTTGAAATTCCCTGACGGTCGCGTGAAAATAAGGCAAAGAATGCTACAGTGATATTTTCACCATAATTAAGGCAGTTGTCCGTGTTTCTTATAGTTGTTAACCTTGTTATAATCTTTTTGATTAACAATTCAAAATGAGTAGAATAAGAAACAATTTTTTTCAGATATCCCCTTCATCTTTACTCAGAAACACGTTCCCCCGTATGCTGTTTTTGAGCAAACGTATATATAGACTTTTTTAAGCGTCTTTTATATTAGTCTGGATACTATCTATTATAAGAACTCGTTCATTCATTACTATCCTGTGAACTTTCAACGAAGTGTTTATATGGTTGCCTTTATTTATACTGTTTGTAGAAAAAACACTTTGCATAATTCTTCTTTTCTTGGCATAAACAACAGTATCTTAAGCGGTCAGCAAATGCCCATTATATCACTGAGAAAAGGGTTAACTTGCTCCGCCAATTGATCAGCACTTTAGCAAACATCAATGCTAATTTGCTTACACTGGCGTCTAACGATAACCATATGCGTATTAATTTAATATCAGAATTGACAAATCAATATAATGACTGAATTCATCGAGAAACAAGGGAATTGCATGATAGTTTATAGGATACATTGGTCGTACAAAGGGGTAATAAATGACAGTACGCTACCTATGGCTATGTGGAAAATATAAGTGCAAAGCGCTGTGGTATCAGGCAGTCGAGAGATGCAATAAAGATCAATAAACTATTCGTGGCGAGACAGTAAGATAAAATGGAAGAAAAATAGACCAGACGAAAGATATGCCTGTATTTGCATTGAATTGAGTGTAAACGTTTTCCAAAATAAATAATCGTGTGTCCCCTTTTTGTTTCTTTTGAGGGTCAGTTGTTGGTCTGTTGAAGGGAAAATTATTTGTCCATTTTCATTTTTTTCCAGTAGCAATTCATTTTTTATAAAATTTAGGTAAAGTTATTTTGAATCATCATTGATTTATTATTAAGAATGTATACTTCTATTGATTATACATCAAATAGTTGCCACTAGAAAAAACCAGATGCTCCGCAGGGCGCAGCTTTATACGACCGCAGAGGTTGAACCCTGAATGGTTGGGGCAAGTATGGACACAACATTCAAGCTGGATTCAGCACTAAATTTGAATTGTGATGAAATAGTTGACACAGCATAGGTTTCTGACACAGAATGAATGTGGTCTAATGAACTTAAAATATTTGTTTTGCCTTTGAGTAATTCACTATGATGTTGAATATTAATCCTCTCAAAAAAATGATTGAAGAAATTTTCTTTTTATTTATGAAATCTGAAATGAGAAAAATTTACCCCCCCCCCCTTTTCACATCCCCCTTTCCCTTTTTCTAAAACTAATCTCAATTCAAATTTCATTTTGGACCCTTTGCACCTCTTATTCCTAAACTGTTGGGACCAAAACTCCCAAAATCATAAACCCAACCTTCCTTTTATGTTCACAAACCTTGTGTTTAAAATTTCATAGATTTCTATTTACTTATACTAAAGTTATGGTGCGAAAACCAAGAATAATGCTTATTTGGGCCCCTTTTTGGCCCCTTATTCCTAAACTGTTGGGACCTCAACTCCCAAAATCAATCCCAACCTTTCTTTTGTGGTCATAAACCTTGTGTATTATTTTCATGGATTTCTATTTACTTATAATACTAAAGTTATGGTGCGAAAACCAAGAATAATGCTTATTTGGGTCCTTTTTTGGCCCCTAATTCCTAAAGTCTAAAGTTAGAGTGCGAAAACTAAAAGTATTCGGACGACAACGACGCAAGACGACGACGACGACGACGACGCCAATGTGATAGCAATATACGACGAAAAATTAAAATTTTTGCGGTAGTATAAAAAACAATCTTCCAATCTTAAGTTAAGCCTTTTTCAACTGATTTATATAGTTCGTTCTTATGTTGAACTGTTATACCACTGTACCTGATTAGGGGAAGGTTGGGATCCCGCTAACATGTTAAACATCGCCACAGTCTGTATGTATGTGCCTGTCCCAAGTCAGGAGCCTGTAGACTGTAGTTCTTTGGTTGTCGTTTATTTAAGTGTTACATATTTGTTTTTCGTTCATTTTTTGTACATAAATAAGGCAGTTAGTTTTCTCGTTTGAATTGTTTTACATTGCCATTTCGGTGACTTTATAAATGACTATGCGGTATGGGCTTTGCGCATTGTTGAAGGCCGTACGGTGACCTATAGTTGTTAATTTTGGTCTCTTGTTGAGAGTTGTCTTATTGGCAATCATACCACATCTTTTTTTATATCTAATACTGTATAGGTAGCTGAATATCAGTATTGGTTTTGCTCATTGTTGAAGGTCGTACGGTAACCTATAGTTGTTAACTTCTATGACATTTTGGTCTTTGGCAGACTTAATTCTTTTTCAACTGATTTCTATATTTCGTTCTTATGTTGTATTGTTATACTTATGTACCGGATTAGAGGAGGATTGGGATCCCTCCCGCCAACATGTTCTACTCCGCCACAGACTGTATGTTTGTGCCTGTCCCCAAGTCCAGAGCCTGTAATTTAGCGGTTGTCGTTTGTTCAGTGTTGTGTTATACATATTTGTTTTTCGTTCATATTTTTCTACATTAATTAGCCTGTTAGTTTTCTCGTTTGGATTGTTTAACATTTGTCATTTCGGGGCCTTTTACAGCTGACTATGCAATATGGACTTTTGCTCATTGTTGAAGACCGTACTGTGACCTATAGGTGTTAATTTTTGTGTCATTTTGTCTCTTGTCTCACTGGCTACCACTCCACATATTGTTTTTGATATTATTAAGTAAATTGTGAAAACGTAGAATTTGTCAAAGAGACCACAACTCGACAAAAGAACATAACACAGCCGAAGGCCACCAATGGATATTCAAAGTAGCGAAACAATCATGCACCCAGGGTAAGGTTTCAACTGACCCCACAACAATAATACATTAAACTAGTTCAGCTAAAATGACACATTAATGTTTTTGTTTAGTCTGTATGCCTAATATGGTAACAATGGTTGGAGAAAGGTGGATTTGTGAGTATCATAAACAAATTAGTTTTAACTCCTCTGTATTATCAAATGCATCAGCCGAGTCAGGTCCGTTATCCCAGTGCATTTGTTGTGTATGATTTTTTTAGTTTTAAGTTTTAGGGTTTTCTTTTTGTTTGTTTGTATTATGTTTTGAATTTTGGGCTCATCCGGCCAGATTTTAAATATAACATATTCATTTGATTCACGGTTTTTTTCACTCATGCCGATGGTTTTATCTATTTTGATTTTTGTGACTGTGTATGGTTTTCTTCGTGTTTTGAATTTTGTTGATATCCGAGCAGATATCCCATTGACCTCATTTATTCTATTTCATGATTTTTCTCAAATAATGCCGATAAGAGTGCGAAATGTACACTTCGGATTTTTTCAAGTCCTGTTTGTGTTGTTCTGTTGCGGTTCCGTTGATGTATGCCCAACACCTTGCATCTTTTCAAAGTTTTCAAGTGTTTGTCCCTGTTTCGTCTGTAGTTTTCTAGTTTAGTTAATATTAAGATCAATCTCTTTAAAATACAAATTCTGCATGTCTAAGCTTTGTTTGCAAGGGTCTGAAAAAGTTCCGTTTTACCTTCCATTTGAAATCACTTTTCGGGATCCTCTGGTTTTGTCTGGTTGATTAACACTTTCAAATATTTGAAGGCTGACATTCCATTGGCTTATATAATAAATACCAGAATAGAAAGTAAAACTAAACATTTTCCGATCATCAAAGCTTGGGCCAATATGATGTGTATTTAAGTCAGACTGCATTAATTTGTTTAATGGTCTCCAATCTACACTTTCAAAAATAAGTTGTGCATTGTAACAAAACTAATAAGTTCAATAAAACATGTATTTGAGTATCTCATATTTAATTATAACATCTCTGAATAATTAAGAAAAAAACAAACATAACAATCATTAATTTGGCACGAATAAGTTGTGTTCGGATTTCGGTATCGTGTCATAGTTGACCTTGGACGACTGCCACTTGATTTATCGTAAAAATTCGATAACCTCAAGTATTGCAATAAATTCCGTATCACAAAAGTCTATTAGATAATAATTGCTCAAATTCTCACACACACATATATGCAGATAAATAGTTCGTTCTACAATCATTCATAAAATTAAAGAAATGCTGCAAAACACAAATTGGAAAGTAAATGTTTACCGGAAATGTCTTTCAATTCAACCGGATATCCTGTTTTGTCCAGCGAATAGCATTCGTATAGTTCCGTTTGCAGTACTTTCTGTCTGTCTAATTTGGTTTTTCGGAATTTCATGTCATAAGACCCGGATGTCCTGTGGAATTCACGTATCCTCATTGGAATTTAATTGCTATTGATTGTCACTAAATCTAATGATAATTCACGGTTTTAACTCGGAGGCCCAGACATGTTGAGGCCAGCCAGTTCGTCCTCGTCCCTTACTTTTGTCACTTTTGTCACTACCTGAGTCACTCTCCAGAATGTCCATCTGAAAAAAATGAAAAGAAATTTAATAAATCTTTTTATACAATATCAACAATCAAATATAACATCATTTAATATAGTACGCTATGTGTCATGCTTGGAATTCTATAGGTTATTATACGGTATGGCTTTTGTGCATTGTTAAACCCTGTTAATCAACTATAGTTCACAGTACAGCCTTCAGCAATGAGCAAAGCCCATACCATAGAATCAGCTATTAAAGACCACGAATGACAAATGTACAACAACTCAAGTGAGAAAACAAATGGCCTATTTTTTATGTACAAAATAATGAACGAAAAACAAATATGTAACACAGCAACAAACGACAACCATACTCGTCATTAGGTCCGTGCAGTTGATTGAATAACATCCCAAATTTAATCTCCTTGTTTTTTTATATACTGTGTTCTCTTTGACCCGAAATACTTAAGAAGAAAATTTAAGATATGTTTACTTAAGAAAATATTTTGTTTACAAATGATGTCATTTACAGGTTGGTAAAACATGTCATGATATCTAAGAAAGCATAGATCAAGATAGGGGAGTTCCGAAATAACCGTAAAACACTTGGGTGATCCCATGCAACCTTTTGACCTTGTAACTGCAGCTTTATCAAGTGTCTGTCATACGTCCATTTAATCTTCGCTAATTAAAATATCTTTCAGCAGAATAAATGGTATACTGAGACAAATTTGTTGATAATAAAAGTAAAGAAATCGACCACCGAACGTAAACATAAAATGCTATCTCCGACTTCAAATCGTGTCTCAGTTTTCATACAATAAAAATAGTAGTATCATTGTCTTAAATTTTCAACGTCTTTATATGTCGTCTAAGGACACAGGGTCCCTTGCTTAATTCTTCTAAGAGGCATCCATTATCGCGACTTGAACTTGAAAAACTGCAAACTGACCGATGGGCAAGATTTGACTTCTTCCGGTATTTCCGGTCAGTCAAGGAGTAAGAATAGCTATAAGGGATTTGTTTAAATTACGAAATTCAATGAACTGACCCCTTTTTAATTTAAAAATTTAAAAATAAGTTAGCATGTTAAGGTATCTTTCACAATAATCTGCAAACAGAAAGAAAAAGATGTAGTAATGAAATGACTTATTCTCGCCTCATAAAATGTATTAAAAAGATGTTAACAGTTAAATAAAGAATTGTTCCCTTAACACATCAATTTCAACTTAAGTTTAAAGAATTGACTTAACTTAAATTAGACCCATATTCCAGATACAGTAAAGTGCACATATACTTTAACTGGCATGGTCAGTTCTCACATAAAATAGCAGAATTCGAAACCCATTTCCGACGTTTGAGATTTCAATTTTTAGACAGCGGATTATGGGTGGGCTTGCTTAAAATGATTCTTCGACTATAAGACGCCAACATTCAGTTTCTACAAGTCGTGATTAAATCAACTTACACAACTACGATTTAATTATTTCCTCTCTTAAAATGTTTTAAAAAACAAGAAATATAATGGCTTTAATGTGTAACTTAGCTACTTTAATTCAAAACAATAAAATATATTATAAAGCGTGAAAAATGCGTTTCCGTTGTTTAAAGTCGTATCAGTCAAAACTACGTCAAAATAACGTAAATATATCATTTCCTCTCCGGGTTAGTTTTTTTTTGTTAATACATTTACATCTTGTAGTTTTTAAATATTTTTTGCATAAGATAAGCGAACATATAATCAAATATTTGATAAGTTTGCATAAGACATGGCGGGTAACTAGTGGTTCGCCGCAGGAGTTCTGATTACATTGATATCTTCAGCAAAAAATGTTTTAAAATTATTCCATTCATAAAAATTATGAAAATAAATAACATAAAGTATTCATAACATACGTCAATTTTCATTCTCGTAAATAACGTAAAAAAATGCATGACTTAAAAATCTTTGCAAATAAATTGAGTTTTTTCCTCTCACTTTTTTGCATAAAATGCTGAAGTTCATTTGATTTTTTTTACAAAAATCTTTACTGAAAATGTCAAACTGCTGTTGGATGCAACATCTGACGTGGAAAAAATACTTTTCTAAAAAAGGAGGTCGAGTCCGAAGTAAAAGTACAATACTATACAAAACGGACTATTCCTTTTTCTAGTGTGCAGACTGATCAATGCAAAAAATGTTTCTTATTTCAAGAACATTTTTTGAAACAAAGTTATTTTTTTTAATTTTTTTTCATGCCGAGTAGCAAAACAAGTTAAATCATTAAATATAAAAAGAATACCTGAAATGAGACATTGAGGGACAAATAAGAACCGGAAAGGGGAGAGTCACATAAATGTGTGGAAAGGGAGGCAAAAGTTCTAAATTAATCCGCAGCATTTCCGGTTCCCCCGGTCCCCTCCGGCCTTTGCACCAACTCAGTCCCTTAACAATATTCTGGAGTACGAACACTCGCATGGTATTTGATACATGCGCGTTAACCCGAATAATTCAGTCGTTATATTCCGCTTACTGCAAGTAGGAGAGATCGATTACGGGGAGGGACTGAATTATTCGGGTTACATACGCGTGAATTTCTTCGGGCATTTTTTTAACCGACGTATTTTATTCTTTTTCAATCGGATTTTTTTTTAAGAAACGTGTTTCCAAAACAGTTAATATTTTTTTTCACAACGTGTTTTAAACAAACACAATATATTTAAGCAACGTGTTTTAATAAAACTGTGACAAGCAGGAAATATTGACTATAAATGAAGAAACAAAATGCGATAAATTTTATCAGTAATCTAGTTCCGATCTTTCCATAGCTCTTCGTTATGGAATTTTGTAATGAAATTAAATTGCCATTGATACATCTTTTTCATTGTTGGGATAATCATTTTATTTGATAATTAACAACGACCAATCGTTTACAATAACACAATTATTTCAAATTCAATTGAGTTTGATCTGATGATTATTACGGACCTTCTGCCTTCAAAAATTTTCTTCGCAGACGACAAGTGTAGGAATCGATTTCCCGCTTTCTTAATATTTGATTTGAATAAACGTTTTACTTTGAATGTTTCGGGGTTCGATTTGTTTTAATTTGACATTGATATTTCTTATCAAGAATAATATAGAATTTAGTCAGGCAGTATTCACCGGAACCCCTCCAAATTCTTAATTCATAGTCAATCTGAACTACTTTTTCCACATTGAGTTTCCCTAGGAACAACTGAAACTATTTGCATTATTTTCGGAATAGAAATACTATAGTTGACCCCCCCCCTTCCCCCCTAGCTGATGAGATATTCTAACCAAGATACAAACACAGTGAAAATATATTGCATCCATTTTTGTTTTTAGTAGTTTATATTTACTTTATTTTCCCTCTAAAAATCTTACTTCTGGTCCGAGACCACAATTATTTCGTAGTGCATTTCTTTTACAACATAAATGAAAATAAAAAAAATCCCACCTGCGCTTTCTCAAAGAAACTTTTACAGTGTGTTATACTACTTTTGGGACAAATTGTATCAAAATTATAGAAAACTTCATCGGCTCTAACTCAAAATATGGACAATTTTATGTTTAGGGCGTCTTGAAATCTTTTGACAGCTTCCGAAGTGCTAATTTTTAACCCTTTTCAGCTGGACCAAATCACTACTTTCCTTTAAAATTCTGGACCCAAATTTTTTACAGTGTAATTTCATCCCCCCCCCCCTTCTTGCAATTTGAGGCATTAAACATGGAGAAATAAATTTGGAAGGGGTATAAAAATTAATGGCAAGTAACCCACTGTCAATACTAGGGACTATATTCGTGGTCTCGGACCTTCTGGACGTGAATAATGTTTTAAATCATGTTATGCATATTGCGGCTTACCAGATTCGCGTATCCAAACTGACCAATTTGTTCCGACTTTGAATCCGCCATTAAAAACAGAAATTCACAGAAACCCTTAACAAATTTAAGAAAGATCCTCTAATCAGCTTTTAGTTATACAACCATTAATTATGTCTTATTTTCAACATAAAAAGTTATCAACATGTACATAATTAGTGGAATTTTTTCAGAGTTCATTTAAGTGCAGTTTTGGCATGTTCTTATCGTTTTCGTCGTAAAGAACTGCCATGCCAGATTCAAGAAAAATCATTTAAAAAATGATTTACATTCAGAAATAAACTTAACGACAATCAGAAGCATCGTTTGCACTTATCTTTTACAAGGCACGTGCACGTGAAATGTAGAAATGAAAATTAAAAAAGTTTGGGCAGACGACAGATAGCGCATGAACGTAATAATTGAGATAGCGTGTAGTTTTTCTCATCTCAAAGACTTCATTCATAAAGACAATTATTTATCTGTAAATATTTATAGTTTGTATATGTATAATTTACAAACAAAACATTTAAGCGTGATCAACTTTGTTATCTACATGTATATACAAACTATTTTTGTATGTAGGCATGATAAAGAATGGAATATATTATTATATCATTTCTCAGACAGTTGGTCACATTTAGTTTCGCATTTAGGTTTCATGTGCAATCCTTCAACATTTGTTTAAAGTATCTGTGTTATTTATTATTTTGGACTGTTTTTTTACTGAATGTAATTCGAACAATTAAGTAAAACATATTATGTTTGTTCAAACGAAGGAATTATCTTTTCATAAAAAAGTAATGTTTTCGATTACAAAAAGAAAGTTATGTGTTAATTTATTTTGAACATGTGACCGCTCAGGACTATCCAAACCTCCAAATTCTTGAGCCGAATATTAGGGACTAGGAATGCCCTTTATTGTCAAGCGTCAAACCTCCGATTTTTGCTGCCGTTAGCGTCAAACTATCCTTTGTTTTTTATCTGCATCCGTCAAATCTCTTTTTGTAGCTAAGGAGTATAATGTTATTGTTAACGGTATTTTAACAAATATTTTACCGTCATTCGTAATGTGTTGTGGTACACATACCTATAGTTTAAAATCAAACACTGTATCATGCACCCATTTACGAAAAATCAGAAAATGTTAAATAAAGTTTAATTTTTCTTGCCACAAACTGGTTTAACCAATTGTTTTGTTACATTTTTTTGTGGTTCATTTCTTCTATAAACAGATGGAGTGCTGTGTATCACAACAAACTAACCTTGCGCACAAGGGACTAATAAAGAAACCATTTTAAGTTTGTGCACGTCAAATGATGATCAACCACCGATAATTAACGTATCAATGTTAATTTTACTATATTGAATAGAATACCCAACTGCCTTTTTATGGGTACTTCATCAATTAGCTATATTAAATTAAACCGGCTTAATTCCTGCGGAGGTTTTCGTAACATGAAAGAAAATTGATCAAAAATTGAACAAGATGAAGAATCAAACACAAATCGAATTAGGGAATTATAGCCTCGGAGATTATTCCGATATCATTCAATGATGTATAGCCATTTTAATTTGATGGGCGTTGGATTGTAATTATGAATAATTCCGCCGATCGTTTACATGGACGTGATGTTAACTCCCTCGGCGAAACTTTCCGCGACAAGATATAGTATCTAGTTTCCATAATATGTGTAAAAGAAGTGTTTATAAAAACTGAGAGTCGTCCCTTCGCACCTGTTCTTGAGAAAATATGATTGTTATTTGTTTTAGTTTCTAAATTTGGTGCTAAATTTTACAGTTTTTATAACACATTATTGGTATTTATTTTCTTTAGAAAACAGCAAACTCTAATTCGTTATGATGATAATATATTACAACAGTGCAGTTTGTCGCCTCTGTAAATATTTTTAAACTTTTTTACAAATCTTAATTAACGCTTCTTTTTTATCAAATCGAATATATATTTTAACAAAATAGGTCTACTTTCTAGACAGTATTTTAGAAAAGGTTGTTTAACAAACGAAATATATAACATTTCCTTGAGAATTTGATTGCTATCCCCTTTCATAAGTTGTCGATTATTTTCAGTATTTAGTTTAGCATCTTATGTACTAATGAGTCTGAAATATCCACTAGGTCTTAACGATTTTGCATATATTATATATGAAATCGTGCCGTTTTTTTCCTTCATAAAACTGGGTTCAATAAGTGGGGTTTTTTTTAATAGAAATTCACGATGAACGGAAATTTTGTTATTGAAATAAAAAATAGGAAAAAAACATGTGAATAATTATAAATTCATACAGAACTCATTTTAATCCTTTTTTTTTTATAAAAGATGTAGTCAGAATGTTTCGTTTCTCTCGATCTTGGATGGCTGCATACTCGCAAATAGAATAGTTCGATTACGAAGAAGACCTGAAATATTCCAGTTATGAGAAATTTGTACTGACATTTTTACGGCTTTACAGATGCATATCCCAAGTCCCCGTTACAAATGTCTTTGATGAAGATAACAATCAAATATTTAGTAAACAAATTATCCACGCGCCTTATGTAAACATGTGGTCGTAACTTTATCTATGACGCGGTCTTATTTTTTTGCCCGTCGGACATTTATTGCACATGTTCTTTTAAATATACAAAGCAAGAATTACCCGGTCTCTATTTAGCGTTTTTAAAACGTTACCACTACAACTTATATATATATATTTTTTTAACGAAACGTAAACACACTAAAAGTATATTTTGCCTTTTGTATTTTCTTAATTTCTCAATCATTATATATAGGTTTGTATTTTTGGTGGGAAATGTTTGATCCGGTAACCGTTAAATTTTAAAACGTTGACATATCAGATAAAGCGTAATTCAAATGATTCTGCGTCCTCTTACGTTCAGAGTAGGACTGTAGCGACTGAATAATTCGGATGAATGAAACCGAGTATTTGAAGTCTTCTCTGTAAACATGTTTCTTTCACAAAGTTCCAGGTTGTTTAATATATTTTTTTTGGGGGGGGGGGGGGATATTGAGAAAAGGGACCAAATTTCTTTAAGTAGAATATTTGTTGTTTTTGATCATGTAAACACTGGACAAACAGTCAGATTAAAAAGATTCTACTTTTTTTCCCTTTGATTCATCAATTGACCACGTTATTTGCAAAATAAATGTTGATGACCCAAACAGATTTCTAAGCCAAATATATCTGACAGGCAACCAGCATGACCTAAAGCCAATGAAAAACAAGTTCGTCCTAAAAAAAACGCTACACAGAAAATTTTAAACTGAGAAACATGAAGCCTCATTCTTAAATTTATCTCTCCCTCTAAAAATTTATTTTTCTAGATGAATTCTACCACGAAATATAAACCGTTGCAAAACTGGCCTTAGAAAACCATCAACTTCCTTGCATGTCTAAATGAAATAAAATATGCACTCCAAATAATAACACTCAAAAACACTGATGAAGAAGAGGTAAATGCAGTTAAAACGGTGTTAAGTGGGACATAATTTCCTTGAGGATGTTAAAGAGGAAAACGTGTAAGCTAGTACTTGTGTATCTGATCTTATAAATTATCTTCCTATTATAAAAGCACTTTTGCGAATTAATGTAAATATAATATTGTTGTAAGCTTCAGTTGGGTCAAAAGTATATAATGTAATTTGCATTTTGTTTTGATCGTATATTTTGTAATTTGAGATGTTATTAAAAAACACGACAAAAGATGTATAGTACTTTTTTTAGTTTTTTTTTTGCTAAACGTTTGAATGTTTATGAGAATAAAAACAAAATAAATCGCAATATTTAATAGTGCTGAATATGTTTATTTTTTAAAATTTCGCTCTAAAATATCAACATCATACGGTAGAATCTGCAATTATACTCGTATACTTGTATGCCAAATTATGGTGTACTTTCTCTCATTACAAAACGATGATTTCAAAAAGTACATGATTTCAAAAAGTACATGTTGGTCATGAGTTGTAATCTGGAAAATCATAGGTGGCATATATCAGGTACACTAGAATGTGTTTCAGCCACTTATGAAAACAATGAAGTCAGCATGAAATGAAATTATATATGTTATTTTAGATTAAACATTATATATACACTGCCAGTAAATTGTAAATTATTGGACAAATTTTATATTTTATATTCATCCGTTTCAACCAAATTTTATTATTTTTTAATCATGTTTCATGAGTTTACTTTGCCCATTTCCTTTGTCTATTTCAACTTAATTTCATTGTCTATTTTTAGCTTATTTTCATTCGTCTATTTCGACTTATTTCACTGTCTAGTTAGAGCTAGTTTCATTGCAGTGTACAACTATATTTCATTGTGTATTTAAACTTATTTTCAAATAATTTCACTTTCTAGTTAAAAATTAGTTGCATTGCCTTTCAAACAAGTTTCGTGGTCTATTTCAGTTTTTTAATATATTTTTCGATGGCTAGTTCAACTTTTTATCGATGTATATTTCAGCTTATTTTCGTTGTCTTTTTCAAATTATTACCGATGGATATTTCAGCTTATTTCCATAATATATTTTGACTTATTATACTGTCTATAGTTTCATCATCTATTTAAGCTTATTTTTATTCTCTTTTTTAAACTTATTTTCGAATATAATTTCACTTTCTAGTTTAAATTAGTTGCATTGTTTTCAAATAAGTTTCGTTTTTCAATGTATGATCTTTTTCGTTGTCTATATCAAATTATTAACGATGTCCATTTCAGCTTATTTTCATTGTATATTTCACTCAGAAATACATCTGCTTTAGAATGAAATATATACGAAATGCCCTCCGTTAATTTTATTAGTGGAGTTATAGATTTTTCACAGCAGCTAAGCACATTCATATAGCAGAACATGTAAAGTGGAGCCGTCTACACATAAAAACAGCAAATTGATTTCAAATGGTGAAATCTACACCTAATTTTTGAAATGAAATAAGACATCACTTGTCATTTAGACGATTAACCTCTCGGTATGAAAGCTAGTCAAGTGTCTTCATCTTTAAATATGTACCTTATGTCTCTTTTCTGCTGCAGATTCCGACGAAATGCTTCCGAGTTGGTTTGTTGCAGTTTAGAGATTATGAAATTTAGAGAATATATTGTTCTTCAAGTATACTTATTTTCATAGTGTTTATATAAACGATTAACCTCTCATTATGAAAGCTAGTCAAGTGTCTTCATCTTTAAATGAGTACCTTATGTCTCTTTTTCTTTTGCATATTCCTAAGAAATGCTTCCGAGTTAATTTGTCTGTTGCAGTTTAGAGATTATAAAATTTAGAGAATATGTTGTTCTTCAAGTATACTAATTTTCATTTTTAATACAAGAGGAGTGAGTGATATAATAGTTTTCAATTTGTTTTCTCATAATGTTTTTATATTTATAATGTTTTATTTTATTTAAAACAAACTATAATGGTGTATACTTATTGAAAGTCTATCTAATTAAAAATATTTAAATTCTCAGAAACGAAATGAGATTTTTATTGCTATTTATAGAGTAAGAAGGGTATACGAACAATATCCGAAATTATTTTAGAACAAAACCCAAAGGGAACAATCAGTTAAAATAGTATTATAGATTTACAGAAAGCAGTCGTCATAAACATGAGATCAAATGTATAAGTTTTCATTCTTATCCATTCTTACGTTTATTAAATAAAAATAATTGAAACAATGCTGGTACGCTGTTATTTAAAAACGGGATTTTAAAAAGATTTGTAATGTTTTGGATATAATGAATTCAGAGTTTATGATTGATATCATTTTTATGTTTTTAATCACGGTGCTTCATTTCAAAACTCGCGGGATCATAGGGTTAACATGGCCACATAGAGTTTAACGAGCTCAGAAGTATTTTTCTTAATGAAAACATTTTGATAAAAGATATTCAGAAACAAATAACTGAATGGAATTGTTGATTACACATCTAATTTCTGTCGCCGGTTGTTGGTTTAACCTCAGCAGGACGAGCGATTCGAAGCTGGTTTTTGACGGCCATTACTGGGCAGTGGAATGTTGCAATGCTCTTATAAAAACGATGACAGTTCACATTAAAACGGAAGAGTTAAATAATGTGAGAGAACTTGAAAGAATCTCTTTATTCATTTTATTCATTATTATTTAACTTTTGGATATTGTTTTTGATTATGACACAGTTAAATAAAAATATATTTTAAAACTTTTATGAGATCATTGAACCATTGAAAATAATTTAGTTTTTCTGTTGTAACTTCAACATTTTTTTTTATAATTTTATCAAGAACTTTATAGTGCCCATATAGAATTTGGTATGAGTAAGTATTTGGGGTTTTCTGTGTTAAATGGTTATCAAGATTATTGACTTCAAATATGAATAATCTTTTACCAAAATAACAGTAAAAAATCTAAAAAAAACCCCGAACATTTTTCTCGTTTTGAGTAAAAAAATAATCCGTTTCTCTTCAAAAGCTTCTTTTCAAAGCGAAAAACAATACGAAGTTAAAGTGCAAGAACAGCATTTATAGTCCGTTATATCATACCATTGTAAATTCTTTGTTTTTGGTGATTATTTGTATCTATTTACACATTAATAAGAAATATTTGTAAGTAAACACCTCGGGTTGTAGTAAATATAACTATCTACATTGCTAATCTGGCTACATCATGCATAAGAATGTCTGATAAGCCCCTGTTATTAACTACTTATAAAATCTCGCTACGGTTAAAGGGGGTCAGGGCAAATATACGTGAGGGGTCGCACCAGGCATTTCAAAATTTTACATTTTAGAGTGTAAACAAATTTCAACATACTTGAGACTTTTTCAAGAATTTAATTCATAAATGAAAGTTAAATTTGCAAAAGAATTACATAATTGTGATTTTTTTTAGAATTTAAATTTTCTAACGGTTATAAATACTTTCAATGTGATTTTCCAAATGAAAGATCAATGAAAAATGTAAAAAAAAAATGTTTTATTAAAGTCAATACTTTTCTGCAATAAACCTTTTAGGTCTGTGTGGGTTTTTTACGGACATACGATACCACATTTGCCCGACCAGTGCATGCATATTTGAAATTTAATCAGATATATAATATTATATTAAAAGATGAAAATAAAAATTTAAAGTACAAAATGATTCTGCACCCACATATGAGTAATATAATTTTTGGGGGTGAATTCTAATGAGACAGCATCACAAAGACATACATCAGTGGCGGATCCAAGGGAAGGGGGGGGGGTTCCGGGGGTTGGAACCCCCCTTTTTTTGGCCGATCAATGCATTTGAATGGGAGCATATAGTTAGAACCCCCCTTTACTCTTTGTTGAGAACCCCCCTTTTTAAAATGGCTGGATCCGCCACTGTACATAACCGAAAGAGGGTTTCACATATAGACAGGACTGATGTCTAAACAATATACTAGGATCTAAATTGTCAAGAAGGTAAGAAAGTTGAGAAGGAATAATTAAAAATAAACTAGTATGTATTGAAATGCACCTTGAACATTTCTGGAACCAATTTTATCATAAATATCATTCTCCCTAAAATTCTTGGCCCCAAAGTCTTCGTCCATGAGCACTTTGTGAACCATTTTGAGAATTAATTCTGTATTTGAATAATCCACCCTTAACGTTTCTTTCCGTTTAAAATGGGCGATTTATAAATATGGATATTAATTTAAAATGTCATAAAAGATAAGTGGTATTCATTACGTTAAGTAGGAGTTTTTTATGCATTATAAGATAATTTGAGATTATGAAATTTTTGATAAATTGGTACCTCGCTAAAATGTATAGCATGATAAAAACACAGTGCTTCTGAAGTAGGTCTATTAGTTTCCTGTCTTCGTTTAAAATATCTATTTCAAAATGTTGTCTTTAACATTTTTTGATAATGTTTATCTTAAAAATCTAAAAGTCTGTTGAATGTTTGGATGTCTTTACCAATTAAGAGAGAACGCAATTGTATACGTCATGTTGTCTCTTGTGAAATTGTCTCCTTGGCAATCATAGTACTTTATCTACTTTTTTTCTTATAAAACAAATTTCTTGCAACCAAGGATGTGTAAAGTTGGAACGAATTTTGTGTTATCTATAAGCAAAAAAGATAGTATTGTCCTCCACACTCAATCAACTTTTTGAATTCTAAAAGTTTACTGTTGGCGTGTCAGTATAAAATGAAGTTTTCGAATAGTTTTGAATTTTCGCACAATAATAAACACAAATTAAGAACGAGTAGATTGTAGAAAAATACATCTCAAATAATATATAAAATTCGCCAAGAAGTGTATTAATGGAAAATCATTATTATTTGTATTTAGTTACACCTTTTATTATTTAAATAATACAAATCATTGTACGTATAAGTATGACTTATGCGATATTCTTTTAACTAGACTATTGTGACTATAAAATAAGAAGTGCATTTGTTCCGATATTTCATATTTCGTTTCAATTTTTTTATAACCATGGAAAATTTTGTATTTACCCGTCCAAAAGATTAACAGACTTCTGGTAAAAGCAAATATCTTTTAGAATTCATGACCACCTCGTATGTATATATATATTGACGAGTTCAATGTACAAAATTTCAAATTTACAAAATAATTTATAAAGTAACCTACTTACTGGTTCGGATTTAATGGCTGTCTTCTTGTCTTCTTTTTTGTCATTTTTCGGCTTCGTTAACTCCGCTTTAAACCCATTCTCCGTCAAAGTGGGATCGTCTTTGGCTAGTACATCCATGAGATAAGTAATATAACTTGTAGCAAGTCTTAATGTTTTAATTTTGGATAATTTGGTATCAGATGGTACATTTGGTATACATCCCCTAAGCTGAGCAAAAGCCGTGTTAATACTTTGTGTCCTTCTTCTTTCTTTTTTGTTAGCGGTCACCCTTCGTTTCACAATTCTGTCCCCATTTTTATCAATGTAGTGTTCGTACTGTACCCCACCTAGGGTGTACGTCTCGGGCGACGATGGAGTGCCACCCATTGCGTAAATATCGGGCGGCATAGGAATATCTGTATGATGGCCATTCAAAACCCAGTTCTGAAAATAAGCGGCGTCCGTGCAGTGGTCTGAATATCGAGGCATGTGCTGGTATGCTTGGTAAAAATCGTGTGTCATTGGTCCCGGGTGGTGGTATCCTTGATGGTGATACCCGGCCACACCCAAACTCATCCTGTTTCTTGTCAAATAATCCACAATAGTTGCAAGTATACAAATTTTCTCCCAACTGTCACTGTTCAGTCTTAATTTACAGAAACAATCGACAGAGGCTGGATGCTAATTGTGTGATCTTGAGTTTGTCAAATATTAACAGATGTCTTTTTTCGATTCTCTAATATCAGTAAGGGTACAACGTATAATCACAGAATGCCAAAGCATCTTTTATTTACACGTTTTTCTTAAGTTTACGCAAAATTAATCAAAACCAATCAGATTCCGTTATCGCTGTAGGCAACTGTAAAGCTCCGCCTAGTTGCACCGTTAGCCACGCCTACATAATGATCGCATGTTGAGATAATCACTTTTGATAATTATGACAAATTTACTGCTTCATTTTATGCTCTTTTTTATTTTTCTGTTCTGCTTTTACCAGTGCAATAAATTAGAATAAAGGAGATTTTCAGTTTTCTCTAATATATGAATAAGTATATCAAACGAATATTCGCTTATATATAAAAACAACAAAAACACACACTTTAATTTAAGTTTTCTTCAAGCTAAACGAAATAAAAAAATACATCTCCGAAAGTAAATATGGAAAAATATAAAACAATGGAAAATTTTATATTAAGTGAAAATAATTGTGTATGAAAAGATAATTAATTAATATACAAAAGAGGGCAGTTGTCTCCGGATTGAACACAAAAGGGGGATGAAAGTTAAGTAATCTAAATAGAATGAAAACCTCTATCTTAGTTTATTTGCGGTACAATTTGAACATTTGGGGATGCATTTACCAAATAAACGTAAAATATTTAATGCCAAATTATCATCAATGTATAGAATCAAATGCGTAAAAACTAGCAATCATTTGACTTTTTTTTTCTAAAAAAAAAAATAACAACAAGGTACTTTTGGTGTAATTTATTAATGACCGTATATTGTTGATTGAAGTGTACTAAATGTATAGTGTCAGATATATTGAAAATCTTTATGTTAAATTGCGGCCTATTTTTTTTAATATGACTTCACTCAAAACCAAAATTAGCTTTCAATATTTAGAAAATTCCACTATTCCAGCGATCAATCAGATAGTAAAAAAGCAGGCGATTCAAATCATTGTAACAAGTGCTCATTTTCAAAGATAACGATAAAAGATAAACAAACATCGAACAAAACATATACCAAAGTCCTGTGAAACTGGAAAATTAACCGAACTCTAGTAGAATTTTTCAAAACCTCAAAAAATTTAGAAAAACTCTGTTCAAAAGTTACATGCAAAAATCAACAAATTCTACTCCTTAACTTTTCAATAATAACAAAAATCCACGTGCAGGTATGATTCTTATATCTGATACAGTACAAAGTCTTTCATTTAATACAACTCTAATTTTTGCTCGTAATTTCCCCTTTTCATTTTATAAAGTATATATTTGATTTGCCATCCCCTATTTTCCTAAGCTCGTTATAAAATCTTTTTTGATATTAAATTGACCAGGGAAAATTGAATAAATGATTAAGAATAAGATACAAAATCAAATCGAATATGATATAGATATTCCAGGACTATGCGTTATTCTATATATCCTTCAAACATATAGTTTTATATTTTAGAACATCATATTCCGCAAAAAGTTAAACCCAACCTATAGGTAGATCTAGGTAGAGAAACGGGAACGAGACTAAATTCAAATATATGACACTATCGTTTTGACGATAATAATATTGTTGTGTATTGCAATGAATAATTCAATTAACACTCGTGTCATTAGTAGCACCGGAAATTGTTCTGGCACGTGTAAAATGGCTACTGTTGTTTATTTGTCAGTTTCAGTGTAATATATCCTGCCGCCAACTTGTCAAATATAATTAAATCATTTCAATTTCATATATAGCAATTTTCTGTGTATTTTCTTCTAATGTGTAATGCCAGTTTATATAGAATGATATATATTACACATTTATGCAAAATTTAGTCTTGGTACATCAAGAATTTGAAATGAACGAGAAAAAGAATCACGAAGAAAAAAAAAAAGAAGACAAAGATTTATAAAAAAAATGTATACATATTACATGTAATACAAAAATAAAGCCGTTAGTTTTCGCGATGAACTGTTTTACATTGTCATTTCGGGTCTTTTTATAGCTAACTATGCGGTATGGGCTTTGCTCATTGCCGAAGGCCGTACAGTGACCTATAGTTGTTAATTTCTGTGTCATTTTGGTCTCTTGTGGAGAGTTGTCTCATTGGCAATCATACCACATCTTCTTTTTTATATTTACTATACAAATCCTTGGTAAACTACTGTTAACAATAAATGTGTTTAAAAATAATATTAACAATATTTATAACATTTTATTACGAAACGAAATACAAAACCTAATCTATAATAAAGCATTTTTGCGATTTCTCAGTTTTCTTTAGACGATAGTAACTTTACAATAAATCTTCATAATCATTATTCTTCTGGGAAATTATTTCAACAAATCTACATGCTACGTTGATTTCGATAGAGTCCATAGCTCCCAGTGAAACAGAGGCAGTAAAATTTTGAGATGTCAACTTTCGTAATTTTCTCGTTACACGCATCATTAATTTGTACATTTCGTGAATACTAAATGTAAGTTTCTCCCGGGACAACTAATAATTACCGATTAGTATATATGACACGCCTAATTGTTTATTTTGAAAATGAACACGTGCAAAGTGGTCAATTTTGACAATTTCTATATTTTTCTTCTAAACAGATAAAAGGCGCGTTTGTGGTCCAGGAATGGTCTTGGATTTAGAATTACTAAAAGTCTTTGGGATAGGAAAAAAATGAATATGAAAAAAGAGCTAAAAAAATATAAAATAAAAATATAGTATTTAGTGTAATAATTTGTTTTCTAAAAAGTTGTATTTTAAGCGCATGATTTAAATTTGGCTTCAAAAAGTTAAATGTATATAATTATTCAGAGGAGCTCTAGAAATTATAGGTGTGACAAAAAACGCATTAGGTTTTAAAAATAGTTCATAGTCTTTAACAAGCGGCAAAATCTAAATATTAAAATATTGTTGTTTTATACTCGAAGTTCGACATTTACTGTAAGTTTTGATATATTTAAATTCATATTCAAAATAAGTTATATACATGTATTACAAAAATATCTTCAGAAACTTGAAATTGTACAAATCTAGACAGCGATATATATATAAATATATAACACTTTTGATGACGAATCTCATTTCTTTTTATCAAGCTACAGATAATATAATTCAAACACTCCATACACAAACCTTACCAAATACCACACAGGCCCGTAGACAGGAATTTCCAAGGGGGGAGGGGGGTATTTGGACCCACGAACTCGACTTTAACAGTCACAATTCCAACAGAACGTTGACTTTAACAGTGCTTATTTGTTTTCAAGGGGGGGTTCGTCCGAACCCCTCGAACCCCCTGGCTACGGGTATGCCACAGGAAAAAGAACTTGCAACAATGCAACAAGATAAGATAAAATTGTCGAAGGAGATCTTCGTTTTAACCACTTTGTGTCCCCTCTGTGTTTCCGACGGTATAGAAAGGGGTATTTCTTATTTTGATTCATATTTACATCGTTGAATCATGGAAGCATTATACTATAATACTTCCATGGTTGAATTTGTATATAGCTATAAGTTCACTGTGCTTAAACGGCTGTGGGTAACTTAAGTTACCCACAGCCCAAGATGGCGGACTCTAAACTCGTTGATATTTAATTCATACAAAATGTACCTTTTGCGACGTTTTTCATGCAGAATGTAAATATTTAAAGGATTATTGAATAAAGAAATGACTAACAATTACCATAAATTTGTTAATATAGAGTTCACTAAAGCGCAAGGTCAACTTTAAAAAAAGCATAAGATGTCCGTAACTTTTTGATCGAAACTAAGCAGACTGTCCGTAACTTTATTTTTAGATGTGGGTAACTTTTGATTTAAAATTTTAAGAATTATAATTTCAACAATTAGAAGACAATTAACATCATATTTGTAACCTTCGCGGCCGTTTATACTACTCATTCACCACCAAATGTGATTTTATTAACGCATCATACTTACACCACAGAAGTTTTATGTGGGGTTTGGGGTACTCCATCCTGGTTATGGTTTGAACTTTTATTTACTGATGTGCGTCTTATCGACGTTTTTCGCTTGTCAGACCAAGGCTTTTCCATACTCTTTAATGTTTTGAGTTTAATTATATGTTTGCGGTTTACCTTCACCTCTGTTTCTTTCTATGTGTATTTTGATGAATACTCTTTGACGCGGCTCGGTATTTATACATCCCACCAGTTAGTTATAGTGTTATGATTTTTTGAATATGTTTCCTAGTATGTTTTTTTTCTCTCTTTGTATGTTATCAGGGGTTGTTAGACTATTAAATTACCCTGTTGTCCTACGTAGTTATTTATATTTTTATATACTATGTCGAATTGTTACACTATGTTGACTGCTCTTTTCCTTTTATTGTCACTGACTTTTACCTATTGTGTCTTTCAGTTTTATTTAGTTTAATGAGATTTAATGCAGCTTGCATACAAATGAAATATGCAGCTGCTGTAAAACTAGGTTTATTCATTTATACAAAATGTCCTTTTTTTTCTTTTTTTTTAAAAGTTTTCCCATTTACTGTAAATCTTGGTTTTTGTGGGGATGAGAGAAAAGTGTTTTTGGCTTTTTCAAAAAGACGGAAAAAGTTTGTGCACTTAAGTCTCGTATAGTCTATCCACTGCATGCCTGGGCAATTTGGGTTCCCCTCCAAAATCCAAAATCCCGGATTCACGCTACCCTTGTCGTTGCTGGCAGAAAATCAATAAGTGTATACATGCTACATGTATGTGTAAAAAATACTTGTGTAGTCTACTTGTTCAAAAATAAAAACGAACAATGATATGTTTCAACAGTTTATCATACTGCTATGATCGGAAACAACCCTCCGAACTTGGCGATTCGGATACCCCGACGTTATACAAAGTAAGACCCGAGTTTTGCGGATTTATCGTGATTTTTTCATATTTTTCCCAATTTTGTCTTCCATCGATACAATGAATTATATCATACTAGACATCTACTTCGTTTTGTGAATATGTATTTGATGCAATCTCTATCATCAGTTTAAACATTACATCCGCGTATGTCGATTCTTTGAAAGTTACGGACATCTCTATTGGTATGATGAAAAAAGTTACGGACAAGTTGTTTTGAAGTTACGGACAGCCTAAGTGTTTTTTAAAATCGTGCTGTGATCGTTTATTTTGTAGAATTTAGTCACCTTTCCAGTTTAGGGGTTTCCCTAAACGATTAATACAACTTTTAAATTCAGTTGTTTAATTGATGCATTCGTGGTATTGTTATTCTATAGAAGAAAAGTATCTAACCGACGCAAGGCGGCTCCATCTTGGGCTGTGGGTAACTTAAGTTACCCACAGCCGTTTAAGCACAGTGAAGTTGACCTCTTTTTAAGTGTAAATTGTGGTTATAAAATTAAAAAATCATCACAAATTGTAGCCGGCATATTTAATGTTTAAAACCTCTAAGAGAAAATTCTTCCTCGAGAAGGAGAGGATATTAATTTTCAGCAATTATTATTCATTTTGAGCGATTGAGACTGGTCTCTATCATTATACAGTTCTTTCGAATATTTCACCATATTTCAATTATGATTTATACAAATCAATATTAAAATCTAAGCAGTTTAAGCATTTGAAAGACGTATTTTTGGAGTTTCGACATTATCATGATTTCTGTGAGGAGTTTATTGTAAAGCTGTCATTTTTATCCCAAAGAACATGAAAGATAACTTAATACAAACGTTTTCATATTTCAATGAAGGGAAACATTGTTCAAAGGTTCCGAATACTAAAACCATTTTCAGCATCGTCGCATTTCTAACGTTTTCCGCAGAGGTAGCGAGTGCACCCTGCTGGCCAGTGCCGATATTGTCTAAAGACTGAACAGTGTCCACTACAGGACCTTAGGTGGCCATTTTAGATGATACTGATGCATTTGCATCGAAAGAAGTAAATCTTATTACGGGTCCTTAGGTGGCCATGCTTTGATCAAAACACGACGGAAGAGTGACCAATGTCCAGGGGAGGACACCGATAATCTTGTTACTTTACCTCAGGAGGTCAATCTTTGATCCTAGATGAAATTAACATAACAATTTGTAGATAATGTTCATTTCAAGAGTATCTGTGAAACAAGTTTGCAAACAAGAGATTAGCTTCTGCTGTGAAACTCTTGGTTAGGATGAAACAGAACTATAGTTATGTAAACCATTGTACAGTCTAATTGGACATCTGGGATATTTTATGTTTATTTATATTGATAATTAAGGATATTATCTACCACGAAATGTAAATGTAACGGTAGTAATGGATTATTTACCAGATATATGATGTAGATACAGAAACAAAAGAACAATTAAATTTTTTTTTTTAACTCTTGACGAATATTTAGATTGTAATAGGAGTCGTTTTTGTGCTAAAAGTATGAAAGGAATATCTCAACCTTTTTGGAAAATGAAAGCTGATAAAATGTATAAATTCATGAGATCGTGGAAATAATATAACTTCCATGATGAGATTAATTAAATGTCTATTATTAATAAGATTTAAAAACACGAGATTATTATATTTACAGACTGAAATTAAAGACGATGTATAATACACGATTTAAAATAAATCGTCCTTTGTTTTTTTTATCTGATTGAACCTAGTGTTTCGAAGCAATTATTGCAAAACGATATGGTAACTAAAAGAGAGATTTTTTTTTAAATTGTTGGGAAATTCAATTTTGATATCTTGTATGTTCTAATCCGTTTTTACCGCGCCCAACACAGCAAAAAAGTATTAATCAGAAAGAAACAAAATTTTCTATAAAAATTTAAGCGTTATCCCTTACATAAAGATTCCAACGTGTCTGTAGCATATTGAAAATTTTCGACTTTGAGAGCCTCCTACGTATTCGTAAGGTTCGGTTTCTTAAATATATTTTCTAAGGTTTTTTTTCTATTGGGACAGTCACGTTTATTAGAAAAAAATCATGGGTCAAGTTAGTGCATGTGATAATAAAATTAACGGTACCAATTTTCTTGCACCAGATGCGCATTTCGACACCGTCAAATAAAACTGTAAAAGTATGAATGCAAAAGCTTCATATATATGTTATCGTCCTTAATGTGCATGAAATATTTGCCACTGGACGTAAAAAAAAACACTTAACATATCAATGAATCTTAACTTGTGTGACATGCATAGATAAAGGCAACAGTAGTATACTGCTGTTCGAAACTCATAAATCGATTGAGAAAAAAAAACCAAACAAATCCGGGTCACAAACTAAAACCGAGGGAAACGCATCAAATATAAGAGGAGAACAACAACACAACAGAAACACAACATTAAAATGTAACACACACAGTAACGAACTATAATATAACAATGGCCATTTTCCTAACTTGGTACAGGACATTTTAAGAAAAAAATTCTTAAAATGGTGAGTTGAACTTGGTTTTCGGCATGCCAGAACCGCCCGCTTTTATGGCAATGTTAAATATAACATTACAATGACAACATAACATGACAGGACTACAATACAAATAAATGGGAGAACATATAGAACAGAGAAACACACGAATACTAGCTAACAAAAGGTACCAGGTTTGAAAATTTAATACGCCAGACGTGCGTTTTGTCCACACAAGACCAGTGACGCTCAGGTGAAAAAAAGTCCACTGAAAAGCTAAAACAAGTACACAGTTGAAGAGCACTGAGGACCATACTGAGTTCCAAAAGTTGTGCCCAATACGGCTAGGGTTACTGGGCGTAAGTTAGTTGCACTGAACGTAAAGAAACAAATATTAATGTCAACGAAGTTTAGCGTTGCATGAAATAGTTTCCACTGGACGTTAAGGAAGCAAACAACACATGAAGTATCAATGTTGACCGTGCATGAACTGTATCCGAGTTCTACTGGGAAAACACCGAATTCGATTCTCTCATGATCATCCTAAACTGTAAATATATCTAATAACATTTTCATATAAACATATTAAGGCTTGAAGACATTTTTATATTTTTTTACGTTTTGATGCCACTAATGAATTAATTTAAGAGTTAATATAATTATATACATAAACCGGATGTACGCCATCATCTTAAATCAACACTGAATCTTTCAAAGATCGTGTAAATGATTTATTCTTGGTTAAAGCGACGCTTAAATAATGTTCTCATCTCCCCTTTTAACCGAAATACATTTATATGTCTTCTTTGTTTATGCTTCGTACAAACAAAAGTAAGTATTAAATTCCCTTGTAAAACTATGAACATCTGAAAGTACTTCGCTTTGGATCGTTATAGCTAGAAAATTAATCATTAATTGAAAAATGGTGCCTTACTTATCGACATAATATTTTTATTTAATATAAGAAATTATTTTTGATACTGAGATTTTGGAGCCAAGAGTCTGTACAAAAGACCACCCAATCGCCAATGCCCATTAGGTTTACATTTTTTAATTAGCTGACTTTTCCAAACTGAACGTTATAATCATTCAATATTTCATATGCATAATCGGCGGAGGTATATTGAAAGAAATTATTTATTGTACATTTTTTGGTAAAAAAACCCTGTTTTATTTGAATTACTTTCATTCATTGTTGCTGATTTCGAGGTTCGTCATTCAATATAACAATCTGACAGTCAGTATACTGCATGGTCATTGAAGTTGACTAACATAAAAATGAAGTCAAGGCTTCGTGGTGAGTTCTTAGGTGGTTGTGTTGTTTCACCATTGTCCAAGGTTTTCAAAGGGGTTTAAAACACGCAACTATTTCAACCCAGTAACATTCTGCATGTGTCGCTTTGCCATCCGATATATATCTGTTATCTACTAAGTTAACGCCGTAAAATTCTTATGTGATCTAAAATACCCATATAGACATACAAACATCCCATCAAATCACATGAAAATTGTAATTCACAAATTCAGTGATTTTGATTTTTATCTATAAGCAGTGCTTTGGGTTATACGAGGGGAATTTAGTGTAAACCGATTACACGATAAACCTATATACTGCTAGAGGTAAAGATCGACACAAGATATGGTTCTCACACTCTATGGACGGACGAACAACGATGCCGGTTTAGTACAATTTTTAACTCATCTATAATTTTTTTCGGAGACTCTCTTGCTATTTACGAGGGTGAATAACTAGAAATAATCGAGGACGAAACGCTACATATATCAAACGGCACGAATCAACGTTTTAACTCGGTTAATTCAAAAACCTCGAATGACAATTGTAAAACACAATACTTAGGAGACTTAAGTGATCGATCGACCTATATTGTTCTCAGGTGTTGGTAAGATTGCATATTTTGAAAAAAAATGTTTACAAAGTAACATGCTATTGTTTTCTTTTAATTAATTTGCATTTATTTAAACTTCCGATTCCGAATTTGTACTTTATTTTGAAATGACTGACAAATCTATAAAAACCAGGGGCCGGTTTCACGAAGCTATCCTAAGACATGTCATAAGACATGTCTTAGGACATGTCTTATGATCCTCTTATGACTATCCTAGGACATATCTCAGACCTCGTCTCGAAGCTGTCTTAGGATCATCTTAGCTAAGACATCCTAAACCTGTCGCAAGTTCTTTAAATTTTCAAATATAAATATGATCTACGGGAAAAATCATGTAAATGTAGTATGTCTTACCATAAATTATTCTAAACGTATTGATTAATATAATGACATAATTTGCAAAATAAATATTAAAAAATAAAAGTAATTTATATATAAATTGTCTTTAAACAATACATCAATATAAATATGAAATTTTCAATGCAAAATTAAGAAAAAAGAATATAAAATTATGACATTGTTTTGGCACAAGTGAGTTGAATTCAATTTCGACTTTATTGGTTATAAAAGGTCAAGAGATAAAATCGTGCAATTTTTAAATCAATACATCGAATTTTCATTGTTGACAAATCCCGATAATCCGTCAATGTATATATGTTTTAAGCAGGCACAGGAGAATAGATAATTAGATAATAATAAGATTTTTTTTTTTCAAAATTAATATAAAAAGTGAGTGTTATTTATATAAAAAACGTATAACTATCCTAAGACCATCATAAGACACCTCTCGCGTTGTCCTAACTTTATGACCAACTTTAAGAGATGTCCTAATTTAGGACCGCTTTGTGAAACCCACTTAGGACTAAGATATGTCGTAAGACCATCCTAAGACATGTCTTAGTCCTAAGACAGCTTCGTGAAACTGGGCCCAGAGACATATATACATCTCTGATAAAACGCAGGGCGGATCCAGTCGTTTCAAAAATGCATGGGGTTGCCATTCGAATGCATTGAACTTCCAAAAAGGAAGTTCCAACCCCTGGACCCTCTAAATCCGCCACTGAAACGATAATTAATCGGAATCTATTCGATATTTTATCGTTGACGACGGTTACCGGCTGTCTTATTAACGTTTATCCAACTTCATTTGTGTCTAAAATTTGTAAAGACACATTTTTTTTTACACAAAATTGCATCCTTTTAATTGAGAGATGAATGCAAAGCGAGAAAGATAGATAAGAGGGCAATATTTCGGTATTTTCAATGGATATGTACATTACTATATTCACAAGAATATAGTTAAAATCAGTATTAAACCAATATACTAGATATAAGAAGATGTGGTATGAGTGGCCAATGAGACAACTCTCCATCCAAATAACAATTTATAAAAGTAAACCATTATAGATCAAATATAGAAAAGAAGATGTGGTAGTATGATTCCCAAAACGAGACAACTCTCCACTAGAATCCAAATGACAGAGAAATTAACAACTATTGGTCACCGTACGGCATTTAACAATGAAACCAAAGCCCACACCGCATAGTCAGCTATAAAAGGCCCCGAAATGACAAATGTAAAACAATTCAAACGAGAAAACTAACGGCCCAATTTAAATTCATGTTATAAAAATATAACATATTTGTAGTAATAACTTTCATCAAATCATCGCACACCGTTTTCTTCCCCGACTCCTAACTAGTCTAAGTGCCCTGGGAATAACAAGAAAACATTGAATTAACATAAAATACAAGTAAACAATTTGTATATTCTTCTTTGAAGTAACTGCCGCCTAGATTTTATCTAGGTATATCAATATCACAAATCTTAATGTTTATGCATCTTACTCAGTATTGTTGTAACTGTTATTTAATTTATAACGATATTGGAACGTGATCAGATGAGATTTGTAAGATGTCTCCGGCAATATAGCATTCCACACATTGAAATTGAGAATGGAAACGGGGAATGTGTCAAAGAGAAAACAATCCGACGAAACAACAGCCAAAAATTAATAAGTTCTTTTGAATATATCTCACTAAAATCAATTACAATTTTTAGTTTCCAACTTTTTACAAGAGAGAGAAATTCAACGTATATTTTTAGCCAATGTCCTGAAATAAAAAAAATGACAATTCATTTCTTTTAATCGAAAATTGGTATTTTTAAAATTGCACTGCTCCCTAAAAATTCATGACCGTTGCTATTCGAGTTGTGGTTCCTGGAAATTGGAAAGATTTAATTATTATTTTCATTTTTTTAAAACTGGTCCAGAGTTTTACTTGAGTACGACACTATCAAATAACTGTATATACGTTGTTTCAGAAAAGTGAGATGAATCTATAGAAACCGAACTATTTCAACTCTAACAAAGCACAGAGAAATTTATTTAATGAATATATAAAGTGCTTTAAAAATAAACAAAACATAAATTTTGTGCATCTGGCAAAACTAGTCATTATTTTTTTATTTACTTTTCTTGAAAGTCGAAAAATAATTAAAAATCGAAAATTTATTTAACCCAATTTGTTGATCATCGAGAAATGTGAACGATAAGTGCATTTTCTGCCATTTTGATGATGAATCGATGAAAAAGGTATCAATGAGCATTTGTAGTTATAATTGGAATTAATAATCCCTTTCATGTTATTGGACTTATCTTCAATCCCCCATTAATATTGAGTGCATCAAATTTGTTTGGAAAGTTGATAATATATTCATTTGTAGCAATAGAATAATTGCATCATTATCAACGAAGCAGACGATTTGAAGACTGCGCGCGGCTTTGATCAATGTCTGTCTTCTGCTGAAATCGATGAAAGATTAAAGTATTCTTATCTTGATCAAACAACTAAATAAACTTCACTAAAAGAAAAACGTTTTATATCCAAATTGACGATTCTGAAAAGTTTGGTACTTAAGGTGTAAATTGGTTTCATCTACTGTTCAAAGTTTTGAAATCTATAAATTCTATATAATTGAGCGATTCGGTAAAAATAGTTTTTTTGACTAAGCAGTTAAAAAAGAGCTAAATAACGCATAATGTTTCTAATGAAAAGAAATACATAAATAATTCATCAAAATTTGTAAAAAAAAATATAAAAAACAATTAAAATTCTAATGTATAGTATTCGATTTAAAATTATGTGTTATAAACCTTTTAACATTATTTGTTCTTTATTCAAAACTTGATATAGTAATAAAATTTCAAAGATCTTATAATTCTTGATCCATGTTTCTATGAATACGGAATTAATTTCAAAACTAGTTGAATGGCTCCAGAATTTTACTGAAATCATTAGAGTTTGACATCTAGCCGGACGAATAGTGCCAGGGCTATTTGTCCGGCCATTGCAATGCGCATGTCATATAATGTGCTTTCGGAAGTGTGTGTAATATTATCTTCAGAAGCACCGAGGGGGCGCGTGTAATCCGATCACTGATTTTCAATTCTAAGATCATGGCTGAAAACGGCGATATCAATATTTGTGATAAATCTTGCAGTTTTCGGAATTTGACAATGAAAAACGATAGTATGAACTTCAAAAAATGATATAATCTTATGAAAGAGACTAAAGAAAGGGGGGGGGGGGAGGTTACAACCTTGAAGTGGGTATGTTGGATATAGGATTATAAAAAGTGGGGTACTGAAATACACGGGACAACAAAGATGGGATTAGGAGAAAAAAAGAAAAGAGAATTTTGGGAAAAGAACTTGAAGCACACCGTGTCACTCCGACCCCTCACGTAAATAAAATAAAATCCAACCTAGAATTTCTGAACAAGATTTTAACAGTGTTGTTCACTTTTTTTCTTTTTTTTTGTGGGGTGGGGTGCTATTAAAGAAAAATCTCCAATCTCTCACTCAAAATATGGATAACTTTATGTCAAGGGGTCTATAATTCTATTTGACAGCTACAGACATAATAATTGTGTACCTTTTTTCAGCTACACAAAATCCTTTACGTTAACTTAAAATGAGTCAAACAATACTTAAGTTTGTTTTTCTAGTAATTTATTCTCTCTTCTTATTTAAAAAATAAGAATATACATTAATTTTTTTATAATTATTCGTCATCCACATTGGACTATATTCTGGTATGAAGAAAACAACAATTTCAATTACTAGTAACAAGATTAGGCCCTAACAATAAAGATTACAAACATGTGCTACCCCCTGGTGCTGCTGAATATCATATTCCACGCACACACAAATAGTGACATGCGCATTGTATTGGCCGGACAAATAGTCCTGGTACTATTCGTCCGGCTAGCCGGACAAATAGCAACTGCCATATTTATTATCTTATTATTTACATGATTATTTTCTTTATAGAACTACTCGTGACCACAAACGATCTTCACACATTTCAAGGTCTTTACACGCGCCTGTATACGTGCAGCTCGAATTTAGCATCTAACATATGTCTTTTATGTGTTGCTGCATATACTTAAAACCAGATGACAAAAATGTTTATATAAAAGTGTATAGTCACTTATTCAAACCAAATTTCTTAAAATAAAATAATAAACTCCGATTATATTAAATATAGATGGCATTTTTAATTACGGTCTCACGAGCGCACGTGCCACTGACGATCTTTCAGCAGACGATACAACGAATGAAATTAATTACAAATTAAAATCAGTTTCAGGACCATTTCGCGATGACATAGTCCATTTTGATTTAATGACGATGTAGTGGTCACTACAATAACAAAATTAGAGAGTTACATAGACATTTATTGCTTAAAATTTCATGAAATGTCTCACTGGGACACTATATGGATTTTTGACATCTTCAAAGTCCCGAATCAATAAGCTATCGAGTGTCGCCTCTATTGAAAAGATTATGAATTAAAAATAAATAAAATAAAATTATAATATATTAAGTTCCTTTTTTGTCGTAAAACGGAACGGAAGAGTGTAGGCATGGTGTATCAACTGCAAAACAAAATTTAAAAGGTTAAAGGATTAGTGCTTTCATACTTGTTTCAGCAAAGTCCCGGGGCAAAGCCTTCAACACGGAACAAATTATCAAACTGTATGTTGTAATTTTACTGAGTTCATCTCATGTTTTTTTTTGCGGGGTTGGTGCCGTTGGTCTTTAGTTTTCTCTGTTCGTCTGTTCGTCTATTCGTCGATTTTGTTTGCCTCGGCGCTGCCAGTGTTTCTGAGTTTTGAATGTCCCCATGATATCTTGGGTTAATAGATAAATGTATAAGTCCAAGATGATATCTACCGCTTCATTCAACTGCATGTGAATTTAATATCATTTTTAAAAAATAATAACGAAAACTGAGTCTGAACAGAAATTCCTTAAATGCCAATATACTAATGAAAGGTCTTCTAAAATTTTCCGATTGAACTCTTTAACAATTGAAGAGAGTTTCCAAAAATCACTAAAATTGTTATTGCAAAATACTAGTTAGCAATTATCCTGGTATTTCAAAATGTCTTATTTAACAGTTTTACTTTTAAAACAATAACATATAATGTTTTTCCTTACGTATATAACAATATAACCGAAAAGAAGATAATTTAAATTTAAGAAAGAATAGTAAAAATGCTTGTACTACTGTACAGGTGTGTTCCGTCAATATACTTGCAAAACAGTTACGTCACCCTTTTAGTGCCGGAAATATTTCGTTTCAACAATGACGTAAAAAAATTACTTAAAATTTTGTTCTAACCGCAAATCTTACTTATATTACGGATTAACGGAAATCCTTTCAATTGTCAATTAGTGCCACAATACATTTTATTAACAATTTTAAATCAGATTTATGTTTTTGCACGTGACCCTTTTCGACCGTCAGTTTAATTGACTCTCAGAATTTCAAAGCCATGAAGATTTTCCCTATTAAAAGTCTATAATTTCAAGCGTGACTCCTTTCTCTCACAGGTGCGCTGTAGGTCGACTAAAATACATACTAATATAAAGAATTGTTTCACAAAGTTTACATTTAATTAATTTGAAATACACGTATTTTTTGGCAATCAATGGCAAACTATGACAACGATGCCAAAATATTTACAAATAATGAAAATGACAGACCGCGTGTTATACGTATCAAAACCTGGCTTTCTGTGTGATCGTAATCTATTACTGAAAATGCACTTTCTAGATAACGTATCTTTTAATCTAGTACTGAATTTAATTGTGCAAATAAAGTGAAATGTTCTTCAAAGTTACAACGGTTTGATGGCTTTACAGGTGGCCAAGTTGAACTTTTAAAAATAAAGAAGGACGACTTATATCACCTTTATAGTTTATCCTTTTACTCCAGGGATTTTTTTTCTTAAAAATCGATGTTCCGAAATCGGTTGTTTTGCAGCCTCACTGAAAAGTGAATTTTCAAATTGTAACAGAACAATGTGATATTGTCGTCGAAGTAAAATTGAGAATGGAAACGGGGAATGAGTAAAAGAGAAAACAACCCTACCAAAGAGCAGAAAACAGCCATGGAGAATATCCCTCACCCGGAGGCGGACTTCAGCTGGCCCATTAACAAATATGTGTGTCTACATATTATTTTAAATGTTTTAGAGCTGGCTAAATATCATAATTTTTATATATTAAGATTTTGGTAAAAGGTGTGGCAGGTTTATTTACGATGTCTGGTTTCTCACATGCAAGGGTTGGAGTACCCTACTATCAGAAAGTTATATTAAATTGGTATTGGAATTATGTGAGAATATTAAATCTAATACGTGTACAACAATTAGTACTTTTATTTTATATCTATGATATCAAAATGCTGCTGAATACAATTTTGTATCGCAAAATAAATTAAAAAAGAGTTGTTTAACCAGAGACATATATACAGTATATATGTCTCTGGTTTAACATTTAATTGCAAATCCTTGCAATTTGTAAATTATATCTGAAAAAACAAAACATCTTTATTAAATTCTTTATTTGCAAAACAAACAAAAAACAATGGCAAATACATAAACAAAACAAACATAACGAAAATTGGTTTTTGGTTTATCATGTCTTCGTTTTCATTCTATGTTCTAATGGCTCTATCCAAAATCTTTTTTAAAATGTCCAATTTATAATAATTATATTATATATATATATATATATATACCCTTTGAGATACAATGAAATTCATTTTGTCATAGAATGTCCACTGGTGTAAACTTTTATCAAATATAAAATCAAAATTTGACTCTAGCTGGTATCTCTTAATTGTGAAGATGCTTCTGTAAAAGTTAACTAAAATTCTAGGTATAAATTTACTTAAACAAGAATGTGTCCATATTACACGGATGCCCCAATCACACTATTATTTTCTATGTTTAGTGGACCGTGAAGTTGGGGTAAAAACTCTAATGGCATTGAAATCAGAAAGATCATATCATAGGGAACATGTACAGTATATACTAAGTTTCAAGTTGATTAGACTTCATCTTCATTAAAAACTACCTTGACCAAAAACTTAAACCTGAAACTTGCACTATCCTTTTCTGTATTCTATGGACAGTGAAATTGGAGTCAAAACAAACGGACGAACAGACGAACGAGCGAACGGATGCACAGACCAGAAAACATAATGCCCCTCTACTATCGTAGGTGGGGCATAAAAAAACAACCTTGACTATATTTTAATGTAAGCATAAAAGTCTATTTATCTGTAAATACAGAAGGATAGAATACTTTAATTTAAAATTTTGGTCTGGCTGGCTGTCGTCTCCTGGTAATTAAAAATAATCTGTCCAAGTTTCATAAAAATACCATGAAGATTTGACAAAGTCATTGACCTCCAAAATAACTTTACACTTGTGGAATCATCACTTACTGTTGGAAGACAATTTAATTTTGAGACCATTGAATGAAATACGTCAGAGTGCAGTCTTAGTTTAAAGCACTGTAAGCATTTGATGATTGCAGCTTAATCTTTAATATTTCTGTTAAATTTATTTACAACTTCTTTAGACCATTTAGCATGTATATTAGACATATAGATTCCAAAACTGCAACAAGTGTGTAATGATATTTCTCCACTTGAGACAATTAAATTTCAATATTTAAAGCGCAAGGCTTGCTTAGTGGAGAAATATCATAATACACAAGTTATAAATGGTGGAATTTGTTTCTCTTATGATTTTTATCCTTTGTTTTCAGAGATTTAAAGAAAGTTGTGTACTTTTTATTTGACGTCATGAGGCATGGTCACCTTTTATCATGACGTCATAATAGGAAAATTCAGAAGAAAACAACAAAATTAAACGTCACAATTAAATTTAGACCAATCATTGTGGAGAACAGATTTTTCACTAGTGATGAGAACTTTTTTTCTTACACCGATCGAGAAATGTGAAAATTGCGCAAAAATGAGAGAAATAGATCTCTCTCTTGTTGAAGAACATAGTGTGCATTCCTGTGGGAATTGCTAATGGTTGTTCAGCAGCAAATATTACACACCTTTTCAAGTTATAATGTTCCATGGGGTTGAAGGCAAGTATGATAAAATTGAGAATGGAAATTGGGAATGTGTGAAAGACACAACAACCCGACCATAGAGCAGACAGCAGCCGAAGGCCACCAATGGGTCTGGCATAAGAGTTCACAAAGCAGCAACAAACAAAATAAACAATATCTGCAGAATTTAAATATTGCACTTTATTAACAAATATAATTTAATAGGCAACAATAAGTTAATGGTCCAGTAACAATGTCTATAGACTGGAAATTATTTCATATAACAAGTAATGTGTATATAATTAATTAATGTTCATTATAAAATACTGTAAAAAATAATTCAAAAATTCAAATGATGAAATGAAACACTAAACAAATGCATTAATCTTCTTAAAAAGAAGACATATTTGCCAACTTCTTAAAATCTCCTTCTAGGATTATCAGCAATAGACGACCTTATGCATCTCTTACAAATTAATCTTACATTCTAGGGATTTGAATTACTTAATATGTGCTTAAATGCCATTTTAGCTTCTTTGAATGCCTGTTTTGAGGTATTCAGTTTACTTTGGCAAGTAGAATAATAACACTAATATAAAAAGTCGCAAATCTGTTAAACTTGGATTTTTCTTTATTTATCTTAAGTAAATTTCAGAATCACTAAGCGCTATAAAATATCCTCGAAAATAAGTTGGTTCACTGTACTTAAAGGGATAACATGTTCACCGATTTGACTCAAATTCTTATATTTTATTTATAACAATGTAAAACATTTTTCCAAACTATCAAAAGTATAAATTAAACAATTTACAGGACATGGTCTCAATAAGATTTAGCTTCGTTTCGTGTGAAATTTAGCCAAGACACTATCTAATTATCTATCGAGTTGACCTTCTATGACCATATAAGCGATGTAAACATAAACATAGATATAAATAGATTAAGCAACTCGAGCAATTTGATTTTTATAGGTCTGTTAAATTTTGTATTATAGATTAAAAATTTATGTTTATGGTTGTTTTTACTTATAAAAGAATGATTTTTTGTGGATTGAATCAGTTAATCAAATTATTTACCTTTGTTTCACTTTCAATGTTGACATTCTGTTCCTTTAAATACCTGTACACAGACAATGCATGCCTTTTTCTCTCTTTTTCTACAGGGTTAAATTCGAGTTCACATGAATAAGGATTTAATGAGGTCAAAGTATTCACTTGCAAGTGAATAACTCATTATCAAAGTTTATTACCTTAATTTGACAAAATTGAACCATTTTAGCTGATAAAAGCAAATTGTTATTTCACTATTTCACTTTCATTAATGATTGAACAAAACAAAAAATCATACTTTTGATTTTTTATATATCTCGTAGCTAGTACCCCTTTAATGCAGGATTTTAAGAGTTTGGTTTAAATCGAGAAAATGTGCAGGTCTTGTCAGGTTTTGTCTAAATTTGTTCTGGTAAGGATGTAGAAAACCTCAAATAGTGCAATATTACTTTTTGTAGCATAATTTTACTAAGCAAACTATTTCACATAAAATGTGTTTACAATACTTAACAAAAATTATTACTCTGAAAACTTTACAACAATTTGTGCTAAGATTGTCCAATCAATGAAAATTATAGTAAAAAAATGCATTTTCACTCATTATTTTGTGGAATAAAGGTAGTGTATGATAGATATCTTATGTAAAAATTTAACTTTGATGTAAAAAAAAATTTGAGTGACATGCACATAATACATGTATTTTTTTTTAAAATTTAGATTATTTTGTCAGATTTTATTGTTTTTCCCCATAATTTCTGGAACAATACATTTGACATTTTAAAATAGTAATTTTTTTATAGTCTTTTAGATTTGACAGTGATATTTTGGCAAGGAAACAAATCACCTGCCTCTGTTGTCTTTTTCAATAAAAATGGTTTTAGTACTAAGGAATTTTCACAGAAATTAATGTTTTATCTGAAATTGATTTATGATTTGGTTATTTTTTTTAAAGTGCTTAGTTTTAGTTAAAGGGAGACAATTCAAATATAATAAGGAGTTAAAATCCAAAAATAAAAATAAAATTTAGAAATAAGTTAATATTGGGATTCAAGCCTTTTCATGTGGTGGTTTTTCATTAGAAAAATTAATTAAAAAAATGTGTCTTCTTTAATTAAATATCACAGTTATGATTAAGGTTCTAGCAAAGAAAATTTAAGACAAAGGGAGATAATTCAAATAAAATAAGAAGTAAAATCCATAATTCTTTCCTAACAAAAATAATTAGCCATTTATTAGGCTATATTATAATTGTAGTCTTTCTCTGTGGTTATTCAATACAAAAACAAATCAGTACATAATTGTTTGTAAAAAAGATGGAATGATAATATAAAAATCTGCACCAAAACATGCTCATCAAAAATTAATATAGTCATATGTTTAAGGTGAAGAAAAATTAAAACATTAATATAAATGCATATTTGACCAATATATAATCAAATATGATATAAATATGACACGAGACATATGCATCAATACATAATTTTAAATTTCTGCATTGGTTATTGTTTAGTTTAGAATGATTCAACAATCATTATTTTGACCTAAATATTGCTATTAAAATTGCTATTCTTTGGTCCCATGAATTGTATACAGGCTTCTTTCAAATCCAATGAATTTTACTGGTGGAATTAGGACATTGCAGCAGTTTTAATTTCAGTACCAAACCAGTGTTGAAAAATAGCCCTATATAAGAAGTTTTAAAAATCCCCAGTTGCCAAAAATAATGTTTTAACATATAATTGCTCAGCATCCAAGTATTTCTTTTTTTTTCAATCTTCTAACAATATTTGTTAAATGTGCATGGAAGACAATTAAACTGGACACAATGATGAAATGTCTCTTCTTTGTTCTGCTATAGATCAGTCATCACCCTGAGAAAAATAATAATATTAATTATTACCCTTTTCCCTTCACCTGTATGAAAAAAATGATTATGGCTTTGTGATATGTTTCACCTGTCCTCAATAACTGAGGACTTTTATATAGAGTGTTCTTCTTATATATGTTAGCGGCAATAAGTGAAATTAGGCATTAAGCTTAAATCCTAGGCAATAAGCTAACGTCTAGGCTGTAAGACTATTACCTAAATGGTGTTAGGCATTAGTCTTAAATCCAAGGATTTAAGCTTTTAAAATCCTGAAAAATGTGTGCAGGCATTAAGCTTAATGCCTAAAATATAAATCCGGGTAAATAAAAGTTATTCATTTAAATAAAAATATATTTGTTACATAATAATACAATGAGAACTGAATAAAAATATTGATAAAATAATATTTGTTTAGGAGAGGAATAATGAATTATTTGCAATTATTTTCTGTGAAATACAAAATGAATCCCTGTAGAATATGGTGATGTTGAACTGTCTTTGTGGCATTGATCCGCATCGGATTTTCTCCAGGTGCAATGCTGGATTTTTTTTAAAAGGGGGAGGGGCTTGATTGAAAAAATAAACGAATAATACTTATGAAGGCAATTTGAGTATTTTCATTAGAATATCGATAAAATAATAATTGTTCAGGAGAAGAATAATAAATCATTTGCAATTATGTTCAGTGAATTACAAAACGAATCCGTGTATAACATTAGCAGTTCATCTTTAACTGATCTAATCACAAACTAATACATGTTAACTAAGATAAGTTTCAAAGTCATTAGACTGTGACTGAGGGACGAGGCCAAATATTCTCCATGAAAATGAGATGTGCCAATGCTTATATAACTGAATACCAATCAACATTGGCCTACCACTAATTGTTCCCATTGAACTGACCTAATCACAAACTAATACATGATAACTAAGCAAAATTTTCAAAGTCAATAGACCATGATTAAGGGCAGGAGCCAAATTATCTCCATGGACATGAGATATGCCAATGCTTATTCAACTGCATACCAAAATATTATTGACCTACCACATGTGGTTACCCATAAACTGACCTAATCACAAACTAATACATGTAAAATAAGCAAAAGTTTTGAAGTCAATAGACCATGACTGAGGGGGCATGGCCAAATAATCTCCATGGAAATGAGATGTGCCAATACTTATACAACTGCATACCAAATGATTGACCCACCACCTTTGGTTCAGCATAAACTAGACCTAATCACAAACTAATACATTGTTGACGCCATTGCCGCCGACGCCGGAAACAGCATACCTATGTCTCGCTTTTTGACTCCATCAAGGCGAGACAATAAGAAACTACTTGATATCAGGAATACATCACCGAAAATACAAAAATTCAAGAGTTCACTTATTGCCTGAAATTGTGTTCGTCAATAGGTTGAATAATCATCATCAGATTTTAGGAAATAAGCTTAATGCCTGAAAATTTCAGGCAATAAGTTAATGCCTAGGCGTTAGCTTATTGCCTAGGATTTAAGCTTAATGCCTGATTTTACTTATTGCCGCTAACATATACATATTTCAGAAAACGTATGAATCTTTCTTAGCTGCGGTAAATGGTGTTTTTGGGTAGCTGTATTACTTACTTTTATCTTATTCATATATCCCCTTTTATTAATATATCTTGCTGTTGTCTCTGTCATGCCTCCCCATCCCCCAAAAATAATGAAAAAATAAAAAGTTTTTTTTAATTAAAGGAGTTTCAGCTAAGTCGAATAATTCAGTCCCTCCCCAGCATCGATCTCTCCTACGTGCGAGGGCCTGAATTCCTTACACGATAAAAACTCTTCATGAATACTGTATTTTGATTGGTGCCCTGTAGAAGAGGTGACCAATCAGCAATTTTATCAAGTTTGGTTAATCCCTAACTAATTCCAAATGATTTTTTCATTGTCAATGCATTCAGGTGTTAATTGAGTAATCGAAGATCAGCGGAATATAACGACTGATTTATTCAGGTTAAGTTTCAGCCTGATTATTATAATTTTTTTATGTGACTATTAAAGAAATACAAATGTATAAATCAACAGTGAAACCAACTCTTGACATCTATTGACTTACCCATTCATCATCGTCAACACCTTCAGCTAAATCTTGTGGTAATGGCGATTCTTTTATTTCTAATTTCTTTGTCACTGCATCAAGTAACTACAATATATATAAAAGTTTTATCATCAATTAATGATAAATATAGTTCATGTATAATTTATCATATACAATATCTGGTTCTGATACCCCCCCCCCTCCCCCAAAAAAAAATAATATAAAAAAAAAATGAAGAAAAAAAATGGAAAAAAAACCGCAACCATATCAGCACAGCTTGTAATGAAATAGGTCACTAATACTTTGTTATGTAAACTAACTGGTTCAAAAAGTTTGTCCCCCCAAAATAATAGCAGCTTTTTTTTAAAATAAAGCAATCCTAATCCATGTTAGAATTTCCAGCTTTTCAAAAGAGGAGACAACTTTAACTGAAAATTCCACTTGATAAAATTGAGAATGGAAATGGGGATATGTGTCAAAGAGACAACACCCCGACCAAAGAGCAGACAACAGCCAGAGGCCCTAAATGAGTCTTCAATGTAGCGAGAAAATCCTGCACCCGGAGGTGTGCTACAGCTAGCCCAAAATCAAAAATACTAACTTTGAAATACATTAAGGGGACAGACCTTGGTTCAGGGAGATAACTCTTTAAATCAGTTAAGCGTTTGTAAAAGTCAAGTTCATCAATGTAATTTAAGCATTTACCTGAAACAGATTGAAAATAATCAATGTAACCTAGAAGCTTAGAATATATTTTTGAAAATGGTTGACACAAACGTACTGATGATTTTAAGAGTTATTTCCCTTAATCTAGGTCTACCTCCTTAAAAAGAAACTAAAATTAAAAATCATTCAAGACTAATAACTGACTTGGGAAAGGCACAAAAAAAGCCTCATACTACACCACTTCTACTGTTTCAATTGTTACATAAATTCTGTATCTACTCTAGCATACACAAACTATGTAGAGAAATATTGATAATCCTATTTTGTATAAAATCAAGGCAATTGTATAAATCTCTGGTTTGGTTTTAACAATACATGAAAATTCATTTTCCATATAAACTGTATACTGTTGAAACAATTAAAATGGTTTTACAAACAAATATTCTAGATACATTTTTTTTGTGTGTCAATTTGAGCGGATTATGAAATTTAGATTTTTCACAGATATTTGGTTTGGCAAATGAGTTCATACAAGATTTAAGAAAATTGTACTGCATTTAACACTGAATTAAATGATCCTCAGTATATAACAGTTTTATAATCCTATTTGTTACCTCTTCTTTCTTCTGTTCATCACTTTTATATGTATTAGGATTAAAACTTTCATATTTCCTCTCTTTTGGAGCCTCTACAGGTGCCTCACTCACTATAATAAAATGGATAACTAATATATTGATTCTACATGAGGGATGATCATGGAAAAGGGAGGAAATCACAGATGGGTCAAGATTAGAAAATTGCAAAATTAATTTGCCTCAATGATGACTAGAAAGGGCTCATTGTGAAATATAGTAAACCACTAAATATTCCTTCACAAAAAATAGGGTAGTACTTTTAATCTCATGTTTATTCTTTTTTTAATATCCACAGTTCATATTGATTAATACAATATTTTAAAATTTAAAAGTAATATGGTTAGACATGTCAAACTTTCATGATTATTTTCGTTTTTGTGTTATTTTTCTTTCTATATAAACCTTACATGGCTTCATATCCTTTGGTCTCAGACTGACAGTTCGGGGAGGAGTATTGGCCCCTGAAAACCACTCTGCACTGGTCATAACTGGTTTGTCAATGACCTTGGTATCAGGGAAGACATCATCTTGGAAATATTCAGTCTAAAAAAAAGAGCAAAAATATTTAGTTGCTTATCCTTCTCTATGTGGTTCATTATATGATAAAAACAGAACAAATATAAAAAGGCATTTTGCAATATTTAACATTTGCTTTTCATACAGTTGTGTCAAAGTACTAATTTTAATGCTTCTCTTGGTATTATGAAATAAAACAAGATATGGGGTATGCATGAATGAGACAAGGTCACAGATAACAAGGAGTTAATATACATCATGATGTTCTATTTGACCTCTAAATCTTTAGAAAATGAACATACTGCTGAACCATGAGGTTTTATTTGACATTATTTAATACTTAATTAATCTGTATGACCTCCAAATATTTAAAATATAAGCCATTGACTTACCTTAACTCTGGGAAGTGTAAAGGAAACTGGTTCAACAGTGTTATTTGTTAACCTCCAACCTTTAGCAAACTCTATTTTCTTGACATCACAGCATGTCTTGGGTAGGAATGATAGAGCCTGGTGGAGTCCGTCAAATTGGACCGGAGACAGTGGAAAGATATGTGGATGTTCTGTGGATATCTCAAAACTGTGGACAATTCCGTCACCCTGTTATAACAAAACAAATTTATACATACATACATATTTAATAAGAAGATGTTGTATGAAGAGACAACTATCTATCAGATATCAAATGATGTAAATGTTTGCATAGGTTACCTTAAGGCCTTTAACAATGAGCAAAACTCATATCTTGTAGCAAGCTATGTTAACCAATTTGGATGAGTTAAACCAATAACCTGATTGATGTAAAATTCAACAAACTAAAAGAAAAAATGATATACAAGGGGTCCCTTATGGGGGGTGTCAAAGTAATCACATAATGTGGATTCATTATTATTTGTTGGATACCATGTTGGAATTCATGGGTACAGTTAAACCACAAAATCAATTGTTCAACAAATGATAATTTTATAGACGTGTATGCAGACATCTTCAAAACCACGAAATTAAATATCCACGAACAAACAAGTTTTCCTTTATCCATTTTCAAAGAAATCAACATAGGTAAAGTATGACCCCAAAATGAACAGTTATGCAAAAAGAAATATTTACATAAACACTTGCTCAACATTAAAGCCGAATGACAGGAGACTTTATTAACAAGAGTGCACACACTGAAATGTCTCCCCTTCATTACTAATCATTGTTATTATATTGATAGTCCTAATTATAAAGCTTTATTACAACTGTCACATAAACTAACATTAACCAAGAAAACTAAATGACCAATGAACCATGAAAATGAGGTCAAGGTCAGATAAACCATGCCAGGCAGGCATGTACAGCTAACAATTTTAACAATGATTTTATTGGGTTGGGATGTACAAAGATATTGACTATTGGTGCAAATCATGTGTAAAGTGTGCAATGAGAAAAACTCCAAAAGGCCGGAAACCTGCTCCTATGTTGCCAATTCCAGTGGATGGACCTTTTGATAGAGTGGGCGTTGACGTTCTTGGCCCATTTCCTCCAAGTTTACAAAGTAATCGATACATTGTGGTGTTCACAGATGATCTGACTAAATGGACAGAGGCCTTTGCAGTTAGGAATGCAGATGCTGTTACTACATCAAAGCTTTTTTGTAGAGGAGATTGTGTGTAGGCACTCAGCACCAAGGACATTACTGTCTGACCATGTATATATTTAATGTTTAAAAGATTTTAGACTGAACAAAAATCCTAGTCAGTTGAAGTTCATAAAAGAACCTTTTTCAAATAAGTGTCAGTACAATAAGTTATGAGTGATTTAGCCAAAAATAGCAAATTAGTTAAACAAGAGTGTTATTTTTTTTTTAGAAATATGACTTTCCTTTCATAATGCATAAAAACCATGCAATACTATTGTTATTGTTTAAAACATTTTGATGAAAATTTGAAGAAAAAAAACAATTTAAAAGACAATTTTTATTATACGCTTACATTTACGACAAAATTTATGTCGATAAAAAACCTCCTGATCTGAGTCTTAATCCCCTGACCAAAATTTCCCAATCTCCTGATCTGAGTTTTACAGTCCATCACATGTATGATTCTTCCATACAACAAATATAGTTGACCTGTTGCTTATAGTTTAAAAAAATAACAGACTAAAACACAACAAGAGTGCACACGCTGAAATGTCTCGCCTTCTTTACTAATCATTGATATTATGTTGATAGTCCTAAGTATAAAGCTTTATTACAACTGTAACATCAACTTAACATTAACCAAGATTAGATAACTAAACAAAGACCAATGAACCATGAAAATATGGTCAAGGTCAGATGAACCATGTCTGGCAGACATGTACAGCTAACAATGCTTCCATACAACAAATATAGTTGACCTATTACTTATAGTTTAAGAAAAATAGACCAAAACACAAAAACTTAACATTGTGCAATGAACCGTGAAATTGAGGTCATGGTCAAATAAAACCTGCCGGACTGACATATAGATCATAAAATATTTCCATACACCAAATATAGTTGACCTTTGGCATATAATATTAGATAAAAAGACCAAAACTCAAAAACTTAACTTTGACCACTGAACCATGAAAATGAGGTCAAGGTCAGATGACATTTGCCGCTAGACATGTACACCTTACAATCATTCCATACAACAAATATAGTAGACCTATTGCATAAAGTATGAGAAAAACAGACCAAAACACAAAAACTATCTATAACCACTGAACCATGAAAATGAGGTCACGGTCAGATGACACCTGGCAGTTAGACATATACACCTTACAGTCCTTCCTTACATCGAATATACTAGCCCTATTGCTTATAGTATCTGAGATATGGACTTGACCACCAAAACTTAACCTTGTTCACTATCCATGAAATGAGGTCAAGGTCAAGTGAAAACTGTCTGAGGGGCATGAGGACCATGCAAGGTACGCACATACCAAATATAGTTATTCTATTACTTATAATAAGAGAGAATTTAACATTACAAAAAATCTTAACTTTTTTTTTCAAGTAGTCACAGAACCATGAAAATGAGGTCAAGGACATGTGACTGATGGAAACTTAGTAACATGAGGCATCCATATATAAAGTATGAAGCAGCCAGGTCTTCCACCTTCTAAAATATAAAGCTTTTAAGAAGTAAGCTTACGCCACCACCGCCAGATCACTATCCCTATGTCGAGCTTTCTGCAACAAAAGTGGCAGTCTCGACAAAAATTATTTGTATACCTGTTATTAGTTGGCTAATTGCAGGATAAATACGGGTACATCTATGGACTCATTATATTTTATAATGTGAGTACAGTATGTTTTGCTGTCATAGTCGGTCCATGTCTCATCTTGAGTAAATGTAGGGCGACAATATTATCAAGAGCAATAACACTTAGTAGGGGTCAAATGACCATTTCAGTCATGTTGACATTTAGAAATTTTCCTGGGGCTGAAGACAATTGGTCTAGTATCCTGTTTACTACTCACCCTTCCTGTTACAAACAGTGTTTGACTATCATCATCATAGTAGGGTACCAGTACTGCAGGATTAAAATCTAACTGATGAATGTACAGAGGAGATTCCAATTTATCTACGTCATAAACGTATAGCTGTCTGCTGCAGAGTCTATAAAAAATAAAACAAATATTTTCATTTTTTCCCGTTTTGAAAATACAAAGTACTGGTACATGTAGTAACTCATAGCTAAAAAACATACTTTTTTCATCAGAAATATGTTACAAAAATGAATTTTAATAGCAGAATCATTTTTATGGCCCCGCAACGAAGTTGTCGGTTCCATATAGTGTTACCCTTGTCTGTAATTCCGTCAGTCATGTCAGTCCGTCATTCTGTCATTCCGTCATTCCGCTCAAACCATTATACAGAGATTTTTTCTCAACGACTTCAGATATAGGGCTGATTTGCCTCTCCGTTTAAGTCACATAAAAAAAAATCCGCTTATTTCAAGTAAAAACTATAAACTGAGTTTGGAAGCTTATTCATTTTGCTCTACGATGAAAATTTGTATATGAGTTAACCATGATGAGTTACAAATCAACTTCCAGTTTCGTTCCAATCGGCTAATAAATGCCGAAATTACGGGCTATGGACTTTGATAAATTGTTGAAAATCACAGTTATACAGACTTTTGTTCTAAACGCCTTCAGATATTGGACTGATTTTTGGTATGCAAATTAACCGTGATGAGTTACAGACCAAGTTAAAGTTTTGTTACGCTCCGCTAATTTTTGTTGAAATTATGGGCTATGGACTTCGATAAATTGTTGAATATCACAGTTATACAGACTTTTTTTCTAACACTTTCAAATATTGGGCTGATTTTTGGTATGTGAGCTAACCATGATGAGTTACAGATCAAGTTCAAGTTTTGTTCCGCCCTGCTAATTTTTGCCGAAATTATGGGCTATGAACTTTGAAAAATTGTTGAAAATCACAGTTTAACAGTTATACAGACTTTTTTCTAAACGCTTTCAGATATTGGGCTGATTTTTGGTATGTGAGGTTACCATGATTAGTTACAGATCAAATTTAAGTTTCGTTCCCCTCTGCTAATTTTTGCCAAAATTAAGCGTTTACAGCTTTCAAAATTGTTGACAATCACAGTAATAGACTTTTTTTCTAAGGATTGTTCTTATACTGAATATGCATATTAATTTGCTAATGGATGCTAAGCAGCCATCCATCATTATTATCATCACCTACTTTGTGCAGACACAGTAATCTCTGCAGAAATATCTAGTAAACAGGGCATTATGAAATACCGCCTTGTTTCTAGAAAAAATAGCATCCCACTATCTATAAGAAGTAAATTTCAGATAGCATCACATTACCACAATGCTAAAGCCTAAAGGGAAGAACACTGCGAGTTCGATTGGTACAGGTAAACCAAGAATTTTAGCATTCAACAATCTACAAATTTCTTTTTATGGAGACTTTTTCATTACCACACAATCAAATACTAGTACCCACAAGAATAAAAGTGTTGTTCCTCAATAAATGAAAGTTGTCAACATATGAATGCTTTCTTTTGTTACATTTTTCAACCAAATTTTCTTGTAAAATCCAATAATAACCAGATAAAAACTTACTTGTCAAATCCAGTTATAACCAGATATTTCCCGTTCAATGCCCAAACAACTCTGGCTCCTCTTGGTCCATCTGGGCCTTCTCCTTCCTGGAATAATTAAAGTTTGAATTCTTTTTATTATATCTACACTTCTGTGTTGACATCTAATATGATCATAGAAGTTGTCATGTTTCTAAATTAATTGTGAACCAAAATTTAGATTGATCGAAAATACTAAGGATTATCGCTTTTTACGAAAATGTCCTTTGATCTTGCAGACTGATAATTTTCTTTCTCAGCGGGGTCGAGTGATATGAAAATTATTGCTAGAAACTAAGGGGCATGTGGCGTTGCTAATGAAATTGACAATATCGTCATAGGTAAAATAGTGATAAACAGATTGTCATTGGTCATCTAACTCAATTGCTTTTCTAAAGAGAAGTAAACCTTTTCTCACTTGAGCCGGTATGGTGAAAGTGGGAAAAGCAATCTCGTTTAGATGAACAACGATAATTGATAATTCTAGCACAGGAATCTATTTATATCAAAGCTCTTTTGGAAAAACCTTATGGATGTTTGGTCCTGAATGTTCTTGTTTACTTTGTACTTTGGTACTTTGTTTGGCCGATTTAACTTTTTAAATAATTAGCCTGGTATCTTTCATGAGTTATTCTTTCTCTACATGCTATTTAGAGATGATATCTGAAGATTTTGACCTTATAAGTGCCAGGATCTGGAAAGGTAAAGATTTATAAGAATGTGTTTTTGGCCTAAAGTTCAAGTCTCTGGACCAAGGATCCGGAAATTTTTTCACCTAATTTCGGTCATTTTCAAACAACTTAAAAGTTGATGCCCCTTTTCAAAAGATGATTGCCAAAATCACATTACTGCATGAGACTTATTATTAGTATGATCATACTCGATCGTCATGTTCGTAGCATCAACAAACTTGTTTCACTGTTGCATCGCATTTACTGCATGATTTGTCCTACCATTTTCCAAAAATCGATCAAGGGCAATTAAGGGAAGGCAACAGTTTAAAAATAAAATGATTTTAATGACTCAAAACGATAATATTCTCAGTTATCGCTTACTTTTCTTTCGATTCTGAAGTCAAAATTCAAACCGGATGTACTCCGACAATACTAATACGAACAATTCCGGACTCATTTCCGGGATTAGTTTTGTTTATCCAAATCACAGGAAATCATCGGCTTTTTAATATTTTACCTTTCATAGTGTAAGAATATTTATTAAAATAGTTGCACTAGCTTTATTTAGGATGAAATTATTTGAAATTTACGATTAATTGTCTAAATCTGTGGAAGAGAATTTCAAGCATGCGTATAACATAGTAAACAAAGCACGTGTGTCAGAAGTAAAAAAAAAAAATTCTACAAAATTAAACAAGTTTTAATTTGATTTTAAATCTTAATTGACAATTGTCTGACCTGTTGAGTAATTAAATAATGAAGCCAGTTCGTATGGAATTTTTATTTCTTTATAATAATAGTTTGGAGCTTGTGATTAATTGCCAGGTGTGAATTAAAAACACAGGTAAAGAGATTAGCAATTATTAGCCAATAGCTCCCCGGAGGCATTGTTTATATAGTTATTAGGAGGGCCCTCAGGATTATAACACTTTATTGGAGTGGCAGTTTAATTGCAGGAAGTCGATAACAAAACAAAAATATGTTCAAAATGGCGATTTTGAAAGTCGATCTCAACGGAATGACCAAAATTATTAATGTTGAAAAATAAAATTTGACCTAAATCCCAATTAAAAGTTTAGGACATTATAGTTTCAGTTTAGGACATGACTGGCAAATATGACCGTTTCCGGACCCTTGCTCTGGACTATATGTATATATTTTGGTCAGGGGGTGTGGACAATATTTCTAGAGAGAGGTAAACCTTTAAAACGCATAGACACTACAAATTTGGATAAACCACAGAAATGAACTAATTTAATAACATAGTCAGCTGAAATTAGAAGGTTACTATAAATTCAGAAATTATTTCAAAGTTTTTATTATTGTGAAAAATGCGACAGGGTTTTAAATGCAACGATGTCAGCTGGCATTTTGAATTTTTATATGATTGAAACAGGATTTTTTTCAATATCGCAAAAAATAGTAAATTAAGATTTGGATCCCGATGCACCACCAAAATGTAGGGTTTGAATTTAGAACCTCACTTTTCACAGGCTAGTGATACAGTAGTTTGTTAGACCAATTCTATACAGAGGCCCTCAGTATTATACATTAATGCAACAGATTTTTATAGTTTGTCGTACCTTTATAGCATCTGGTGACTTTCTTGGATCAAATATTCTGACTTTTCCATCTTTACACACTGTAGCCAGGTATCTGCCATCAGGACTCCATGCTACACAGAACACCTACAAAGGGAGATAAACCATTCACTACTATTTTGTATGGATTCATTACTGATCATGGGATACCAATGTTTGTATATTTTGTGGGAACAGGTACTGGTGAATCACCAATTTAAATGTTTCAGAAATCAATTTTTTCTCTAGGCTTATATGCAAATAAAACAAAAATGTGTCCCTAGTACACGGGTGCCCCATCCGCACTATCATTTCTATGTTCTATGACAGTGAAAATGGGGGAAAATCTCTAATTTGACATTAAAATTAGGAAGATCATATCATAAGGAACATGTGTACTAAGTTTTAAGTTGATTGGACTTAAATTTTATCAAAAACACTTATCAAAAACTACCGCAACTAAAAACTTAAATCTGAAGCAGGACAGACACAGGAACGAACGGACATACGCACAGACCAGAAAACATAATGCCCATAAATGGAGCATAAAAATATCAAATATCCATGCAAGATTTCCACAATCCATGAAATTTGGTACCCCAATCTCCTGTTTAAGTAGGCTATGTACTAAAAATGTTTGCCTTCAAGACCTGTATATATATACATATATGAACAAAATGTTTTCCTTCAAGACCTGTATATATATATACACACATTTCTGGGGAAAACTTTTTGAATTCTTGTAATTTTTAATCTAATTCTAGCATCTCTTCTTACCTATAAAGTAAAAAAAAACTTTTCAAAGCCAAATTATAATAAACAATATACCTGATCTGGATGTGTTGTGAGCTGTAGTTTTTCCTTGCCTTCAGTTAAATCCCATATTCTAACAGTAAAGTCATAAGCTGATGAAACAAGTATATCACTGGCTAATGGATGGAATCTGACAAAATACAGCTTCTCTGTGTGTCCTACAAATATTAAAAATAAAATTTAGAAGGAAAATGGGGAATATGTCAAAGAGACAACAACCCAACCAAAGAACGGCCAAAGGCCACCAATTGGTTTTCAATGCAGCGATTAAATCCACATCTGGGCCCTAAATAAAAAAGTGTACTAATTCAGTGAAAATGGATGTCATACTAAAAATGTTTAGAAAAATTATTTTATGCAGGCCATAACTTGTTTGTCTGGGCCCTAAATAAAAAAGTGTACTAATTCAGTGAAAATGGATGTCATACTAAAAATGTTTAGAAAAATTATTTTATGCAGGCCATAACTTGTTTGTGATTTACCATGAGAAAGATTTAGTTGCATAGAGTTGCTATCCTGGGTATTGATAACATAATACTGTTACACAGTGTTCTCCCCAGAATTTTCAAATAGAACAATGGAAATAAACATAGCACTGGTTTTCCAAAAAAATATAGCACCATAGCTCCTTAACATTCTATCATGAAATTATCCAAGATAGCACCATGGTGGAAAGTATAGCACCAGGGTACCACAGAGCCTTAAGGCCCTTGGGGAGAACACTGAACAATATAGTACAATATCTGTCAGATTTGGGAAAATAAATTACAGAACTTGAAAGTCTGAATATTGATTGTTACCCCTAAGATACATGGAAGGTTCTGTAACTGTTTCTGTAAGTCCTCCCTCTGGTATGTTCCAGATCCATACTTTAGCATCATCACATGCTGAATAAAGAAAATAGATATACACTTAATCATTTGCTCTAAGGAATGAAAGTTTAATTGATTGTTTATTATTTACTTAATATCTGTTAGTAAATATACAATCATGTTCAGTTCAGCATGTACCTGTTTGGTTTTCATAGCCTTTACCATTTATTGGTATAGATTTTTTTTGGTAATATTTTGGCTTCAAACATTACTGAAAAGACAATGAAATACCCATCTTGTGTGCAGTAAATTTGGTATTGTTATATATTAATCAGGACAAGAACAAATCAACATCATCTCAATAGAAGCAGGGCAGAAAATGTAGACATCACTATTGTTTAGAGGTCTAGAGTGTGAAGTCACTTGGCTCTGAATTTATTTTTACCTATATACATTAATATAACACAAGGAATCTAACTAACATATGTGAGAAATGTCTTTGGGACGTGCAATTCCGTTATATTTTGATTCTGAGGTTGCCTACCTCTCTGAAACGTGTTGTTTTGTAAATCTACATTAAATTAACTACAAAAAGGGGAAAAGCACACCTTTTTTTCTATTGTAAGAATCATTTGTAACAGGTCTTTCAAAATATTTCAACATTGAAAATATTTAGGTAATTTATTTTTTAGAGACAGGTGCCTGAGGGAAAAGTGGGAAAAAAAAAGAATGTGTCCCCAGTACACCGATGCCCCATCCGCACTCTCATTTTCTATGTTCAGTGGACCGTAAAAATGGGGTAAAATCTCTAATTTGTTATAGTTTAACAATCACTTTTTGCTTGTAGAACTGGGTTCCTATCAGGGGATCATATTTAAGGCCTATGTCTAGAAGGGGAGGGAATATACACATATACATACACACAGCTAGTCTGCTATCATTGAATGGATCCCACACATAGTCAGTAGCTTTACTTTTATGTTGTAATACTGGAGTCCCAGTGTCTGCTAATCTTCCTGGTTTATTGAACTGTAAAAACAATTACATACAAATAAGATGTTATCATGAGTAAAGGCAGTTGTGACAGTAACCTAATATCAAGAGCAAATAAAATAAAGAGCTGCGCTATAAGGGCATGATACACCTGTTGCCCTTTTTGTTTTTTTTCATGCTTTAAATGATTTTTTTTTTACATTAATTAGACTGTTAGTTTTCTCATTTGAATTGTTTTACATTTGTCATTTCAGGGTCTTTTATAGCTGACTGTTAATTACTGTCTTTTTCATTTTTTCTCAATTGGTTCAATTTTTTTGTGGATCAAAGAAAAATTATTTTTGTGTGGACATTTGATTATTTATATTGATAATGTTGCCAGTGTTTGCATATAAGCCTAAAGAAAAATTGAAATTTGTTGAACATTTAAATCTGTGGTTCACTTATACCCATGAATTCCATGAACAATGGTATCCCATGAAAACTAATGAATTCACAGTATATATGCAACTGTATAAATAGTTTCACAATGAGGTAAAAACACCAAAGGAGTATAGCATACCTACCTCTAGAACAGAGAGAAGGCCACCAGCTCCTTCCACTGGTACTACACATCTTGTTTGGTTAGCATAGAACATGTCACTTTCTCCTGGTACCCCATGATAAAGTTTTCTTATATTATCTATATGAAGACTTTTGTGTAGTGTGTGACCTTTCAGATATTTGAACTTTGATTGTCGAACAGCTGCAAATTAAAGATATCAATACAACCACAATCAGATAAATTTATGTTAGAAAACTCTTGCGACATAATGTGACAAAGATTGATTTAGTAGTATTAATCCCTGTATAATGACGAAGTTCGTGACCTCGTTCTATATTACAGATTTTGCTGGCATTATGTCGACCGAGCATGCCAGAAAGCATATAAAAAACAAACATGACTAATTGATAAGTGGATAACAGTCTCCAAATTGGCGTTTTCTGTGGAAAAAAAATATTTTTGTTTCAAAGACAAATTTAAGAAGTACAAAATATACATTTACACGTCTTATCACAAATATTTCTGACTGTGTATGGTTTAAGAGGAGTTGCAGCTCAATAACATTGGTCTCTTCTATTAGTAGTATAGGTACCACTGTATTGATTGAGATACAATACAACTCATCTCTATTTGGAAATATGTTCTATTTTACCAGAGAATCTGCACCACTTGAACTATTATTGCATACAACAACCACTTTTCCATTGCGATGTCAGATATTTTTTAAATAGTCAAAATTTTAAGGAAATCTTTGAGATGTCCAGTTTTGCTGGACAAATAGGGATAAGGTGTATAATGTACATTCAATACAGGAAAATTTCAATTTTCAAAACTTTTTTTTATTTAAAATTTGAAATTTGTTAACAACAAACATGAATATAGCATGAACAATTTTTCAAAATAAAATACACTTATAAATCAAAATTTACCTGTAAATACTTTGGTGACAGGTTTATTAGCTGAAGTTAAGGCAGGGCTTTGTTCCTTAGGTGTGTCTGAACTTCTTTTGGTGGGCGTGCCAGCACTTTCCTTGGTGGGTGTGTCTGTAGTTACTTTAGTGGGTGTGGCTTGTTTTGGAATGACATTTGATGTATCTTTTCCTGAGTTCTCTGGTTTAGTGGTTTGTGGAATGTCTTTGGTATCTTGTATCACAGATTTGCTTGTTTCCTGTTGAAAATATTAATACAACACACTTAAAAATACCAATGAAAATTGATTTCATGGCTAACAATCATTGTGGAAAAAACTATTCTTATTAAAAAATCTAACATTTAAAAAAACATTTATTTAAAACAAAAACAAAAATGCTTATTGTAGTGATTTAACTATTTTAAGATATTTTTTCTTATCTATAAATCAAACATTTGGATGTGAGTGTTCCTGTTGAGCGTAAATCCAGAAAAGCAGTTTGCATTTATATAGTGATTCTATTTCAATAAGCATTTATTTACAAAAATATGTAATGCTCATTTTTATAGTTTATGAATGAAAATACAGTTGTTTTAAACGCAATAGCTGTAAACCCAGTGAAAATCAAAAACATATTTTTTTTTCAATTAATCTCCCTTTAAAAAAAAATAATCTCCAAATAATATTGTTTTTATTACATCACTAAAGTCATTCTAACATATTCTGAAAATGTCGCTCCCTGTTACATTTATAACTATGTTTTTTTTCATGTTTTAGTAGTTCTTCGCTATCTGTATTAGATATGTTTGTGTTTGCTTATCCCATATGGGTGTAATTTGCAAATAAAATTATAATTAGAATTAAAATGCTACCTTTGGTTTTGTAATCTCTTTGGTTTTACTGATGCTATTGGTCTGATTATCTCCCTTGCTGCCTATTGTCCTACTTCCTGTTTGCCTTTTCTTTCTCTTTGCTGGATCTAAACTTGTACATTGTACCTTTAAAAAAGTAAATTTACTATGTACATATAATTTAATTTTGGATGTAATGCCTCTTCTGATTGGCTCATATCAGCCCATAGACATAATTTAGTCATGTGACCGTGACATCATCAAGTTTTTTCATGGTTTTCTACGGTTTAAAATGGAATTTAGAATTAAATTATAAGAAATGACTGTAATATTTTTTCTGTCTATTCGAAATAATATAAACTAGAGGCTCTAAAGAGCCTGTGTCGCTCACCTTGGTCTATGTGAATATTAAAGGAATCAGATGGATTCATGACAAAATTGTGTTTTGGTGATGGTGATGTGTTTGTACATCTTACTTTACTGAACATTCTTGCTGCTTAAAATTATCTCTATCTATAATGAACTTGGCCCATTAGTTTCAGTGGAAAATGTTAGTAAAAATTTACAAATTTTATGAACATTGTTAATAATTGACTATAAAGAACAATAACTCCTAAGAGGGTCAATTGACCATTTCGGTCATGTTGACTTATTTGTAAATCTTACTTTGCTGAACATTATTGTTGTTTACAGTTTATCTCTATCAATAATAATATTCAAGATAATGACCAAAAACAGCAAAATTTTCTTAAAACAAACAATTAAGGGTCAGCAACCCAACAACGGGTTGTCCGATTCATCTAAAAATTTCAGAGCAGATAAATGTTGACCTGATAAACAATTTTACACATTGTCAGATTTGCTCTAAATGCTTTGGGTTTTGAGTTATAAGCCAAAAACTGCATTTTACCCCATGTTCTATTTTTAGCCATGGCGGCCATCTTGGTTGGATGGCCGGGTCACCGGACACATTTTTCAAACTACTAACCCAAAAGATCATTGTGGCCAAGTTTGGATTAATTTGGCCAAGTAGTTTCAGAGGAGAAGATTTTTGTAAAAGATTACTAAGATTTACGAAAAATGGTTAAAAATTGACTATAAAGGGCAATAACTCCTAAAGGGGTCAACTGACCATTTCAGTCATGATGACTTATTTGTAAATCTTACTTTGCTGAACATTATTGCTGTTTATAGTTTATCTCTATCTATAATAATATTCAAGATAATAACCAAAACAAGCAAAATTTCCTTAAAATTACTAATTCAGGGCCAGCAACCCAACAACGGGTTGTCTGATTCATCTGAAAATTTCAGGGCAGATAGATCTTGAACTGATAAACAATTTAATCCCATGTCAGATTTGCTCTAAATGCTTTGGGTTTTGAGTTATAAGTCAAAAACTGCATTTTACCCCATGTTCTATTTTTAGCCATGGCGGCCATCTTGGTTTGACGGCCGGGTCACCGGACACATTTTTCAATTTACTAACCCAAAAGATGATTGTGGCCAAGTTTGGAATAATTTGGCCCAGTAGTTTCAGAGGAGAAGATTTTTGTAAAATATTACTAAGATTTACGAAAAATGGTTAAAAATTGACTATAAAGGGCAATAACTCCTAAAGGGGTCAACTGACCATTTCAGTCATGTTGACTTATTTGTAAATCTTACTTTGCTGAACATTATTGCTGTTTACTATTTATCTCTATCTATAATAATATTCAAGATAATAACCAAAAACAGCAAAATTTCCTTAAAATTACTAATTCAGGGGCAGCAACCCAACAACGGGTTATCCGATTCATCTGAAAATTTCAGGGCAGATAGATCTTCACCTGTTTAACAATTCCACCCTGTGTCAGATTTGCTCTAAATGCTTTGGTTTTTGAGTTATAAGCCAAAAACTGCATTTTACCCCTATGTTCTATTTTTAGCCATGGCGGCCATCTTGGATGGTTGGCCGGGTCACCGGACACATTTTTTAAACTAGATACCCCAATGATGATTGTGGCCAAGTTTGGTTTAATTTGGCCCAGTAGTTTCAGAGGAGAAGATTTTTGTAAAAGTTAACGACGACGACGGACGACGGACGACGGACGCCAAGTGATGAGAAAAGCTCACTTGGCCTTTTAGGCCAGGTGAGCTAAAAATGTGGTGCACACTGTTAAATAACCTGCTATGCGCGTTATTCAGTGTGCACATTTTTTTGTTATTTCTTCATAGACAGAAAAAATATTACAGTCATTCCTTAAATAAATAATGATAAAATAAAATAGTAAATGGTTAATCTCTTTTATTCTAATCCTAAGACTTGTCATTAGGGCTGTTGCATAAAAACATACATAGGACCCAGGGTAAGGCAGCTTGAATTTGCCACTACAGGTGAGAACAAAATACAATGTTAAATATGCTTGAATGTACGAGGACTCTAAATTTGCTCCTAAAGAAGGTTACTTTATTTTTAAGGACTCCTCTTGGTACAATAAAATGGAAAAGCCCTTCACATATATGTTATTTAAAAATGTACACCCAATGATTTTGTTCTTGTATTTGTATAAATATTTGTAGATGAAATTGAAATTTCTAACTGCTAATGGTAATTTAAAATCAAAGTTTTTGGTAGGCTTTGTATTGCCTTGTCTTCTTTATAGTGTTTTCTAGTTGTTTGTATATTTGTTGTTTTTATATTTGTTGTTTTTATATTTGTTGTTTTTATATTTGTTGTTTTTATATTTGTTGTTTGTATATTTGTTGTTTTTCTTTTCTGTTATGGTACATATTAACATTCTCCAAGACTTTTAGCCATGGCGTTGTCAGTTTGTTTTAGATTTATGAGTTTGACTGTCCCTTTGGTATCTTTCGTCCATCTTTTATATCTGATTGTCCCCATGGCATCTTTTGACACTTTTTTTAAGACCACACGAGTGCCCCGTGTTAAGAGAGAGTCATATCTCTTGCACGTTAAAGACACCCTTGTAGATTTAAAAAAAGAGTAGGCTAATGCCGCTACAAGGCAGCACTCGCAACCGCAAAGTAGAAAGGGATTAATATAAGTTGCAAAACTTCTTTCCAAATCCACTATAAATAAATATGTTTAAACTAAACCACTTGCCATACTTAAATGTACTTTTTTTTATAAAACTGGTTGACTGTTATATCTTAATTAACATACCTGAGCATTTTGACCAGAGAACCAGTCATCAGTGGATAATGCTGGTTCCCCACAAGGTGTGTCTGGGAACAGATCGTCATGGAATTCTTTGTAAGACTGAAAAGAATTTACCAATCTTCATACAATATGATGTTATAAATAAATACAAACAGGAATTGATTTAAGATAAATAAGGGCCTGGTAATAAAGGACTTGGGATAACTATAGAACCTTTATTCAATGTTTTTGACTAACAAAAACAAATGTTGAAATTGAATAAATAAGGCACATTTTGCCTGTTTCTCGTGATAAGATTTAGCCAAACATCTAAGAACCAGCCTACTCTTTAATGCAATTGAATTTTTCATTCATAGAAATATTTTCTGCAATTCTTTTTCATGTGTAATCCTTACATCTTCAACCTGAATATATATCAAAATATTCTAACATCTAAATGCGCTCAACTTTCTGGGTACTATATAGGGAGTAGGTAGAACGTTTGATTTTGTCAGTATCAGAATTCTGTTAACCTCCCCTGCCATTACATTTAATGCACTCACCTTTCTGGGTACTATATAGGGAGTAGGTAAAACATTTGACTTCGTCAATATCAATATTCTGTTAACCTCCCCTGCCATTACATTTACCGCTAGCTTAGGTACCAGTCCTGCTCCTTTTATCTGTTCAGTGGAGGCTACTGAATCTAAAAAAATAATGAATTGGCAATTTCCCAATTAAAGAATTCTATAAATGTGTAACAAAACAATGTAAGAAAAAATCTTTCTGAAAGACAATACGTTATTTACAATAAAAAATCTTAAGTAGTATAAGTTCAGTGGTTGTCTCCTAATTCTAATGCAATTCATTTGTAAAGATAGTTTTCCTTGGATATTTCCAAATGTTTTGAAGGGGCAAATTCCACTTTCTACCAGTCCGTAACAGTAAGCCACCATTTTGAATTCTGCTAATCGCATTTTGTCTACAATGTATTTTTAAATTGATTAAATTGATGAAAAGATTAAAATTAAACTGATTTTTTTGTGGAATGTAATTTCTGAGGCCCCTCATGGGGGGGGGGGGGTCCTAGTAATCACATAATCACCATTTTTTTGCCAATATAATCACATAATCATTAAATATTTGCTTATCTTTAGTAATCAAATAATCATAAACTAAAAATACAGTCCTAGGTAATCAAATAATCATGAAATATTTGGCTTAATCAAATAATCATTAAAAAAACGGCCAAGTAATCACATAATCAAAAACCCCATGAGGGCCCTCATTTCTCAAAAAATAAACAAGGTAGTCACATTTTGAGCTTCAAAATCTCCTTTTGACAAAAATGTACCAATCTAAAGTGTACGAAAGGTATAAATACGTCTAGAGTTTTATGTTTTACATCGTGAGTATACATATGACGTCAAATTGTTTAGTTGCTAAAGACATTGCGACAGTTTCACAGACTTTTTCATTTATGCCATTTTATGCCAAAATATTTATCATATGGTTTATATTTTAATATGCAACAGTTTGGTAGATTGTCGTTTGTTGATGTGGTTCATATAAAGTGTTTCTTGTTTCTCGTTTAAAAAAAATAAATCGATTAGACATTTGGTTTTCCTGTTTGAATGATTTTACACTAGTCAATTTTAGGGCCCTTTATAGCTTGCTATTTGGTGTGAGCCAAGGCTTCGTGTTGAAGGCCGTACATTATTCTATAATGGTTCACTTTTTACACATTGTTATTCAGATGGAGAGTTGTCTCATTGGCACTCATTCCACATCTTCTTATATCTATGATTTTGTCACCTGTCTAGTGCAAAATCAAAATTACCAATTTTTACAGATTTGTGTGAAAAGGTAAAATTTAAATGTTCAGCAAAGTATCTATATTCTATAGGCTTGTCGCTAACATGTTTAACCCCGCCACATTACTTATGTATGTGCCTGTCCCAAGTCAGGAGCCTGTAATTCAGTGGTTGTCGTTTGTTTATGTGTTACATATTTGTTTTTCATTCATTTTTTTACATAAATAAGGCCTTTAGTTTTCTCGTTTGAATTGTTTTACAATGTCTTATCGGGGCCTTTTATAGCTGACTATGTGGTATGGGCTTTGCTCATTGTTGAAGGCCGTACCGTGACCTATAGTTGTTAATGTCTGTTTCATTTTGATCTTTTGTGGATTGTTGTCTCATTGGCAATCATACCACATCTTTTTTATATTGTATGTAAACTTTCGCAAATCTACAAAATATTCTTGAATAGTTAATATTCCCTCAGTCCACAAAAAAATAAGGTAATCATGAAAGTCAATGAATCCACCCCAAGTATGAAATTTCATTTCCTGATGATAAATTACTTCAATTAAATTAGAATCACTTACTTTCCTGTAAATATGGAGTCTTGTCTGTGATTTCACAATATTTGATTGTGTTGTCTCCCTGTAATATAATTAAATTTTCTTTTTACTAATATAAACAATAAATAGAATTGAGTCCTCTAGAAAATTTTGTAATTTTTTGGTTCCTGATTTTTTTGTTTGTTTTGTTTGTGTATATTAAGAAAATAAAATACTTTCTGTGCGTAAAGGGGAGATAACTCATTGGACAGGAATTCCTTTAGTTTGGTAATTGCCCAACATCCAAAACATGTCACAGAATTTTCGATAATAATTCTGCTGTAAACTAAAATAATTTTAAATCTATAGACTAAAACATTGCATGAAAACATAAATATTTTCACAGCCTCAATTAATGTATTTTATTTCGTTTGAAATAGGGTTTTTCCCGTTTTCTATTTGTAGTAATTATTTATAGATGGGAACTTGTATAACTAGTTCGGAAACTGGTTTTGTAACAGTATGTACTATTTATAAATTTGATGTGAAGTGCATAAGGCACGAGGAAAGTTTTGGCGTTTTTTACGGGTGGAGTTAAATGGAACTATATAAAGTTTGGCATTTAAATGTATAAGTATCAAAGGTGCTCTCAGTTACGTCGAATTGAAGTTGGTCACATAGGTATATATGCAGTTGCTGCTGTGTTTATTGTACGTACAGGCGTTGGAGGTATTAGCCGAGGAAAAAGAAATAATGCGAAAGAGGAACAATGTTATATGTCATGTATTTATATATTGTTTCAATCGGAGAAATATGTACAATAAAGTAAAATAAAATATTGTATCGCAAGAGAAAATAAGATGTTACTGCGAGCAACTAATCCTATATCTGTGTTTGTCTTGTTTATAGCCTATTGAATTTAGAGATTAAATACTTTAAATTCAGACGAGCAGGGCGAGGGAAATTTAACAGGTATTATTCTACATACCTTGCCAGCAAAGAAGATCATACCAGTGTCAGCATCATACAATGGTATTAAAGTCCTGCAAAATAATTTCATGTAAGAAATACTGTGAATTCATTTATATTTGTGGGTACAAATTTCTAACGCTCTGGAAAATTGTACTATTTGGATATTCGATTGCATTGTGTTTATAACTACAGCATACAAATCTCACACAGAAATAAGTACATTATAGAACATTCAAATTTGTGGTTTCAACATTCACAAGGAAAAATAAGTATCCCTGAGTAAAAATGAATAAACAGTATCATATATTATCATTATATCATAAGTAGTTAAATTTTTTGTCTTTTTAAAATTTTGATTGCAGATATCTTCGTTAAACCTTGAATGTAGAGCTGGATCTGCTTACCCTTCAGAAGGACTTGAGGTCACCCTAGTTTTTGTTGGGGTTAGTGTTGCTCAGACTTTAGTTTTCTAAGAAGTGTTTAATATTCTGTTGTTTGTTGATCTTATCTTTTTCTCACCATTTTTTTTCAATCTGTTTTGGACAAACTAGTTTAATGTTTAAAAAAAAAAGTTTTGGTTTTTATGTTTGAATTTTTACACGAGTTGAGGTCCTTTTATAGTTTCATGTTTGGTGTGAACTAAGGCTCTGTTTCTCGTTTCTCGTTTTTTAAATTTAATATAGATTAGACCGTTGGTTTTCCCGTTTTAATGGTTTTACACTAGTAATTTTGGGGCCCTTTATAGCTTGTTGTTCGGTGTGAGCCAAGGCTCCGTGTTGAAGGCCTTACATTGACCTATAATGGTTTACCTTTTTTTTTTTTTTTTTTTAAATTGTTATTTGGATGGAGAGTTGTCTCATTGGCACTCACACCACATCTTCCTATATCTATCTGTGTTGAAAGCTGTACTTCGACCTATAATTGTTTACTTTTTTACACATTGTGACTTGGATGGAGAAATGTCTCATTAGCACTTATACCACATCTTCTTATATTATTAAGAGAAATAATGAAAATTCGAGATTTAACCCACACATGTCTGGCAATAAACTGATGAGGCTGCCTGTAAGATAAACCTACCCTGAGGATGCATCAACTGATACTGTGTTTAAAGAAGAAGACATGTTTCTACTGTCCCAGATACTAATTTCTCTATTTCTTGACTGAAATGAAACATCATAAACATTGACCAATAAAGTTTTGTATCATATCAATAATCTCTATATATAAAATGTTTAAAAATGCCATCATAATTGTTACTTTGATTTAAATATCAGTGTTCAATCTTAATCAGAAACGACAAAAGAACGGGTTGATTGGTTCAACACCACTTTCAGTGTTATTGGCTATATCATGGCCATCAGATTTTATTGGTGGAGAGAACCACAACCATCAGGAGGAAAACTGACAATTTTACATTATCCAAATAAAGGCAACAGTAGTATGCCAGTGTTCAACAAGAATGTGTCCATAGTACACGGATGCCCCACTCGCACTATCATTTTCTATGTTCAGTGGACCATGAAATAGGGGTAAAAACTATAATTTGGCATTAAAATTAGAAAGATCATGTCATGGGGAACATGTGTACTAAGTTTCAAGTTGATTGGAACTTCAACTTCATCAAAAACTGCCTCGACCAAAAACTTTAACCTGAAGCGAACGGACAAACAAACGAACGAAGGCACAGACCAGAAAACATAATGCCCCTCTACTATCGTAGGTGGGGCATAAAAAGCATAAATCCATTTAGAGAAAACAAATTCGGGTTACAAACACTTGCCAAATACTACCAGTTAACTTTTAAAATCTTTACTTGCAGTTAGGAAGTTTTCATAACTATTTCATGGTATACAACTACTTACACTATCAAATCCTGTTGTAACTATGTTGTCTTTATTACCTAACCATACAGCCCTGGAATCTTTTATATTCTGATGTCCTGATCCTTCCTTTAACATAAGAGAGAGAAATATAAACATCATTAACAAAACAAATTCTAGAACTGCTGATCCTTCTAGATACCCCCAGTTAACGTCAAAATGTTGGTGAGTTTCATATTGCTGAAGCTTTAAGTTTTTGTGAAGGATTTAGTTGAATATTATGGATTCATTTATTTTCGTGGGAACCAATTTTTTTGGTTTGAGAAATACTTACATAATGTGGATATCTAATTTCGTGGTTTTGGCAAAGTGTGCACTCATTCTTTAAGAACATTTGTATTTCGTTGAACATTTAAATTTGTGGTTCTCCTGTAAGCACGAAATCCACGAAAGTTGGTATCTAACCAATATAAATGAATCAGTAGCATTGAATTGTCTTTTTTAATTTTTTGTGATAGTTGCCCGTCTTTGAATTTGAATTTTGGTTGTCATTAAGGTGGTACCCAACACTTTCACTAAAATTAATTTGGCTCATTTAATTTTCAAAAATTTTGTCAAAGTATTTACTTTGACACTTTAACAAAAATATAAAAACTTCAAAAAAATTGAACCAACCAATTTATTAAAAAAATTACACTGGTTATATAGCAGTTTGACAAACACTGATTTTGATCATTGAGAAGCTTAATATTCCCTTAACGACAACGTAATTAAAACGTTTAGCTGATTTTACAGAGTTATCTCCCTGTAGTGTTAGGTACCACCTTAATTCAATTTTGTAGTTGTCATTTGATTACTGTCTTTATGATCTCCACATGTATTTAATTCATTCAGGGCAATAGTATGAAAATGTGAGCCATGCAACAAACTGACAAAGTAAAACATCATGCAAAAATATATATGTTTTAAGGACAGCCCTATGGAATCTGATAATAAACAAGAGGAATCAGAAATTATTCCTAGAATAGTATATGAGGTAAGAAATCTAATGTCCAAAAATATCGAAAAAGATTGTAATTTGACCCATTTATCATACTTTCAGCTTTATAAGGTCTTTAAATCTAATTTCTTCTAGTGCCACCAAATACTAAAATCAAAGTAAACAAAAAGTTTCTTGTGTATCACACACCTGTTGCACAGCAGATGAACGAGGATCTATAACTCTGAGAAGTTTATCTTTACATGAGGTCACTAAACAAGATCCATCACCTTTCCAGCTAACACTTTGTATCTGGTCTTTGTGACTGTCTATACCTATAATTAAATGAAAAACAAATGATTACTGTTATTTCAGAAATTAGTGTGTGCATTTATTATTGCCAAGACTTTACTTCTGGCAAAAAATTGCAATTTAATTATTCCAGTTGTAAAAATTTTATGACAGAAAATCACAATTGAAATCATTTTTTGTTTGGTACCAATTTTCATGCATGTTAGAATATTTGGGTATGCAAAAGTATGCCTAGAGTGGGGTGCTCATTTTCGCCATTTCTTGTCATGTTTTCTATTTTATGTTCAGGTCTATATGTTTTTGAAGTATACTGATATTTCTATATGAAGATAACTTCAAATGCAAAACATTCCTAAGCTTGAAAACATGTTTGTTTGATAATAATCATCTGTAAAGTTAGATTAAAGGGTGTTTGAAATTCCTGATGTTTTGTCAATGGGGGACACATATTCGCCGTTTTTACACTCCTATTTAAAACCAAATAACTGCAGCTTTATATAATATTTATCAAATAAATTTCATTATAGATGAACAGCAGACATTTCAAAGGTGTAAAAACAGAACTTTAAGCCAATCAGTAAAAAAATTACTAAGAAAAACTTCTTTGAAAATGGTGTTTTTCAATCAGAAAATTGACCGAAAATCGTTGTCCTATTTTCGGTCCTTTGCAGTAAGTGCCACATTTTTTTTTAGTTTAAAAAATAATCATATTTGTTATAAACTTATAATTTGTCGACACATTTCTTCCATTTCAGCCATCATTTTAAGTTTTTACACCTCAAAATCATAAAACTGCAAAATTGTGTCCCCAGCCAATATGTGCACCCCACTCTATATAAAAAAAATTCTAAAGAAAATTTTGTGGATGACCTTTACCAAAGAAATGCTTTAACAATGATATAATAAATCCCCACTAACTAAATGTAGCTTTTATATCCAATCAAACTTCCACGTCACTGAATTAAAACTGGTACCTACAACATTTTTCTGTTCCCTGAGATACATCAAACAATTTAACTGTATTGTGTGAGGTAACAGTCAATATGTTATCAGCTACTGGGTTCCATGTAACATTCTCTATCCTACGCTGTTGGCCAGGTAACACTACAACAGGACTAACATCTGATATGGTCTCTGTCAGGTTAGCATTGTCCTCTGGAAACTGCCAAACTTTTATCTGAAAATAAAAAATTGTATAAAATTTAAAAAAAAAAATTTGACTTTTGAAACAAATGGTTCAAATTCTTGTTATGGAATACTTTGATTAAATTTTAAGAATTTTAAGATCATATGTTTGCTAAAAACAGTGATTGTAGCAAATGTCGTCTTAATAATATTGTGAACTACAAAGTCAAATGCAGAAAGATTGCAAATGATTTTGGTTCTACCACACATAAACATCTGAGACTTCTTTCTATAATTTTCTAACTATGAAAATGACGCTTATTTCATTCATATTTCCCAAATTACTAATATACATCTGAGAGTTATAAAAACAAGACATTTTTAATCAATTCAAACAAGAATGTGTCCATAGTATACGGATGTCCCACTCACACTGTCATTTTCTACGTTCAGTTAACCGTGAAATTGGGGTCAAACTCTTAAGTTGGCATTAAAATTAGAACTAGATGTGTCAAAGCGACACAAATGGCCCCGTCTCAAAATGTTGAAAAATCTGCAATTTCAATAACACATGTGGTCACAAACATTATGGTAGTCTCACATGTCAAAAATCAGCTCAAAATCTGGAGGCTTATAGAAAAAAAGATTGTATAACTGTGATTTTCAACAATTTTCAAAGTTGTTAACCCTTAATTTTGGCAAAAATTAGCGGAGCAAAACAAATTAAAACTTGATCTGCAACTCATCATAGTTAGAGCACATACCAAAAATCAGCCCAATATCTGAAAGCATTTAGAAAAAAAATGCTGTATAAATGCGATTTTTCAAAAATTTATCAAAGTCTTTGTTGCGAGGCCATAAAAATCATATCATAAGGAGCATGTGTACATACTAAGTTTCAAAGTTGATTGGACTTCAACTTAATCAAAACTATAACCTGATGCAAAAACTACCATTCACTATGTTCATTGGACCATGAAATTGGGGTAAAAACTTGGCATTAAAATTTGAAAGATCATTTCATAGGGAACATGTATACTAAGTTTCAAGTTGATTAGACTTAACCTTCATCAAAACTACTTTGACCAACAACTTAAGCTGAAATGGGACAGGCGGATGGATGGATAAACAGTTGAAAGGACTGAGAAACAAACAGAGACACAGACCAAGGTTGTGCATAAAAAAAAACTATAACTTACTGTGTTATCTGCTGAACCAGTTGCCAAGAGGAAGTCATCAAAGGGAGAAAACTCAAAATCTGTTACAAAATCTGCAGAAAAATATTGGGAAATCATAAGTTCATACATGCAAAGTGTTAACTACTGTAACTGACTAACGTTTATCTAAAAAGTAAATTACTTAACCAACCCTTGTCTTCAATGCAGACATTAATCAAGAGTATGGCGAGTCCAAACTCCAAAGTCTTGACAAAAACAATGTCAAAATCTCAATCGATAAATTACTGTTTCTTGTCAAAAAAACAAGAGGAACTAAAAAGTTACACTTTTATCATTTTGAGACTAGATCATTAATTCAAAAATTCTAGTCTGATTTTTTCTGAGGTTTGGATCTATGAACTATTTATTCTTAGTGTGAGCCCTATGTTATCTTGTAAAAAATATATCCTGTGGATTCATTTAATTTCTTATTCACCAATTTTTGTGGATTGTGGAAATAAAATATTTTTGTGGACATTTGATTTTATGGTTTTGCCAAGCAATGCCAAGTCTCCATACAAGCTTGTCTTTTGCTTTTTTAGTCATGGCATTGTCAGTTTATTTTTTATTTATGAGTTTTACTATCCCTCTGGTATCTTTCACCCCTCATTTCTATACCTTTGAAATCAACAAAATTTGGTGTCCCAATGAATAATAATAAATTTACAGTATACAACTTATTCAACAAACCTCCATGTGCCTTCAACATTGGCAATGCAGTTGTCAATCTCCCTGACGTATTTATTGGTAAAATGGCAAGATTACCTCCTCCTGAAATATAAATATTTATATTGTACTATTTTTTAAAGCAAAGGACATTTACAAAGAAAGTGAGTAGTAAAATCTGTAGTCACGGCGAGATTCAACTTTTAAATATTTACCTAACTCTCAAAACAAAATATGTCCAAAATACAGTTTGTAAGCAAATTAAGGGAATAATCATGATAATTGAGTTAAACAATAAATCAAACAGAAGCAAATTAAATATTCTATTATAAAAGTTTATTAAAGGCAAGAAAAATAAAAGTATTGTTTTGTAATACATGCACTGACAATGCAAACTCACAGATTTTTTGGGCAAATATTTTTAGCAAATTTCATTCACAGTGATGTTTACTTTTATATATCATTGCATTTGATTGCAAAATATAAAAACTCTAAAATGCAATTTTAATATACCGTATAGCGGGTTATTTTCACGGGGTGTAAATTTTCGCTTATTTTCGCAGATATAACAAAACCGCCAAAATAAATTCCGCCAATTTTAAAGGGTACATGCAAAGTTAATGATAAAAGATTTGAATCCACCAAAATAATAACCGCTAAAATATTTCGTATACCTTTTTCAATGAAAATCGCAAAATTTTACCCCCGCGAAAATAACCCGCTATACGGTACTAAGGATTTACTACAAAGTTCAAGTTGATATGCAGTTGATCATTGCAACAATAATTGCACACCATTAAAGCTAGCCAAACTTGCCTGAAGTATCTACATTAAAGGCCATATATTGACAACTAGCTTTGATATGGTTGCCACATGAGCTTGGTAAATTTCCAGCAGAAATATCTCCAATCCATTCCTGTTGAACAATCAAGTACATAGTTATAAGATATTGCAATTTGAAGATATATTATAATTTGAGATATCATAAAATGCAATTACATGTATTAAAGTGATGGATGAAAAACACAATTTGCAGATCTATTATAACTTCATATATATTATAGAATGCAATCATTCAAAGTGATGGTTGAAAAACACAAATACTTGAGATTAATTATTGCCATTTTATGCCACAACTGCTTAGACATAATATGCTATCAGATTCTGTATAATGCGATACAAACTTGATTTATTTTGCAGGGAAATATATCTCTAATTATCATGATTATTCCTGCTCCTCTTAAAAGTATTTCTTTTGAACCATTGATGAATATTTACTATTACTGTGCTGCTTGAATAAACTTAAAGATTGATGAAAATAAACCACACACACAAAAGACTTATGTTTTTATTAAACTTTGAAATCAGATACATGTATAATCATTATAAAGGGAAGTAACTCAAGTTATCTAAGTCTGTGTAAAATTGTACATATTTCCATTTTACGATCTATGTTTTGTTTATACACAGAAATCAAATAATTACAAGTTGATCCCTTTTTCTTTTTTTCTGAAATTATTGAATATTTTTACATAATACCATCTTTACGATCATATATTTTGTTTTGTTATGAAACATATTTGAGTTTAATTATTTTTTCCAAGAATAAATGTTTTAAAAAGTTGAGAATTTTGTCTAGCTAAGACTACATACAACTGTGTAAGTGGCTTTTTTGTTATGGTTTTGGAAATAATGTACCTTGTAGTCAAGATTAAAAATAATATATTGCTTTTTTGGTTTATACTGTCTTATAGTGTGACTTATATTAGAATTACCTCTCTTTTAAGAAGTTTAGGTGCTGAATTCTTGTACTTTGATGCCTTAAACCTCCAAGCCATTCCTGTTTCCTACAATGAATATAAAACTCTAACTATTACTTGCTGTAAACCTTGAAAAATGCACACAAACTAATTAAATAAAATACTAAATACAGTTACTGTGATGCACCTTATCGCTATTTGTCCACCATTACCCGACATCACAAAGATTCCATTTTATCAGTGAGTCGCACCATATTGATTATGAAATGTAATTATTATTATACTTTTTTTTTTTTTCATGTTTATTGATAATAAATGCATATTTTTTTTATTTTTTGTCTTAATATGTTCAGATCAGTTGCCAGCTACATGTATAAGTATAATTAAAGTACAAGTGAGTTGTTTACCAGAGTGAAAATTGTACACACAAGGCTTTATATTAAAATATTTACAAAGAAGACAACCCAGTGTCAACAGCGACACATACATGTATAGAGAATACAGAATGGTTCCCTAGAATTTTGACGTCATTTTACAAAATATCTGACGCCCAAATGGAAAGTGATTGTTGTATGATGACAATAGTTGAACTTAAAGCGGGACAGATTCTCAGATACCTGGGACAGATATTCCAAATACATACATACTAACAATTAATATCCCTTATAAAGGATTGTGAGTCGGACTCTGAGTCATGGCACAAGATTTCACATAGATAGATTTCTGTACCCAAGATAACTCTTAGAATATAAGAGTTTAAATTTAACTTTAAAATAAAGATTTCTGCATTGTTTCCTAGTTTATCTTTATTTATTGAGCCAAAATATAATAAAATTAAGGGGCGGATCTTGGATCAAGGCCATAGACAACATATTTTCGAGAAGAAAATAACATTGTTTATTCTTTTCACAATTCAAAATATGTTGGGTAAGGTTAATTTCATGTTTATAAGTATTTACTGTTAGGTTCTTTCCTTTCTTAGAACTGTTTTTCAAAAGACTCTGTCGTCTGTTATGAAAATTAACAGGAAATCAGTTTATCAGGTTTGAAGTTTCCGGCTTTTGAAGTATCGCGGGGATTTCCGAGATTAAATGAGAACCGTCTGGGATGAAGAGCAGACGATTTTTCAATTTTCAATCCGAATAAATCAAACTGAAAATCAAAATTTTACTTCTTAAATAAACCTCAAACAATACAAAATGGATTATTTTACATGTTTTTGATGTATACTTTTCTAATACCAAATCTATAGAATTACATAATTTGTTTTCGGGGGTCTCACTAATTAGCGACAACAAGCGTCAAGAAGCGACAACAAGCGACAACAAGCGACAACAAGAATTATTTTAGCGACAACAAGCGACAAGAAGACTATTTGGCGACAAGAAAACATTTTTTTTTATTAGATATAAAGAAATTTGTATTGAATGTTTTTTTTAAATATACGAGCAGATATGTCTAATTAAAATGTTTTATTAGAATCTATATAGAGGGGGGGGCAAGGGGGGTCCCAATAACAGCATAACAACAAATTGATTTGGCTTATAACAGATAACAAGGAATTAAAATGGACAAAAACAGATAACAGTAAATGAAATATTAAAATAAGTCAGGTCCTGGACTGATTGAAAGATTATGTCTTCATCATATGAAAATCAAGCACAATCCCTTCCCTTGCTGAATTTTTGCATTAATTGTAACTCATAACAAAACAGAAACAGGTCAGCAATAAGTGGTGCACAGTTATTCCCCATTGGAATTCTGATACGGCTTGACAATATACGTAAACTCCATAGCAGACAAAAATGATATCTAGTAAAAATTTAAGGGCAGTTATGGTATCAAAGCAGGTCCAATTGACATAGTTCTTTTGTTCGTTAGTAATACTAAAAAATGACCTGAAAGAGTTTGAATATATATATTTGCATTCTGAATTTTTTTTAAATGCACGTTCAATGCACGAGGTGTGGGATTTTTTTCTTAATAAGACTACGAGGCACAGTGGTATATAGGGTAGAAAAATCAAAAGCACAAATTATAAGCATGCAATTTATCAAGTACTTCAAAATAATTTTGACACTCCAATTATTCCACTATTTTCAAAGGCCTTATTTGAACATCTTATTATCAGGTTTTTGAGTGTACCAAGTGTACTAGTAAGTAGAATACATAGTTTAGTAGTGGAACAATGGCTTAAAGACGAAATACATCTTTGTTTGTAATGAGTTATGTGCAGCTTCGGAACCCAGTACATGGTTTGAACTTTCATCGTACAATGTATTTGGTTCTGCTTTGAAAAGAATCACAGATCTGAGTCTGTGTAGTTTATTATATAAAATGTTAACTGGTAGTAAAGACCTCCATGTAGTTCTTAATTGAGATCCTCATCAGATATCCCTGGCCATATACTTTCCTTTTTGTCATATTAAGAAATCATAAGTGCTCGAATTTAATATGTACGTACGGGAAACAAGGAACATTATTCCCATACAAAAAAAATGTCTAAATACATAGATAAAGCAAGATGTTGAAAACTCAAGATTGTCATTAATTTCCTTTCATCTTCAATCAATATGCATAAACATGATAAATATCGTTTAATGAGGCAATAATTAAGCAAATAAAAAGATGAAAACATTCACATTTCAATTTTCTTTTCCTCTTGTTTGATTTCAGTTCTTTGTATTTCACAATTTGTGTCAATATTTTCAGGACAATAATGCACAAATAATTCATTTTGCGAGCTTAATATATATTGCACGAAAAGAGTTTTAAAAAACAAATTATAAGATAAATAATATGTTCTAAAACACAAGGAAAAGTAATCTCATAACACAATAATTAAACGTAATACTGGCTGTTATACATAATAGATGATAAAATATTATGTAAATAATGTTTCATTTTTTTCTATCAATTTTAACTTTCTTGTCGCTAAAATTATTTTCTTTTGCACATTCTTTTAATATTTATTGCAATAATTAATTTTAATTAAAAAAAATATGTTTTCTTGTCGCTAAATAGTTTCTTGTCGCTTGTTGTCGCTAAAATAATTCTTGTTGTCGCTTGTTGTCGCTAAAATAATTCTTGTTGTCGCTTGTTGTCGCTTGTTGTCGCTAAAATTCTTGTTGTCGCTAATTAGTGAGACCGGTTTTCGGTATTAACTTTTTATTTCCCTCTTGATTTTCAGCAGACGGAAAATGGCTGCTCTAAGGGGAGCATGCTGTCGGCTTGGAAATAAGAAACTAAATGCAACAGTGGTTGTCTCAGGAAGGTCTTCTTTCCCTGACGATACATGTCATCACATCGAAAGACGTTGTTCCTCATCTCTAATTTTGAAATCAACTTCCAAAACAAGTAAATCTTTAAATATGCACTAAACATTCTGCATGACCGACAAGGTCGAAACGTCCCCGGCTTAGAACTTAATTGCGTCATATGTATTCAGGGTCTATTCAGTCAATGACTGAAGTTTTCTATCAATGCAATCAAAGAAATCAATAGGTAAAGCCGTCTGATATGTAGTTTTGACATTTGTTTTGTTCCCTTTATTAATGTTAAAGAGCTTTAGACTGTTAGAGGTACTAAAAAAGAAATCACAGGGGCTTGTTTTAGTGCTGTGGTCTGACTCACTAAGCAAGACCCTGTGAAGATATCAAATGGGCATGCAAACTCACCATTGAAAGATTTTAAAAAAACCAAGGTAAAGACAAACAACAGTACTGAAAGAATATAAAACTCCATAAGCAGAGCAAAACAATTTTAACCAACAATGGGTTAGGTGTAGTAAGCAGATCCTGTCCCACATGTTGCACCTGTCTTCTTGCTTGTGTAAATGCTACACACTTTTGTTTGAAAGGTCGCACTCGTGGAAAAGAGGTCAGGACTGAGTTAAAGACAAGCAGAATATAATTAAAAAAATGTTAAAATGTTTGAAAAACTATTCAACCTATGATCTGAGATGGCTTGGTAAAATGTAAAGATATAAACTATAAACAAACCTAGTTTTAAAGTCATTCATTCTCTACCTGACTTAGCACCAATGAGCACTGGAAACAATTATAAAATCTGTATGAACATGATGATGATGAAGATAGTCATTCAAAATATTCTGTCTGGTCAACATTGATAGGAGTGTATTATGGTTTCTGCGTTAAGTAAGAATTGAGGTCTCCAAGCAAGAAATATCTATAAGAGTGTAGTGGTTAGACTACTATACTAACACAAAGGTTCCTGCTTCGATTTTCATTCTGGGATGAAAATTTCAGGTACTGAATTTTCTGCTTTCCCTTGAAACCATTTGCGAGTATAGTCTTGAGGAAATGATGATAGTTTGCAGGGGTCACCACACCAGGCGAAGTGAGCGACAAAGTCGCTCTAGGTCTCCCCACTTCGCTCTAGAAAAGCTCCAGGGAGAAGTTTATGTCGCCCTCGATTTTCAGTAAAATTCCCCAATGTCGCCTCATGATTTTTGAGAAATTCTCGAATCAAACGTAAACGACCGTTAGGTATTGAAATTCAAAGCATGTTTTCCTCAAATTCAGAACTGATTTCTCCGCGATAGTATCATACTTTAACATAAAAATTGCTTTCCCGGGTGTACTATAAGCAAAAATGAAGCGAGAAAAAAGAAAAATCTCGATTTTGTTATGATTGTTTATTGTCCGCCATGCATCTTTGTTATTGAAAATTGTAGATGGCGCCATTTCATCTTTTCAACTCTCATCATTTACTTAATCCATACTGATATGCACTATTAATTTTAATTTTCTTATATTTACTGACAATATGTGATGCCCATAAAAAAATTCAGATTTCTTTTCAAAAACAGAATATTATCAACTGGTATCCACTTGTATATTTGCTACGTACGTAGTTTAGTACACTGCCTGGAACCAACACAACGATTATAAACTACAAAACGCAGTCGGTTTTTCGTTCAGGATTTTGTTTTACAGACTGATACATGTGCTTTGTTTCAGCTAAAGGTTCTTAAAACAGTATTTCAATGAATATCTGCTAATTAATTTGATTAGGATTGGCAATATTTACTTCCAAAGTCGTATATTTTTGAAAAATATAAAGTAAGAATTTTTGACGCGGATCACACCGTATTTGTTTTTGATTTACAAGTACCTATTCAAATCCGGTTATGAAAAATACGACTTTTCCGATGTTACTTTTTGTGATTTAGTCATATTAAAACACTCATGAAGTGTTTTAGAATCAATTACATACATTTCTAACGGCAACTTGATTTTGGAAATCGGCATTTCCATGAAAATAACGCAAACGTGTGCGATTACATGTACACGATTTGAAATGAACAGTTTTACTTTACGTTTTCAACACATGTCAGACAGTTTTTTCTCTGATTTCTTATTAAATATTATTTTAAGAACGAATACATTTTTGAATCATGATCTTAGCTATGGAAGACAGTGAAACCATATTTTAACTTTTCTTAATTGAGTATTATTTTTGTTTTAAAAGGTTCTTAGACTTTGTTTTAATTTTAAAATCTTTGAAATGCAGCATAGTTTGATCCATGTCAAATCTTCAATTCATCCAGACCTACCAGAATAAACATAGCTCTTATGCCATTAACTTATGGTCCTTATGTCATGATATTTTTTGACAATTTGCATAGGTACACATGTAAATAAAAAAGTATTTCAGACTACAAGCATGGCAAGACAAGAACTTACAAAATGTACTTCCTTAGCAATTGTCATGCAAAAATGGTTCGAAAAGTAACAAAAAGGATAGATTCTTTGAAAATTTTGTTCATAAAAAGTATAAACGCGATCTGTCGATTTTCCCTGAAGTCTCCCTGTTGGGCCTTCACTTCTCCCTGAAGTCTCCCTGTTGGGTCTTCACTTCTCCCTGTTTGGGTGCCAGGGAGAAGTGACTTCTCCCTATAATTTTGAAGTGTGGTGACCCCTGGTTTGTCAGAAGGTGACAATGAATGGCTAACCCGTGTTAAGAGAGAGCCATATATCTTACATGTAAAAGGCGCCCTTGTAGATTTCAAAACAGAGCAGGCTAATGCCACTACAAGGCAGCACTCGCACCCCAAAAGTGGAAAGGGATTAATATAAAATTTAATTGCAATAAATTGTGGTCCAATCCACTATAAATAAATATGTTTAAACTAATAAATATCTATATATATATATCTTTCTGTAATTTCAGATTTATTGTCCGTTGCTCACAAAACCTGTTGTTTACACAGAAAAATTCACAGAAGTTCGCCCAACAACAAAAAGGACTATTATGAACTTTTAGGGGTTCCAAAAAATGCAGATGCTAAGGCTATTAAAAAAGCTTACTATGAGGCAAGTATAAGTAACTAACTGGAGAGCCTTAATATTATAGGTGATGATTGGTATTAGACCAAACAAAAAAGTATGTGTGTTTACTGTCACATGCTGAAAAAAACCAAGGGTAGGTGGGGATTTTATTTTTTATTTTGAGTCTTTGGGAGCAACATTGTGACTTTAACAACTTGCTTAATCAAAAATGGCAAAAAAAAACTTACGGGTAAGGGATAAAAATTAGGGTAGGAAGGGGTACATTGAACACGCATACTTTTTTTTTGGCCTTAACTTTAGGGGTCACACATTTCTACTTGGATAATTACAAAGTGCAATGAAATAGTCAGCTAGTTGATCTTAATTTTGTTATCAAATGATAAAAATCAACCTCATGCATGTGTACATCTTCAAGACTTTGATTGACCTACATGATTAAGGAAATTTGAATACAAAAAAAATGATGAGTATGATGAATTTTGGTCTGTTTTGTAGGTTTTTTTTACATAAACTCATTTTTTTTATATAAAACAGTGAAAATAACATATCTGTTTGTTTGATCACACCTTATGTGAATCTACCTACTTTCCAGCTATACTTCTAGATCCTGATTAGGGATAACTGCACAGAGTTACTAACCACAATAACCAAGATGATATATTTTTTCAGTGAATCTTGTCAAACTAGTCAATATTAATCTATTCTACTTTCTGTATTTCTTTCATTGTAGCTTGCCAAAAAGCACCACCCTGATGTGAGCAAGAATGATGCCGGGTCTGCTAAAAAATTCCAGGACGTGTCAGAAGCCTACGAAGTAAGGACTGTACAAGGAAAAGTGACAAAAGATAGATTAATAAGCATGATAAACCTTTACATGAGATATAATACACCTATTCCATCAATACCAACTGACAGTATAGTGTTGAAAGTGGCGTTAAACACAAATCAATCTATATCAGTGTTGTAGTATGATTGCAAAGAGGCTACTATATACCATTTTTTTGTGGATTTGGTGGGTATAGGTAAAAAAAAATGGAGATGTTAAGCAAAAAACAAATTATCCAAAGGTTAATCTTTAGTAACTTTTAAAACAGCATAATCAAATATCCACAAAATACAATTTCCCTCAATGCTCAAAAATTGGTACCCATGAAACATAAATGAATCAACAGCATGAACAGCAGATATTTTTTCTAACAGCAATTATCAACTCTTGTATGTCATGAATTAAAATTATTTTTTCCTGTTTTAAGGTTTTGAGTGATAGCACAAAAAGACGTGAATATGATACATTTGGTATGGGCGGCGGTATGGGAGGTATGGGTGGAGCTTCTCGTGGACAGAGTCGAGGACAGGCACAAGGTAGGTAGGATAACTGCTTAAGATTTGAGGTATTCAAATATTTTTGTCCTGAATATAAGTATCCACCGAAGTTTAAAGAAAGTGGATGTAAGCAATTATAGGCAACCGTACAGCCTTCAACAATGAGAAAACTCCATATTGTATAGTTGGCTATAAAAGGGTCCTGACATGAAATATTTTAAACAATTTAAATGAGAAAACAAATGACATAATTAATAACAAAAGAATTTTCAAAAAACAAATATGGCAGAAGTGAGCTTAGAACAAATACTGAATAACAGGCTCCTGACTTGGGACAGACTCAAAATGATAATGCTCAACCTCTCATAGTTGAAATGTTGAAACAATGATTTTCAAACTTAATAAATTAACATTGTCTTCTTTTTCTCTCTAGGATTTGAAAATTTCCATGGTTCTATTGACCCTGAGGAATTGTTCCGTAATATTTTTGGCCAAGCAGGATTCAAGATGGGAGGAGCAGGAGGATTTAATGACTTTACAGATTATGAGTCGTCAAAATGGGGATTTGCTCCGGCAACTGAGGTAAGAATACTATTCAGGTGTAACTTGGGTTCAGATCATGCAGAATGCAGTCACAGCACAAGGTGTATTTCTGACTTTGGTAACAGTTTGTGTGACGTTTCAGCAAGCAGCCATTGTGTGAAAAGCATACTGTTAATTCATTATCATTCTTTAGATACCAGTTATCAATGATTTCTTGGTTACAGGCTTATTGTGATGTTAAATGTTCAACAATGAACAAAAAAAACTTATAGTCAAACTATGAAATCAAATATCTTTTATTAGATAAAAATATGAAAATTGGTATAAACGAAAATAGATGAATCCACAGTATTCATTAACTTATTTGGTTCAGAGCTTATACAATTTGTGTATTGTTTGCATGATTTCAAGCTAAGCATAGAGTAGAGTAGAATAGAGCAACCAAACAGAAATAATAAAAAATATGTTAAAGGTAACATACAGTCTTCTAAATGTATCAAAATTGTGAATAGATAAATGGAAACTTTTAACATCTGCCTATACCAGCACCATGTCTATGTATACCTTTATATAGGAAGACAACTTCCCCCAGTAAGGGGGAGGGCTAGACACACCGCTTACCCTTTAATTTCATTTATCATTTGAACAGCATAACACTATTTAAATAAAAAAAAAATACAGTAAAAATCATTACAAGAATAAGAAAAGCTCTAAAATAACCCAAACAAGCACAAACACAAATAATTTTAAAGTAAATGGTACAAAATTGCGGGAAACATGTTATACAAATTTAGAAATATTCATATAATTACACTGACAATATTTGGAAACATATTTTGTTTGAAACATAGGAAAATTTCACTCATCAATTTTCATATGAATTTGAATTCTGTATTTCAGGCCACATTAGATTTAAGCTTTCAAGAAGCAGCCAGAGGAGTTAATAAAGACATTAATGTGAATGTGAAGGACACTTGTCCTAAGTGTAACGGGAATAAGTGTGAGCCAGGAACAAGTGCTGTCAGATGTCATCAGTGTAATGGCACAGGAATGGTATGTACGGCTAATTACATTAAGGATTCTGGTATTGAGATATGTGAAATTGGAATTAGTCTTGTTAGAAGATGTCATTACTGTAAAATGATGCTTAACCTGTGTAGAAAGAAATTTTGATGAGTAATAATTCTTCAGTGGTAGAGTACTAAAATCCTGTATACCTAGGCGGTATTCATTGTCAGAATGGTCATGAGTCATAACTTGTATATTGAGAACTCTGCCTTTAACAAGACATTCTACAGTGATCTGGAAGGATTTTTTCACTATGGGCCCAGGGCCCCCCAAAAATAAATTCAATGGGCCATTTTAAAAAATAATGGGCCATGTTGTCAAATGGGTGGGCCATTTAAATTGACTACTGTAAAAAAAAAAAAAAAAAAAAAGTATATGTATATTTGTGCAAAGAGGAGGTGGTACTTACCTTTATGATTTTAAATTATATCATGGATATTGTTCCTGTGATTTTGTAATTTCAATTTCAATGAATATACAATAATAAATTTTAACTTCCTCCAAACAGGACAATATTTAAGATAACCTTTATTTACAATATTCAAACTGTTTTTGTTGCCTTGTACATGTTCATGTATTTTTTGTACATTGGTTCCAGACGTTCCGTATCAGAGGACATTTCTGGCATTTCCTCTGCACTTCTTGTATTATTATTACTTCATGACAATGACAAGACTAACAGTAGAGAGTATCATTAATTGATAGAACAAAACAACAATTAAATGAAGTCATGTTTACAAAATGTCAAAACGAGCCAAAGACCAAAAAATGACAAGGACAGTTAAGCGCCTTTTATGGAGACAAAAACTATATTTATTAAAAGGCTTTGGGCTTTTTCAATCGAAATAATAGCAAGCTTAACTAACTTAAAGATTATAATTAGAGACAAATCTCGTCTTTACTTGCCAAATTTCACAAATTTATAGTTGTTTATAAAAAATTAAATCAAGAATGATGGTTAATTACGTTTTTTGGGTAATTTAATCAGTTAAACTGCATGGTTCTATTATTACCATCAGAAAACACCTGAGACGTTAAACCGCATGTTTCTATCACAATAGGAAACCACCCGAGATGTCCCAAAAATATATAGGTGCTCCTATCATTGGAGGAACATTACATAGTTGTGTATACACACATGGCGGTACGGAACACGATCGGAAATCCATTTGACGATATCTAAATTTCGAAATGAAGTGAAAAATATTGTGCGCCACGTGGGCGCTTACATTTGTCACCCTATGTGCCCTTTCTGGTCGATATGCGCTATAGGCGCAGGGCGCACGTCCTTCCTGATCACTGATTCTATTCCAAACGCTGTTAACAAATATTGACATTTTTTTAGAAAATTTAAAAATGTTGTTTATACATGTTTAAAGGCCATAGTTATCATATATTTGGTTTAATAAAATTTTACAAAACAAGTTGGTAAGTTGACAAAAATTAAAAAAAAATTAATATGTCCTATTTGGCAAAATTTAGGTTTTGCAAATTCTTTAAACTAAAGATATAGTGACTATGGCCTAAACTCTACTGGAACTTAAAAACTTAAAGACTAGATTTCTATTTGTAGGAAGATTTACAAACGGGTCCTTTTGTAATGAGATCAACTTGTCGGGTGTGCTATGGTGCTAAAAAGATAATTAAACAGCCTTGTACAGAATGTCAAGGGAAAGGCAATATTATAATGAGAAAAAAGGTTGTTGTACCTGTTCCTGCAGGTAAGTGCGTTAAATTGGTGTCAAAATTAAATCATTCCTACAAAAATAACTGAATTTGAACAACTGAACAATTGTTCTTCAGATAAATTTCAGTAATTGTTATATCTACTATTATTGTATCAGTCTGCACAGTTAGCCACTAGTCCGATGCCCCAGACTTGTAAAATTTCATTCGGACTAGTAACTTTTTGCAAAACTTTGTTTTGACCAATAAGAAAAATGTCGGAATATTTGTCTTCAGACTAGTAGTTGAAAAAGTTTTTGGTGCAGACTGTTGTATAAAAATAAGAAGAGCTGGTATGATTGCCAATGAGACCACATTTCACTCTAGACCAAAGAGTTGCAGACATCCTGAAGAGATTTTTTCGCCCAGAAACATGTTCACAGATGTATAGATGTTCATTAGCTTAGCCACAAGGATGATTTTTATAAGACACAGCTCCTATATTATTTAACTACATCCTTGCTAAATATTTAGTTATTTCAAGATCATCTCAATAAACATGATAGATACAAATCTGAATTATCAAGAAAAATTCAGATTCCAATTAAATTTTGAAATACTGATATTGAAAAACTAATGCTTTATATATAGTCATACAATGATTTATTTTTATTTTGTATACTTGTTTTAGCAAATGCCTGAAGTACAATTTGTTTTTTTATCTTGAATCTAATGAATTTCCTGACAATAAAAATTCTCACTTTGAGTTTTTTATTTGAAGGTATTGAAGATGGCAGTACATTAAAAGTGGGCATATGATCTGATTATCTTTATGTTAATATTAAAGTAAGTACCTTGTGACTTATCGTGTCTCCTTTGTATATATTTAAAGGTGTTGAAGATGGTCAAACGGTCAGAATGATGGTAGGGAAGGAGGAGATATTCATCACATTTAAAGTAAGTGATTCTGATCTCGTCTTATCCTCTCTAATTTGCAGTCACTCTCTACATGGTAATACATGCAATAAGACTGAGCAAAAGGAAAGTTACCTGCTTTATAAAGGAATACATTTTAATGAAGACAGGTATATGACAAAACAAGTAAATAGTGACCATAGTTTACATGCAGGATTTAAGAAAAGTTCCTGTATGCATAAGGCTAAGATTCATCAAATCCATGACCACTTACAGTAATTTTTACATAATTCCTTCAAAGTACCTAAAGCTATTGTTTACTGGAACAGCCATATAGACAAAAATATTAATCCTGTTTCCATAAATGTTTACAGTGAGAACACCACCAATTTAAACATAGATGTTTTTTTTTTATGTTACTGGCATTATATAAGAAACTGAATTTTGAATATAAATTTTAAATTTTTATTTAGGAGTATTTAGAACACTAGTTCAAATTTTAGATGTAAGAAAAATATATTTATGACTATAGGATTATTGAATTACAATCCAGGTGATGAATATTTGTGAAATGGTCATTTGTTTTATATTACATTTATATTACAGGTAGCTAAAAGTCGAGATTTCAAAAGACAAGGAGCTGATCTACACAGTGAAATACATATAAGTGTAGCACAAGCTGTATTAGGTGGTACAATCAGAATTCCAGGGGTTTATGAGGAAATTTTACTAAATGTAAGATTTAGTACTGGAAATTAAGATATTTCTTTTATCAGTAATTTATACACAACACAAAAGACTGATGAAGTTTGGTGGCATCACTTTTACTGTTCTAGAGTGAAGCCCCTTTACAAATGGTAAAATAGCTGAAATATTTTCGTTTCCATTCTCTTAAGTTTGCTTCAAACAAATGTTATGAATCTTATACAAAATGCTTATTAAAACAAAACACAGATAAAGTTTGAATTATTGTGGAGTCACTATTACCGTTGGCATTCTATCTAGAGTTATGCCCCTTTGCAAATGAAAAAAAGGCTGAATTTCTGTACTCCTAACTTAAGGTTGCCTTAATCAAATGTTATGACATTTATACACAATGATTATTACCAGACATAATTAGATCAAGTACAGATTTGGGTTTTCACCATTCTTGAGTTATGTCCCTGTATGTTATATGCGAGTGGGGGCATGGTCTCTGTCCCATGGACACATTCCCCCTTTATGTTTTGTTGATAAATTAAGTTGGTATATTCTTTTGAATCATTAGCTTGCAGCAGAAAGTAAACAGTTTTCATTTGCCTAGAACTTTATGTCTTTGTTTCTTCAAAATTGTCTAATTCCCAGTGTGTTAATCCAGATCAAGTTCATCATTTCAAATTTTATTTATAAATAAGTTGACATGAGTAACTCTATATTTATTTGTTTCTTTTGTTTGCTATGCCTGAAACTAAAATATATTCTGTTTATAGATACCTGCAGGTAGTCAGTCACATGATAGAATACGATTGGCTGGGAAAGGTCTGAAGAGAGTTAACAGTTATGGACATGGTGACCATTATGTACATCTTCATATAAAAGTCCCTGTGTAAGTAAAAGTGTTGACATGGGGAGGCTTGAAGTATAATATTGATCTTGTATTTTGTTATTTTTTTTATGAAACTCTAGAAGAGAGGTGAAAGGTACCAAAGAAACATTCAAACTCAAAACTTGGAAATAAACCAACCAATGTCATGGCAAAAAAAGAGGGAGAAAAAAAAAACAACAACAGAAAACAAAACACAACATAGAAACTAGACTGAGCAACTGGAACCCCATTAAAACAGATGATTGGGGATCCCAGTTGCCCTTAAATGATAAACAAATCCTGCTCCACATGTGGTTTTTTGTTGTTCAGTTGCTGTATCAGTGATGCAGCACCTTTTATTTGTTGGTAGAAATTATACACCCCAAAAAAGTTAATGCAGAGGTGAATTAATAACTTTCAAAGGGGGTCAGCAGATAATCAATGTCACAAGAAATTAAAATTAAAGAAAATTTTAGTCATAAATATTGTATATAGTTTCATTTTGTGAAACTGAAATATCCAAATTGTGAAGTTTGTTGGCCTTGCATGATGTCCAATTAGCAACTGTTTCTGTTTTTCAATCCTTACATTTATTTGTCATATTTATAACAGATCTTTAAGTAAAGAACAAGAAGCATTAATGTTAGCCTATGCTGAAACAGAGAAAGTTAAAGGCACAGTAAACGGCATTGTAAATACAGCACAAGGTAAGTTTAAAACAAAGAATGGTATTTCTTCATTGAAGGTACAACTTTTGACTCACAGTTTTCACACTGGTAATGGGTAGGGGCTGTTTACAGGCATGTGAACTACAACTTTGTGAAAGTTGAAAAACGTTGCTGTAGTTGATAAACCAAACTTTTTTTCATTTACACTTCTTGTTTCCAGTTATTTCTCATTTTAAAACTTCCTAGCAAAAAATAGACAGGCTTCTTGTTATTGTTTTTTTAAAAGCAACTTAATCAATAAGATGAGATTTTTAGCTGCACTTGATTAATGCTATTTTAATTCCCCATTCATTTCTCAATTTTATATTTTGAGACATATCTTCTTGAAAGGCAGTTGCAAAGGGGAAGGTTTATGAGAACTTTAAAACTATTGGTTTAACCCCACCATATTTTGTGCATGTACCAAGTCAGGCTGTACATCAGATTTCTTTCAGATGGGAGGTAATGGTGATTGATTATTTTGGTGATTTTTGTTATCCAGTAAATTAATTATTTATAAAAATTTCATTTGCAATTATTGATAAAAATATAATACTTAAAATTTCCTAGAAGAATATCAATATCTGGTATTTAAATGCATGATGACAATAGAACACACATTTCAGACGTAAAACTTACTCCAGAATCTTTCTGTTCAAATCTAGAACATAAAAAGGATTCTATAAACTTGATATAATTCCATTTTGAGATAAGCTGACAGTCCCTTCTCTGTTTTAGATTCGGGAGAGAAATCGGGTGAGAAAACCACTTCTGGGGAAAGATTGTCTGAGCATGATGATGATGATTCATTTCTTGGGAAGATAAAAAGAAAAATCTTTGGATGATGATAGCTTCTTCTAGGAAATTTTAATTTAATAGGTATTTATTAGATGTATGTATTCATGTTTATAAAGAATAAATTAGGTAACTGTGATTTTTAATTTGCTTATTAAAGATATGAATGTTTGGCTTTTTGTGGTCCGGCATGTAAACAAGTAAAAATATCTCCCAAATTTTGAATACCATACTATTTCAAGAACCTTGAAAACAAATGCGTGTGAGCATAGAATTAGAATAATAAAAAAAATATTAGGATATAATTGTAAGTTAACAGATAACAAATATTATAATAATATTGTATCTAGAAATTAATGTTATAAACCAAAACGATGATATTTTTAAAAACACTTCTCTGAATTTTAATTCAGGACAAACAGCTGTTGATGAAAATGGACTTGTTGCACTAATACGGGAAGCTTTAGCAGAAGTGGCAGACAAAAAGTTAGAAGATGGGGATAAAGAGACAGGAGATGAGGAAAAAAAGACAGGATCGGGGAAAAGTTGATGAAAGGAAACATTATCTTGTCTTCTCCTCGTGGAAGATTGTTTATATTAAACAAACACAGAATGTGGATACCTGTATGCTGAAGTTTATACCTGCATTTAACAGATTTCAATGCTTATAGGAACACATTGACTTGGTGAAGCTCAAAATCCTTATGTGGGTTAAACTAATTGAAACAAGTCTAGCATTTAATGAATTTAGGGCTGTTCCAAAAATTAAATATATTTATATAGAAAAGGTGTGTGTGTTGGGAAGGGGGAGGGGGGAGAGTGTACAGAAGAATGCCTAAAATTTCTGCTGATTATTTCTATAATTGTTGCTGAGCGAATAAACTTCAACCAATCTATGATTGTTCAGGCTAATAATCTATAATAACCAACACCCATTAATTTTACAAGATGTCCCCTCCCCTTTCCCCTACAATTTATTCTGGAACAGCTCTAAGAAACAGATGATATAAGTTGTGTGTGGTAAAGTTTCTAAGAGATCTTGCCATTTCTGTTAAAATATCATGATTAATGTAATAGTGCTGTATTTTTTTTCCATCTCTGAAATTAAATTTATGAACAATTCGTCATTCTGGCTAAGAGTTGCATACACCAAAGGACATACAATGATTTTATTATGACCCATGTCTAAAAATACAATTCTCTTTCCTTGCCACATTCGTTTTAACTAAATAGCTCAAACTTTATAATATTTTAAACCATAAACATGATAAAAAAGATATATAAATTGTGATGTCAAATGCATTTATTATTTTACAGTTTATTTAATTATTTAATTTAACATAGCATACTGTGTAAAAAAAATTCTGTGGAAGCCAATATTTTATCTATTGAGCAAAAATGTATTTTCATGGAAATTGAACCATAATCCTTTTTAGTTTTGAATTTTCCTTGGAGTTTAGTATTTTTGTGATTATTTTTTTTACAAAGTGTAGAAGATATATTTTTGACAGTTAATATTGTGGTACTCATTTTTCAACAAAATCTCTGAAAATCAGTACATGAAATAAATTAATGAAAACACTGGAGCCAATATATTTACTCCACAACTTACTTCTGTAACAGATTATAAGTAGTATATGGTGTTGAAGAATGTATTGTGAAAATGTTTGAAAAATATGAATAAAAAGTTTGTGACTGTGTTCTCAGAGTCCAATAGTAGGGTGTGAACAATTGTTAGAGGTGTTGAGTGAAATTGAATGTAGTTATTGGATAATAATGTTTGTTATGTTTAGATAAAGCTCTTACTTTCATTCTAAGTTACAGCAAAATGCAAAGAATGTGTAGGTAAAAGTTATATCTTTGACTTGCTTACTTGCTAGCTGAACACTGGAAGTCATTATTCAGTAAGGTATACTACCCTCATTTTGGAGTAGTCTAGTCCTACAGACATATAGATCGTTAATCTGTCGTACTTGTCTACTTTTAAAGGAGTGTAGTATACCTCACCTTATAATTACTGTACAGACTTTTCATAATTGTATGAATTTGTGTTCAACACGTTATTTGTTTTAGTACAATTCGAGTCCTTGTCTGTCTGAAAAAGGCTGTGCATTCAAAGCCATAGAAATTTTTTAATTGTTGAACATTTGAATTCATGGTTCACCTCATGAAACCATAAAATTGGTATCTAACGAATAATAAATTAATGAATCCAAATTATATACTATAAGTAAGTAAAAGTTTAATAGCTGTATGACTTTTTAAAAAAGAAACCAATAAATTATATTAATGTTGTATGTTTTAAACAAGTCCAGTAAGAGTGGTTGTTTGAGAATGTATTTAATCTTGATCATATATGTGATATTTCATGCAAAGTGTTTTTATATGTTACGAAATGATTAATAAATGTAATACTATATATAAACTAAATTTATTTTCCTTGTTTTAATGAGAAATTTTGGATGGAAAGCATTTGGTAATTATTAGAAAACATACATAATTAATGCTATATGGCAGCAAATCATCCAAAATAAATTTATTAATAGATCGATCACAAGTGGCAATTGGATTTAATTCCAGTTGAAGTGGAAAAAATCACTATGAATAATATCAAAGACCTATCATAGACCTGCATGGGAAACTGGAAAAGAAATGTATGTCCTTCTTTTGATTTCAAAGCCAAAGTTGTTATAAAACTAAGAAAATGTGATATGACTGCCAATGAGACAATTACCTGGTATCTATATAGACCAAAAGATAACAGCTGTGAAAATTACAGGTTAAGGAACAGCCTTCAACAATAAACAAACTCATACCATATAGTGAGCCATAAAATACAGGAAGGTGACTATGGAACAAATGAAGAGAAAATAAGACTTTCAAAATAAACCAATGAAATGATATTGCCAAGATTATTCCCCTTGATCACTAAAAGTGACTGCATTACCTATTGTCTATTAAGTTCAAATATAAGCTCAACAACAGCATGGAGTGCTGTAGCAAGCTAGAAGAATACTGTCAAGTTTCACTAAATTTTCTTCATGAAGGGCTATAATTGGGCAACATGACGAGAAAAACTGGTGTGTAGAGAATTGGATACAACACCAAAAGAAAAAGAAAGTGCTTTCACTGCTTCTCTTTATCTCAAGTCAATCTGGCACCTTCAACATGGAGCAAAACTCTAAACCTATTTCTTACAAGTTCAAGAAACCCCTCCGCCAAGTCTTTGCTTTATGTAGATCATGTTAAGTCTTTTCATTGGAAAAAATCTGCTGTAGGCATATATCAACAAATTATAAATTTATTTTTATGTCCTACCTACAATAGTCGAGGGGAATTATTGTTTCTGGTCTGTGCATGCATCCCTTCATTCGTTTGTCCATTTATTCGTCTGTCCTGCTTCAGGTTAAAGTTTTTGGTCAAGGTAGTTTTTGATGAAGCTGAAAACTTAGTACACCTGTTGCTTATGATATGATCTTTCTAATTTCAAAGCCAAATTGGACTTTTGATCCCAATTTTAGGGTCCATTGATCATGGAAAATGATGGTGCGAGTGGGTCATCCGTGTACCTTGGACACATTCTTGTTTAAGTTGCTATTTTAGTTCAATCAAGCCAAAAGAGATCATTCTTGGTTTTTGAGGGTTTTTGTTGCTGTGTTTTGATAATTGTTGCCTTGTCTATAATGTATTTGATAAGTTTTTAATAATGCTATTTTAGGGCTTGTATTACTTTAATGATTATCTTGATAGAGGACTGCTGCTCACAAGGAAGTATAAAACCAAGAGATACAGGTAATGAAGGTGAAATTGTCCATTTGTTAACTTACCCTAAAGTTGACGCCTTTTTATTCATTTTAGCAATGGCGTAGTCGGTTTATTTTCCATATATATGAGTGAATAATTATGTTCCTGATAATTTTTGTAGAGCCTGCGACTTGTGTACCAGAAAGCTCGACATAGGGGTGGCAGTGGCTTAATATAGGTAACCTACATGCATTGCATACAGTATTAGAACAACAGATAAACACACAAAACTGAACCATGAAAATGAGATCAAGGTCAGATTATTACACCTGCCAGATGGACATGTAAACCTTACAAATATTCCATACACCAATTATAGTAAACTTATTGCATACAGTATAAGAAAAACCGACTCAAACACAAAAACTACATTGTGTATATATCCATTGAACAATGAAAATGAGGTTACGGTCAGATGACACCTGCCAGTTGGATATGAACACCTTACAATCATTCCATACACCAAATGTGGTAGACCTATTATTTAAAGTATCTGAAAAATTTATTCAACCAGGAAAACGTTCATGGATACAGGAAATGAGGTTGAGGTTAATGTCAAGTGAAAACTGTCTTGATGGGCATGAGGACCTTGCCAGGTATACACATACCAAATATAAATACCCAATAAGTCATAATAAGAGCAATACAAAGAAAATTAGATTTTTTTTTACATATGTTTACTAAATATCTTAACTTTTTTTCAAGTAGTCACTGAACCATGAAAATGAGGCCAAGGACATGGCACATACATGACAGACGGAAACTTCATAACATAAGGCATCTATATAAAGTATGAATAATCCAGGTCTTCTACCTTCTGAAATATTATGCTTTTACAAGTTTAGCTATCTATGTTGGACAGAAGTTGCAGGTTTGACAAAAACATGATAAAAATTTGTAACCCGATGCTCTGCAGGGCGCAGCTTTATACGACCCCAGAGGTTGAACCCTGAACGGTTGGGGCAAGTATGGACACAACATTCAAGCTGGATCCAGCTCTAAATTTGGATTGTGATTAAATAGTTGACACAGCATAGGTTTCTGACACAGAATGAATGTGTTCTAATGAACTTAAAATTTTTGTTTTCTCTTAGAGCAATTCACTATGGTGTTGAATATTAATCCTCTCAAAAAAATGTTTGAAGAAATTTTCAATGGAGTTTGCAACAATAACTACTCATTTAAATACATCATAAAATATTAAGATGTAAAAAAACTGCTTGTTATCATTGAATGGTAAAGATTGTTTTAATTTATCAGTTGGTAGTAAAAAGTGAATATACATTGTATATTGTATACAACAAAGATTTAAGTTGATTCTGGACAAAGAAAGATAACTCCAATTAAAAAAAATTCTCGCTATTGCACAATATTGTGCAATTATATATATATTTTGCTTACTATTCTGGACAAAGAAAGATAACTCTAATTAAAAAAAAAATTGCTATTTCACAATATTGTGCAATTAGATATTTCTTGCCATTGCGCAATACTGTGCAATTGAAAAGACTTGCTATTGCACAATACTTAATATAATAATTTTAGATCCTGATTTGGACCAACTTGAAAACTGGGCCCATAATCAAAAATCTAAGTACATGTTCGGATTCTGATCATTCAGCATCTTGTTCAAATCAAACTTAGTTTAATTTTGGACCCTTTGGACTTTAATGTAGACCAATTTTAAAACGGGACCAAAAATTAAGAATCTACATACACAGTTAGATTTAGCATATCAAAGAACCCCAATTATTCAATTTTTGATGAAATCAAACAAAGTTCAATTTTGGACCCCGATTTGGACCAACTTGAAAACTGGGCCAATAATAAAAAATCTAAGTACATTTTTAGATTCAGCATATCAAAGAACCCCAAGTATTCAATTTTTGTTAAAATCAAACTAAGTTTAATTTTGGACCCTTTGGACCTTAATGTAGACCAATTTGAAAAAGGGACCAAAAATTAAGAATCTACATACACAGTTAGATTCAGCATATCAATTATTCAATTTTTGATGAAATCAAACAAAGTTTAATTTTGGACCCTTTGGGCCCCTTATTCCTAAACTGTTGGGACCAAAACTCCCAAAATCAATACCAACCTTCCTTTTATGGTCATAAACATTGTGTTTAAATTTCATTGATTTATATTTACTTATACTAAAGTTATGGTGCGAAAACCAAGAAAAATGCTTATTTGGGTCCCTTTTTGGCCCCTAATTCCTAAACTGTTGGAACCAAAACTCCCAAAATCAATCCCAACCTTTCTTTTGTGGTCATAAACCTTGTGTCAAAATTTCATAGATTTCTATTTACTTAAACTAAAGTTATAGTGCGAAAACCAAGAAAATGCTTATTTGGGCCCTTTTTGGCCCCTAATTCCTAAAATGTTGGGACCAAAACTCCGCAAATCAATCCCGACCTTCCTTTTGTGGTCATAAACCTTGTGTTAAAATTTCATAGATTTCTATTCACTTTTACTAAAGTTAGAGTGCGAAAACTAAAAGTATTCGGACGACGACGATGACGACGCCAACGTGATAGCAATATACGACGAATTTTTTTTCAAATTTTGCGGTCGTATAAAAACTATTAAAACATGGATCAAAGAAACTTGAAAATGAGTTCAAGGTCAGTTGTTGAAGACTGTATTTTACCTACTAGATATATTTTAGTTATTTCTGTTGGAGGGTTGCTGACTCATTGTCATATATTCTCCAGTATTTTGTTTTAAACTTACATCTTTACAAATTTTGGTTATTCTTGTACAAGCTTAAAGTATTTAAGAAACATTTCTAATCATAAAAAAATAACTTAACAATGATCTTTGATCCATGAGAAGAGGCTGGGTAAGATAAAACCTGTTGTACAATCAAGTACAAAAAATGTATATCATTCAACATTTTTTTTACACCAAATGTTAACGTGACCTTTTTTTACTGATAAAAATAACATAACAGAAATAGATGTTTATAGGACAATACGACCAATTCTCACAATTACATTTCTATTTTCAGATAACTGAAATCTACGACAAAACCCTAATTTGTCATATTTTTAATTTTACACAAAAATGAAAATGTTTACTTAATACCAAATTGATTTCATGGACAACACACAGAATATGCCAAACCTAATGTGAGATCATGATAATACATCTATAAACAAGATACAACCTGTTCTACTTTGTAAAGGAGTAGGGGCATTAAAGCCTAGCTTTGGCCCAAGAAAATAAAATGTTTGATAACCATTTCAAATTGGCACATAATGTTTAGAAATGCATAGGGTCAAGACATATAAATTAAAAACAGAAAGATTTTAATCTCATGACTTCACAATTACGTCATAATATGTATTGTTTCACAAAAATGATGAAAAATACAGAATTTATGCAGTTTTCTATCATTATTTCCGTTGAGGAAACATCCTGTGCAGCCGAGAAACAACAAAATAATTTAACAGAAGCTTTATATTAACTATTGGCATAATCTCACAAAATATAAAGTTGTTTCTTGGGTGCGCAAATACTTTTTCAATCTAAAATATACTTAAAATTTGATGAAAAAAACAAGGAAAATCACGAAATTTAACAAAATATGCAAATTAGATCATGATTCGTTGCCATGGTAACTTGTTCGATGTCAAATTTATTTTGTTTTTCTTAGTACCTTATACCTTAGTCAAGTTTTCAGTAATTTAAAAATATGTATGATAACTTTTAAATTTGCAGTAATTTTTGGGCTTTTTTCCAAAACAAAGCTTTTTACAAAGTTTCTGCAGAGCTTGAGCTGCTTGATTACCAAGTCTCACATTTTATTACATTACTCCAAGTTAATCGTCTAAACAAAGAAAAAACTAATACTTTGACTTTCAAACACATTCTTTCTTCAGTAAATAACAATATTATCAAACTGCAAATGTTCAAAGCAGAGTCTATGTAAGCAATCCTATTAACGTGTTGGAAACCATGGTGTTAAAACGTCCTTGTACTTGAGTTTTGTTTCTGAAAAGAAAAAAAAACAAATTGTAATTAAATTTAGAAGAAAATTAAAACTAAAATTAACTTTTCTGTTGATACAAAGGGGAGGAAACACTTTATTGCTTGTATTTAAAAAAGTCTGCATACACCCCTACAGATACAACAACTGGCTCATCTAAATCTGTGGTTTACATACATGATGGGCCTAATGTGTTATTTTCTTTTCTTCGTAATAGGCACATTTTCGCTATTGTGATCCTTTTCTATAGATTTTTTTTTTATAATTTCGTGATCCTTGATCAAGGAAATTTATTTTCTGTTAATCTTGATTGACAAAAAAATCAACTTGTGACTCGTGATGAGACCACGCCCCTCATCAGGCCCCTCATACATCCACTAAATCCATGAAAAATTGGAATACCACAAATATCTGTTTTATGAATCCACATTACTGTAATACTGTTAATTATAGTGAAGTGATCTTAACTGTACTGCAGATTCATTTTTATTCGTTGAATATCAGTTTTCATCGGTTTTGTTGCCACAGGAAAAGGAAAACCACAAATTCAAATGTTCAATGAATTACAAATTTTATTATACATCAGCTCTGTGTGTAGAGATTGCCAAAACCACAAAATCAAAAATCCACCAAAATGCAAGTTTTCTCAATCCATGAAAATCGATACCCATGAAAATAAATGAATCCACAGTATACAAAGATAAGGAAATATGATACATTTGCCAATGATACAACTAACCACCAAAGTTCAACTGAAGTGGATGTAAGCTATTGTAGATAACTGTACAGTCTTCAATATTGAAAAAATCTTATACTCATGATATTGTTTAGTCAGCTCTAAAAGGCCCAGGCAAGTAAGCTCTTTATTTTTAAAATTATTTTAAATGAAGGAATATATTTCTCAGTTCCTTATGCAAAGCTTTGAATCCTTGCCCAGAGTTGACTTTTCTTTTTGTCCTTTTTTGATTATAAGCACTTTTTTTTTTAATAATTGGTTAGCAAATATTTTGACCTCAAGCATCACTCACATGACTAAAGAGGCATATATATATTGTCAAAATTTACATCTGGTACTGGAAATGTTGTTATTTCAGATATTTGTTTTATTTTTGTTTTTTTTCTCTTTTTGTTTTTTTTTCTCTTTATGGATTTTGATCATGAATATGTTGAATAAAAAAGCAAATTTTGAATTTCACTATGCAAAATGTCACATGCTTTTACATGTACAATGTATGTAAGGTTATATAGTTGATTTTGATAAATACTTGAAATCAAATAACTTTTTCCCTGATGTATAATTAAACTGTCGCTTGTTTTGGAAAAATATGTCGTTTTATTGACTCTTAAAAAACTTTTATTCTCTTCAGTTGTCTTAAGTGAATATCCATTTTTCAAAACAAGAAATCCACTTTATATTTGTAGGACTCAAATCTATGGCGAGTTCCAGATCTATGGCAAATTCCTAATATATGGTAAATATGATGTCACAAACGCCGAACAAATCACAAATCTATGGCAGGTTTTTGTTTTCTCCAAATCTATGGCAGATTTTGAAATTACGCAATATTCCGTCACAATTAAACAACGTCATGTAGCGTCGAAGCTGCCGCTAACGGGGACGGTTTTGTATATACAGAAGGAAAAGAAAAGGATCGAAAGGCAAGTTTGCAAGGGACCCTTATCCATAAACAAATATTTAGGAAATGTGTTTGTTTCAGGCCTTGTTTTCTCTTCTGGTGTTCCTTATATTGCCTTCACCCTTAATTGTACAAATTGTTACTGTGCATTTTGGTTTGCTTTTTGCTGTTTTCATGTTGTTTTTTATATCCATTTGGACTCTGGTATTTTATTTTATATGTAACATAACGAAAAGTATATTGTCAGCTTTGTAACAGTGACTACCTAATCTATTGAAGCAAATAAAAAAAAAAAAACGGAAAAAATAAATGTCATAGATTTTCAATAAATATTAATTTTATTTTTTGCTATCAATGTGTCGAATGACTAGATAAAGTTGGAGAACTAATGATTTGTGTTTTGAAAGTCACGTGTTTGAGGCCAGTCATTGTTCCTTACAGGACTTCAATAGTCATCATTTACAAAATATTTATATTATCTAATGCTCAAATAGATATACGTGTAATTAGTTAAAAAAAATGATTTTTGTGTTGTGAAGGGTCAGGTACAGAGTAGGAAATACAAATTCTTCTGAGACATGATTTCAACCCTAAATTTGTGACATTACATAATATTATATGCTTCCTAGTAGTGATCCTTGTCCGTTTTTTCTTAAACTGCAGGTTTTACTTTAAAGCAGTTTTATATATAGCTAACTTTGGTCAGACAATTTGACATCGAAATCATTGGTCAGATAAGTACTGATTTGTTCGACCTGTGCAGGAAATGCACCATAATAAAAAAATTAAAATAATTCCCAGAGATTAGGATATTAAAAAATTGCCATAAATTAGGGTTCTAAAAAATCCGCCATAGATTAGGAATCTAAAAAATCCGCCATAGATTTGGGACGACATGACGTCATATTTACCATAGATTAGGAATCTGCCATAGATATGGAACCCTCCATAGATTTGAGTCCTACATATTTACTCATTTAAAAACAATATTTATATATTTTTACCTGGTTCTCTAAATGCATCAGGATGTCTTGCAATATAATCTTCATACATCAACTGTTCTCTTCTATTCCTGTTGTTTTTGTATACTACAATCTGGTGGCCAACAAAAGCTCCAACTCCTATACCTATAAAATGCTTGTATATACCTACAATAATAATAAAATTAATAAATTCTTTAGTTACAATTACTTATCTCCCCTGAAGCCCTCAGAATATAACAACATTGTGAGTAACTACCTTTAACATATCTGTGTATCTATTCTAAAAGAATATAACAAGATTGTGAGATATATACATGTACATATTAAAAGTATATACAGTAAATTCTTAATTATTTTGATGTATACATGTACATAAAGAAATATGTACTCTAAATCCTTAAATTATTGCGACAGTGCATGTACATATATAATATAGGGTCATTGCATGAATATTGGGGAATTTTGTCCAGAGTAGAATTTTATATTGCACGAGCTTGCGATAACCCATTTACACATAATATTTGAAAGCAAAAATTTGTTTGAACTAAGATTTTGTCGTTGATGACGTCATGAATTTTGATAATTTATTGCACTAGTGCAATATTAGAATTTATTGCACGCTTACTTTTGGTTACTTTCTGTGGGAAATATTATGTTGCTATGTTAGTTTAAACCAATTTGTACGTTCAAATATTATATTGCTATACAATAAAAGGGTTATTGCATGAATATTGGGGAATGTTGTCCCTCGTAGATTATATATTGCACTTGCAAGCTCGTGCAATATAAAATTCTACTTGGGACAATATTCCCCAATATTCATGCAATAACCCTATAATACTGTAATTCTTAAATTATTGCGATATTAGGTGTACATATAAAAGTAAATACTGTTAATTCTTAAATTATCATGATCATTGCGAAATATACATGTACATATACATGTATTCATTATCACTGAACTAGTATATATATTTGTTTAGGGGCCAACTGAAGGACGCCTCTGGGTGAGGAAATTTCTCGCTACATTGAAGATTTGTTGGTGACCTGCTGCTGTTTTTTTTCTTTGGTCAGGTTGTTGTCTCTTTGACACATTCCCCATTTCCATTCTCAATTTTACATATAAAGTCATAAATATATATACTGTTAATTCTTAATTTTTTGCGATATATATACATGATATACATGAACATATAAAATTATTTGCAATGTTTTCATTATTGGGTAAGTAATGCAATAACAAGAACTCGCAGTCACTGTCACAGCCTTATATCTGTTACATGAATTTTAAACTATGCAAATTATCATGAAATAGCTATAATAAATTTTGCATTTGTGCCAATTCTTTAAAAATCACAATAATAAATGCACACAATTATTTCTGAATTTACAGTATTCATCAGTCAAGGGTGTAACTTGACATGCTTGAATAAGTTATTAGAGAAAAATAACATGCATGTGTTATTACGGTATTAATACATGTATGTTATTTTTCTCTAATAAGTATACTTTCTCTTAATCTGTAGTAACATATGTTTATTATCAGTTAAATGTATCATGAACATTTTAATTTTTAGTTGGCACTTGGAAATGCTTGAAACTTGCACAGTAACTTAATCCTTTAAAACATAATCTTGAAAAGTAATTTTCCAATTCAATTAATAAATTTTTGATCAACCATGGTAAATTAATGAGACAAGGCTTTTAAGTGACAAACTTACCTGTAATAACAAGGCTTAGTGTATATTACAGGCATTTAACTTATTACATGAGACACTTAAAAATGACTTGAAAGCTTGCACAGAACCTCATTGAACATTTTCATTAGATGTGCACTGAACATGCTCTACTCATGCTCATCATTATTTAATACAATGTAAACCTGTGTGTTTGCTAGTGTGTAAAATTTTATTGTTATATTTTAGTACTGCTGATATTATATTTTAGAAAGTGAAAACGTGCATTCAGTGTCATTTTTTTGGTTATTTTCTTGCAATAAATAATAATGGATACTCAGATAACTTTTTTTTTCTTTCTCTGACACTCATATATAATGTATAACTTTTAAATGATTTACACATGTTACACTAACAGTTTTATACTCTCACTTACTACAATACTGCAATAACATATACAGGAACTGGCATACACTGTACATATATTATATTTGCTCATCAAGAACAAATGCACTACATGTATCTCATTCTTTTATATACGTTTTAATATGGGGACAAAGTCCCCTATTACAGTAGAAAATTCAATAAAAAAAAAAAAAAAAAAAAAAAAAGGAAAATTTCCCGAATTTTTCATTGTACTAATTATGCTATGGAGTGTCAAGAACTCGTTGGAAGTACTTGATAAATTGCATGCTTTTATTGGTGATTTTGAATCTGTTCAAAGTTTTGATTTTTCTACCCTGTATACCACATTGCCTCACATTCTCATTAAGAAAAAATTCACACACCTAATTAAATGGGCATTAAAAAAATCAGAATGTGAATATATATGTTCAAACTCTTTTAGGTCATTTTTTAGTAGCAATAAACAAAAAAAATATGTTAATTGGACATGCTTTGATACTATATATGCCCTTGAATTTTTACTAGATAACATTTTTGTTCGCTTTGGGGATTCCGTATATCGTCAGATTATCGGAATTCCAATGGGGACTAACTGTGCACCACTTATTGCGGACCTCTTTTTGTATTGTTATGAGTTACAATTTATGACAAAAATAAGCAAAGACCCATCAAAACAACATCTGATAAACAAATTTAATAATACTTTTAGATCTTTGGATGATATTTTGGCTCTCAATAATGACGACTTCAGTTTGTATATTAATGAAATTTATCCTGCTGAACTTACTTTAAATAAAGCTAATACTAACAATGACCACTGCCCTTTCCTCGATCTTGATATCTATATCACTAACGGAAAGCTGAATACTAAAATTTATGATAAAAGGGATGATTTTTCATTTCCTATTGTTAATTATCCGTTTTTAGATGGTGACGTTCTCTTGTCACCATCTTACGGTGTTTATATATCTCAACTTGTACGATTCGGTCGTGTATGTAACAATGTTTTAGATTTTAACGAGAGAAATTTATGTATTACTGATAAATTATTACAGCAGGGTTTTCGATATCACTAACATTTACTAAATTTTATCATCGGTATAAAGACATCATTCGTAAATATAGCTCAACATGCAGACTTCTTATACGTTCAGGTATTTCACATCCAATTTTTTATGGAAATATTCTGTATAAAGCAAAAAGGTGTCAGTATTCACCTCAGAAACTTACCAAACCTTTGAATAGACTTATTAAGAAGGGATATAATTACGATACTGTTGTCAAGTCATTAAAGATTGCATATTTTGGCGTTAATATTGAGTCACTGATAAGGTCTTTGCGTCGGAACTAGACACATTTATTCTAAAAACAGTTGTTGGCATGACACGGGTTATGTTCTTCTCATATATGTTATGATGGTATGATACTAAACCCCTAACGGGAAGGATTATGCCTGATATTCATATGATGAAATCATAATCTTTCAGTCAGTTTAATTGAAGTCTGGAGCTGGCATGTCAGTTAACTGCTAGTAGTCTGTTGTTATTTATGTGTTATTGTCATTTTGTTTATTTTCTTTGGTTACATCTTCTGACATCAGACTCAGACTTCTCTTGAACTGAATTTTAATGTGCGTATTGTTATGCGTTTACTTTTCTACATTGGTTAGAGGTATAGGGGGAGGGTTGAGATCTCACAAACATGTTTAACCCCGCCGCATTTTTGCGCCTGTCCCAAGTCAGGACCCTCTGGCCTTTGTTAGTCTTGTATTATTTTAATTTTAGTTTCTTGTGTACAATTTGGAAATTAGTATGGCGTTCATTATCACTGAACTAGTATATATTTGTTTAGGGGCCAGCTAAAGGAGGCCTCCGGGTGCCGGAATTTTTGCTACATTGAAGACCTGTTGGTGACCTTCTGCTGTTGTTTTTTATTTGGTCGGGTTGTTGTCTCTTTGACACATTCCCCATTTCCATTCTCAATTTTAATGAACTCAAAATCGTTCAAATTTTTTTTTGTCGTGTTTTTGAATTTCCAGATCGGCGCAGAAATCTACTTCCGTTTCCGGTCTTGTTTACATGAGACTGTGAATAAAATGTATATTTGTCAGTCTAAGAAAGGAACTAATACTAATTCATTTTTAAAAAATGTTTGTTATTAAAAACCGTTACCTGATGACATTGTTTCTTTGTTTACATTGAATATGACATGTATGACGTCATAATTTAAATAACGTCACAATAAAAATCCCTAACAAAAGACCCAATATCGGAAACGTTAGGGTATTCCTGTTTCCCTTTTTAACATTGTTGATTTTAAAAAAAAATCATAGACTTCGTCCCCATTCACAGGTAGTTCCTGCTTCATACTATACATGCTATAATAATACCCAATAATCTTGAAAAGTTGTAATAAAAACATAATCAACCTAGTTGGTTTATACTTATCTATATAAAATATATACAAAGGCCTTTTTTATTTATTTTAACATACATGTACACCTTTCACATTATAATTTATAGTAAAAATCATAAACTTTTATGAATTACAATACAACTTAACATTAATCCCAGCTGACCAGGCGGCTTGAACTTTTGATGCATACATCAATCACTTTTCCATTGTGGCATCAAATTTTTTGTATTGTGACATCAACATTTTACAGGAACCTGTGTGATATCCAGTAATGGCAGACAAATAGCGATAAGGTGTATTATACATATGTATATCTTTATTTTTATTCCTTATAAATATATTTTTTTATTTGGGCCGGATCGACGTGGGGCCAGATCAATGTGGGCTAGATCGACTTGGGCCGGATCGATGTGGGACCAGATCGACCTGAAAGCGTACCAACAATGCAACATGACCAAACTATTAACCAATTTTTATTTCACTTTACACTAAATAAAATTCGCTTTGTAAATTACCAGTTAACAGTTGTCTGTGGTATGATTACCAATGAGTCTAGATAACTGTTGTAGACCTGGGGATATAAAGGTAGTCTAACTAGTTGAGTTAGGGAAGATCTTCTTTGGCTCAATTGGTTAGAGCGCTGCCTATAGATCCCGAGATTGAGGGTTCAAATCCCGCTGGTACCATCCATGGATTTTCACATCATTGGCGCTGCGAGCAATTACTACTTGTACAAACAAGTGTATAGAGGTGCCTGGCAGTTTGATATGGGGTCATGGTGGTTGACCAGCGGTCATAGGATGACCATGACATATCTAGGTGGAACTGGCCAGAGGATTTCCGAGTAGACGTCTCTGGGTTGTACAGGTAGTGGACCTGTGAGTTGCTCGGATGGATGGTACGCAGCCCGAAAAAAGAAAAAGGGGAAGAGTGTTGTAGACCTGGGGATATAAAGGTAGTCTAACTAGTTGAGTTAGGGAAGATCTTCTTTGGCTCAATACACCTTATCGCTATTCCCGGCTGACCCTGCCGCTTGAACTTTTGACGCATACAACAATCACTTTTTCATTGTGGCATGAGCTATTTTGTTTTATGACGTCATAATTTTATGGGAACCTGTGTGATATTCAGTAATGGCGGACAAATAGCGATAAGGTGTATTGGTTAGAGCGCTGCCTTTAGATCCCGAGATTGAGGGTTCAAATCCCGCTGGTACCATCCATGGATTTTCACATCATAACGTTGATTTTATATGGGGACGAAGTCCCCAATTACGGTCATACGGTAGAAAAATCAATAAAAAAAAAAAAAAAAAAAACAATCGGGGAAAATTTCCCGAATTTTTCATTGTACTAATGAACTCAAAATCGTTAACTTTTTTTTCAGATCTACTTCCTGTTCCGGTTTTCCCCGCATTTGCGCAGATAACTGTCTTGTTTGCATGAGACTTTGATTTTTTTTTTTATTTATCAGTCTAGTAAAAATAAAATATAACATTGGATCTCAATTCAAATTCAATTTTTTAAAATAATTGTTTGATATGAAAAAAACGTAACCTGATGAAAGCGTTTCTTTTGTTTACATCAAATATGACGTCATAACTTAAAGAACGTCACAGCTAATTCCCTAACAACAGAACCAAAATCGGGAACGTTACGCACGGTATTTCGTTTTCTTTTATCAACATTTTGAATGAAAAAAATAATACATACAGACTTCGTCCCCATTCACAGGTTATGCCTGCCTCATATTATGATCAGTAGTACCAGGAACATATATATTGATATACTGTTCCCAGGTAGTACTCAGGTACTTACTTGAATAAATTGGCCTCCTTCCCATCAAATTTGTCATGCAAGCCATAGCAAAGCCACCCCCTCCTAGAATGAACTCAGCCAATCGAAAATCAAATGATGGATATCTGTGCTCATGGGTCATTTCGTTCATGTCGTAGTTACTCATTTTGAGGAAAGTTGTTTAATTAAAAAAAGCCAGAAAATGTCAAAGTCAAATGTCAAAGTCGATTCATTTGTTCAATTGTATCCCATAAAATGCTATTTTATAAACGTCCCCCAGACTAAGATGGAAACGTTCTAAATTAAGTTCAACGGATTCTTATTCCGTTTAAGATTAACAATTACATACAAATTTAATTCTTTCAGCTAGTAATTAATTTTAAATACCAGAAATTTAATTATTTGTATGTTAATAAGCATTGTCAACATCTATATTATGATATGGACATACTAGATTGTTCTCGATAATTGTAGCATTTAATTTAGTATGTCACAAAGGAAAAAGGGGGAATATTAGAATCTTACCATGATTGAATAATGACAATATTTAGGGTTTTTATCAATTTTCTGACATGTCATCAGATACAAGTCACATAAGCAAGTCATCCTTGTCTTGTGCAAAGTCATTTCTTTCAAAGAAAAAGTATGGACGTTCCTTTGCCAATTTTTTGCTCTTTTTAAAACTTTCACCTCATAAACAAAGTGAAGTGATAGATGACTTTATACATTGTATGACAGAATGGACAAATCAATTGATCTCGGAAGAAAGAATTGATGATCTGTTTAAATGTTATGACCAGGCATGTGAAATCCTCCCAGATTGTGAATCTATTCTAAATAATATTGGAGCTCAGCTGTTTAGGTAAAACTTAAACAACATTGTTAAAAGCAAAACAATCATACATGTACATTGTACATGTATATCGATAAAAACCATAAAGGCACTATCTGTCAAATTCGTTTTCACAGATTTGACTGAAATGCTCAATTTAAAACCATGTTAAACATTTATCATAATTAGTAATTATAGCTTGTAGTATAAAAAGAGGGGGATGGACATTTAACAGGACTGATTCGTCACTGCTTGATACATGTAACTCTGCATAGGCGGATCCAGGGGGGGGGGGGGGGGCCCGGGCCCCCTCTTTTGTGGGAAAAATTTGATTGCTTATATAGGGAATCATTGAAGCATGACTGGAGCGGGCCCCTCTTAGGTCAGTCAGCGCCCCCCTTAGGAAGAGTTCTGGATCCGCCACTGCTCTGACTAAAACAAAATCAGCCTATCACAAAATCGTACTTGTACATTTATGTTACAGTTAGTGGAAAAATTCACTGAATATTTGATGTATTGCTGCAACCAAATGTTTTCCTTTGATTTGTGTAGTAGAAGATAAGAATGCAATGTATTTATCTTTAATAATTGATATTGTTTTACAATTTTATTAATTCTAGTCAGTCAATTTAAGCAGTACCTATTTTATTCAGACTTGGCTACGTTGATGAAGCAGCCCTGTACATCAGAACTATATATATATATATATAGTATATATAAATCTATTTTATTCAGACTTGGTTACATTGAAGAAGCAGCCTTGTACATCAGAAGATCTATACAGATAAATCCAGATTACACAGCAGCCAGACAGAATTTAGAAAATGTCTGCAGTCATCTGGTTGAACGCTGGCATTTCCGAATGTTGAATGATGTGAGACGTAATTGTGCCTACCGTATTGCAATACGTAGAGCAGCACAAAGAGGTCATAGATCAGTGTTAGATATAGGCTCTGGAACAGGAATCTTAAGGTAAAAAATAACCTTGCATTTTATAAATCATTTGATTAATATGGTAAATGTATTTTGGAATAAAAGGAGATATTGACTATATATATGTTTATGAGGTACATGTACTAAGCTGCTGATAAATACAAAATGTATACTATCACATAAAAAGTAAAATCACAAAAATACTGAACTCCAAGGAAAATTCAAAAAAGAGAGTCCCTAATAGCTAATCAAAGGGCAAAATGAAATGATAAAACACATCAAACAAATGGACAACAACTTAGGGTACATAAAATTGATATGAATATGTATTAAATACTATTATCAGGTATGAAAAATAGATATTATATCTCATTTTATTCATAAATACTGTGAACATCTTTGATTTTGTAGTTTGAGAAATAAAATGATTTTTTTGTGTTCTTTAGTTTTGAAATATAATACAATATAATGTTATTGTTTCAAATTTACAATTCAAAGTCAATATTGACCATACACTTGTTTTGCCCTTAAAGTTTGATGGTTCCATACATTCTTTGTATTTCTACATTCATATATTTTTATGGCTTCACAACGACGTGATATTCCGTCATTCCGCAACAAACCATTATATAGAGTTTTTTATGGCCACACAAAGTGTCTTTCCATCATTCCACAACAAACCATTATATGGAGTTTTTTATGGCACAGCAACAAATTGTCATTTCGTCATTCCGCAACAAACCATTATATGGAGTTTTTTTCTAAACGCCTTCAGATATTGGGCTGATTTTTGGTATGTGAGTTAACCATGATGAGTTACAGATCAAGTTTAAGTTTTGTTCTGCTCCACTCCACTAATTTTTGCAGAAATTACGGGCTATGGACTTTGAGGAATTTTAGAAAATCACAGTTATACAGACTTTTTTTCTTAATGCCTTCAGATATTGGGCTGATTTTTGGTATGTGCGTTACCAGTGTTCACTGTATTTATGAATAAAATGAGATATAAAATATATTTTTCATACCTGATACTAGTATTAAATAGTTGTTAATAGTTGTTAATTTCTGTGTCATTTTGGTCTCTTGTGGATAGTTGTCTCATTTGCAATCATACCACATCTTCTTTTTTTATATAACCATGATTAGTTACAGATCAAGGTTTTAAAAGTTTTGTTCGCTCCGCTAATTTTGGCTGAAATTACAGGCTTTGAACTCTGATAAATTATTGAAAATCACAGTTATACAATTTTTTTTATGAGACTACCATCATGTTTATGTCCACATGTGTTAATATTGAAATTGCAGATTTTTCAACTTTTTTGGGACAGGGCCATTTGTGTCGCTTTGACACATCTAGTTTTACTTACAATTTATTTGCCATGAAGGCTGGTATAACAGAAATACATGCATGTGATAAGTCCAAAACGATGTGTGAGATTACCAATGATGTCTTACTTTAGGTCAACATATGTATATAAAAAAGAAGATGTGGTATGATTGCCAATGAGACAACTATCCACAAAAGACCAAAATGACACAAACATTTACAATTATAGGTCACTGTACAGTCTTCAACAATGAGCAAAGCCCATACCGCATATAGTCAGCTATAAAAGGCCCCGATAAGACAATGTAAAACAATTCAAGCGAGAAAACTAATGGCCTTATTTATGTAAAAAAATGAAAGAACTTATTTTACTTTCAGTTTATTTGCCATGAAGGCTGGTATACCAGAAATACATGCCTGTGAGAAGTCCAAAACTATGTGTGAGATTGCCAGTGATGTCTTCCAAGCCAACAAAGCTCAAGATACAATTGATTTGATCTGTAAAACATCTACAGACATCCTAATTCCAGAGGACATTCCTGACAGGTAGGTTTGTTTCAGCTGTGACCATGGTAACACACAAATAGTACACAAGTTAAAATCAGTATCTATGGACATTCCATGGCTACACATTAACATACTATAGATTCATTTATTTTCTCAGGTACCAATTTTTTCATGGATTAAGGATAACTTGCATGTATGTGGATATTTTATTGCATGATTTTGATGAAATCTGATCACAATCCAATAGAAAATATATCATTTGTTGAACATTTAATTTTGGGGTTCATTTGTAACCACAAAATCCATGAAAAGTGGAATTCAGCGAATAATAATGAATCCACAGTACATTCATGGGTTGATAAAATTTCATTAGTAATATTTTATAGGAGATATGAGACAGCAAACTCACCATGTTAAAATTAGAACATATATATAAAATGGTATTTGATGTTTAATCTCTGTTATAGAGTATCATTGGTAGTGACGGAGACATTTGATGCAGCTTTGTTTGGAGAGAACATTGTCAGTACAATACAGCATGCGCTACAGAACTTAATGATTTCATTGGATGAAGAAAAGGAAGAGGTACTGTGTATTAAATATATCGTAAATACCACAGCAGAAAAATAACATACTTGAACAACTGTCAAAAGCAAAATTGATATGATATTTCAAACAAATCAATTTTCTAAAGTATCGGCTAACTTGAACATAATTGTGGGTAAGGTTTATTAAACACCTATGTCAGAACGTTTTTTTATTTCAGCTAAAATTTGTAAGTGGCTTGGGTTGTTAGAAATTTCAATGTTGTACTTGCTAAAATAATGAAAATCAAAAAGAATAGTTTAGATTTTGATAGAATATGAATATTCCGATAGATTTCCAACTCTGAAGAACATGACATGTATATGGACCATAATTTGCTATTGGGCTCCGTTTCCTATAACTATAGAAAAGTGATAAAATGTGAATTACTGTAAGAAAAGTTGTAACTACATCTAAAGATGCCATTATTTTTATCAACATACAAGTGTATGCTACTCTTCCCTAGAAAAAAAATTAAAATATACGAATTTCAAAGATTCTACAACCGTATTTTTGTGTCGTTTCTCGCGTTACTTTTTGCTTCCGAAGAGCATAACGCTGACTGATTTATAGCTAATCGTCACCGGCAAATTCGTAACTTTTGCTTTCAAATAACAAAGAACATCGACCAATAAGAATAGTGAGAAGAAAATGCCGAGAACTATAAATATTTATGTAGCAGATGTAAGAACAGTGGCGTGATTTTTGTGTCCGATTTCGTAACGCAATTTTTAGATGATGTTATCTGCTTTGTTGTAATAGAATTCTTAAAAACAATATGCAAATATGAACTCTCGCGAGATGTTCAAACAGGTAAATCCGAGATGATTTACATTCTTGTTTTGATCTTCGTAATAATTAAGTAAGAAAATTACGTTATCGTTATGCGTTACATTTCACACGAAACAGAAGTCCAGTTATTTATTAAAATTGTTTTTGTCCTTAAGTTCTAATAATTTCCTGTCATACGTGAAACATGTGACTAACATGTGATAACGCCATTACGGCCGGATGTACAAAATACTAGGTCTAAACATTGTTTTTGTTTCCAACGGGATGTTAGCAAACATAATCTGTAGACTTGTTTCGTCTTGTTTAAAAGAGGAAAATACAATTGTCAAAGAGATTGCGCCGGTGGTCTGTTATTTTTCCTATGTGCATAATGTTACATACGATCCTGTGTGAAAATAAATGCCCAATGACTTGACAAAATCGATTTCATATTTGACAGACGTTAGAACACACTTCGTTTCCCGATAATGACGTGAAGAGTCCTTGGAAAAATCAATTGAAATTACGTCTCTTATCATTGTACCAATGCTCGTTGGATTGATTTAACTTCAGCAGTAAATATTACTGGATATTTTACCATGCATGACTTGAAAGGAAGTACTTTATTGATTTTAGCCCACTAAAGTAGGTAAAAATGTGGAAACCATGTAGATGGTGTACAGGTCACAAGTATCACATTGTGCCTATTTTAAAGATTTTAATTCCAAGTTAAAAGTTTTTTTCTTTACTGGATTTAAAGAATGTTACATTGCCAATGATTTGGAATAAATTGTATATAACTGGAATATCAAAACCAAATATAAATACATTTTTTTGGCTTAAACATCAAGATACAACGATTATGGTATCCTGTATCAATGAAGAAAATATGGAAAATTCTGAATAAATTGTACTAATTGTTTTCAAAACAAGCACATATTTAGGAGTTTTATAATACTGTTACATTTAAGATGGATTTTAAGAAAAAGTATACTGTTCAGATTATTTTAAGCAGATTTTGCAATAAAATAAAACTAAAAAAATGCTTTCAGTTTCTTATGGTTTCCTGTCAGGTTTAAAAAAAACTTTAATATAACATTGAAAATAGATTTTAAATATTAACATGAACCAAGTAACACTAGTAATGGTGTTTATTTATGCCTTTTGAATTATATTGTGCAAAATAAAGAAAATAAAGATTGGTTTCCTGTTTGGTTTCATGTCACGTAAACGGTGAATCAAAATGTATTAATTTTTTCTCGAAAAACTCAATTGCTCCATTCATACTATTCTAACACCAACACAACCCACAAAATAAAAGTTAAAATTTTAGAACTTATAAAAAAGGATACAAAAAGAAACCAAAGGCTGAATACCAAATTATGGTCCATATTTAGATTCTGTTTAAAGGGAAGTAACTTTTCATGTTAATTGTCTCCCCTATTAACTTTTCTCTCTCTCATGTGCATGCACTTACTATTATTGATCTATTGTAATAAAAATAATCATTGTATGAAATTATAAACCGGCGCTGGTTCATAATTGGTTATTTACAGAAATTCTATTTTAAATACCTTATAATTTCTAAGGAATGTTTCAGAAAATACTATGTCCACCAAGGCAAGGCTATTTAAAAAAAAAAAAAATTGTAAGTGAAATAACATAATGCAAACTGAGTTTTGTTCTAATTCATTATTATTTCTGCAGGTGGTGGGGGTAAAAAATGCGCCGTCCCTGGAGGAAATAGTATTTTCATGAACAGCCCGAAGTTACTTATGTCAGTTTAAACTACAACAGTCAGCAAGCTTTGTTTATAGAAAAAAACTATGCAGTGGTAGAATCTATGTCATGTATATGTTTATGTAAAACTTAACTCATTGAAACTTTTTTTCATAGTTGAACCCTACAGTTATACCATGTGGAGCTACAATATATGTATGTCCAATAGAATGTGAAACAATTAGGAACAAAAATAGGTACTTTTTTTTATAATAGACAAGATACAAATGATTTTTACAGACAAGACTAAAAGCTCATAAAAGCTCACCAAAGGACAATTTCAAATGTTTAGATAACATGAATGAATAGTTTACACAACAAAATGAAGTTATGCAAGAATCTCATATATTGTCTCATATATACCAGTTGTCAGTGACTTGTAATTTTAAGTGCAAGCAGTGATTTACGAATGTTCAGTAGGTCAAAAATGACAAAGTAAAGTTAATAATAAGTTTATGGAAATGAAGGAAAAGTAGTTTTGAAAAACAAGAAAAGATGTTCAATAGATAGCATGACAAAGCACTATTTGAGACACAGCAAAAAAAGTTGGAGATTTGTGACAAATATATGTTGTGATGGTCAACCTAGCAACATGATCAAGCCAAAACTTAAAAAGAAGACTTCAAGTATACACCTATCTACAATTGGGACACAGAAAACACCTGAGATCAAAAGTACAAAATAAAACACAATAGTTTACACAACTACACAAAAAAAAAAATTTGCAAAATTTTAATAACATAAATCATAAATGATTTAAAAAAAGTGTATGGAATTGTAGTTGAAACATATACAAAATATCAAATGGACATTTGCAATACAAATATTCAGAACCAAAAATTTTGAAACTTTATCAACTGAACCCTTTGATTCAGTAGTTTCCTTTTATAAGCAACACTACTGTTTTTAAGTCTCATAAAATTATGCTTTTTTTTACAGGTTTTTATTTTCAGGTTTACAGAATGTAGACATTGCATACATTCCTATACACTGTACAACGGGTTCAAAGGTTGATCCATACACTACAGAAAATCTGTCAACATTACGAGGGAGTTATAAACCTTTAGCTGATCCAGTCATTCTTACCAAGGTCAATTTTACAAGTTTAGAGGTTAGTCTTTGTGCTTTAATCTCAATATGTGAGAATATATTCATTATTGAATTTCATGCTGTGAGTTTGTTAAATAAATAGTTTTACAGGTGTCTATTTTTATAGTTTTTAAAGAAATTGACATTTACGATTTAGAGACATTTATGATTTTCTATAAATTAAACAAAATTAAATTAAAAATTAAATTAAAAATAAATTAAACAAAAAAATAGGGAAGAAAAGACACCAAAGTGATAATAAAACAAAAACCCCAAGAAACAGAGAAAACAAGGAAATAACAGTACATTCATTTATCACCATTTGTGGTGTATATGTTATGTTTTATAGATATTTAATTATGCAAACAAACATGCTTGAAATATTTTTCACTGGACATCAAACAACCAACAATCAATCAATCTGAAATGCACTTCATGTCATTAACTTGTGTTTTAAATAAAAATATTTCTGTGTCATTCATCAGGAATTAGACATTTTATGTAGTGGTATACAGTGGGATGCTGATGTCTCTGTGACAAAGTGTGGTAAGCTGGACGCCATTTCAATGTGGTTTGACCTTCACCTTGATGAGGACATCTCAATATCAACAGATCCAACCAATAAAAACTGCTGGGAACAAGCTATTTATCCTGTGCTGCCCTCTAACTTCTGTTATTGTCAGAATGGGCAAGGTAGGAGTATTTATTAATTCATGGGAGACAACTCATATTACAAATAAATGGTGAAAGGCTTATTTTGCTTTACAGGTATCAAATTCTATTGAAATGATCCTCTTAAGGTGGTATGGGTGTCTTCCTCCATCTTGGATTGTAAAAAACAGAGAATCAAAGGTCCAGATTTTCCATCAAGATAGCAAAATTTGATGCAGGAATGCAGATGTTTAATGTACATTTTCATTTAAAAGTACCAATTTATAAGAATATAACTTCTAAATATTGATATTTTTGCAAATGTTAATTATTTTTAGTTGTTTTTATTTTTTTTTAAATTGGCATTTTAAGGGGAGGTAACTCTAAAAAAGTGCATTTTCTGAAGGATTCTGTATGGAATTTTCCTATTTTGTATTTTAGCCGGAAAAAACGTACGGTGACCCTATCTTTTCTTTTGATATTCTCAAAGCAGTGTCTGAAAGCTATCTTTTCCTGAAGTATTTAACAATTCTATCATTTTGTTTAGTTTCTAATCACAAAATGGTGTTTTTTCCTGTATAATCCATACAAAATGTGTCATTTTGTCCCGTCCTGTAGCTTGAGAAAATGCGCGGTGACCTATCATTTTTATTATATTTTTCAACATGTATCAATAGATACAACGTTTTGGCAAAGTATGAACAAATTCTATCATTTTTATTTTAGACTCCCATACCACCTTAAATTAATGAGGACTATACATTTAATATACCAGTTTTGCTTAGACATTTTAGAAGAATGGTTAATGCAAAAACAAATGGTTTTTCTCAGAAAATCTACAGAAAAGATGATGGCTATGTTAGTATCATAATACATCTGAAAATAATTGTATATTATACAAATATATCATGCTTACAAGGGGTATTTGCCAAAAATACCGGTTGAGAGGTACAAATTTCAAGAGCCGATAGGCGAGGGAAATTTGATTACCTCGAAACCGGTATTTTTGGCAAATACCCCTTGTAAGCATGATATAATTGTTTAATTCCACCGAATGTTCAACCCCAGTTAGTTTATTATAATCAGGTATCATATGTTATTTCTACTTGAATGTATAATTTTTGTATACACTGCCGCTGTGCTATTTGCGCAGTCAAATTGCATTGACCGTATAATCATTTCTTATCATAATTTTTTTATGTAAAGTCACTAGCTGAACTTTTTATGATAATTTGCTGATTCTCGGCTGACTACTACATTTAGTTACAAGTGGATTCCAGTTTTATGTGACCAGTTGACAATTCATTTCCATTGAATTTTATTTATGACGTCATTAAAAGTACAGGTTCCCTGGTTTTTACGTCATTCAATAATGATGCTTTATCCTTAAAATATTCCAGCTGGAACCATAAATTTAAAATGACCATGAATTTGTCATATTAGAATAGAAATAATTCATTGAGTTATTTTTAGACATGGTGTTCCCTATCTGCCATGGTACTTGCTAGGGTATTCCCCATCTGCCATGGTATTTGCTAGCAAATACCCCGGCACATGGAATTCCTTAATGACAAATACCCCGGCATAGAAAAGAAAATCTCAATACATAGAAATTGGTAAAATATACCAGGGCTCTCATCCAATCAAAATACAGCATTATTACATAAGGTGGAATTGATAACATAAAACAATTTTGAGCAATAAATTTTTTAAAGTTTCTACTGAAATAATGTTGACTTAATTTCATAGAAGGGAGACAAATCATACTACACAAATAAAAATGGTTAGATGTTTCTTTTGTCTAGTTTTTGTATTAATTTCTATAGAAATATTCCTCTTAGATTAATTAGGACTATTCATTAAGAATTGGTGTTGAAGGGAATGAGTGGACTTATAACATGTATAATATCCCCAAAAACCAAGAAACTTTCTTTTAGAAAATTTGCATACATAATGACATAAATGATTTTCAACTCGTGTAAAAAAATACACAAATTTCTTTTCCTACATTTTTGTCCATTATTCAAATATATCACAATAATAAATGCATACAATACACTATGCAATAATTACTGAATTAACTGTATTTAATATTTTTAATTATTATTGTTGATACGAAATGCTACAATGAATAAATTCAACTTTTTGAAAAGTCAACTAATTTTTTTGCAGTGCAGAATAATTACCAGATCCGTAGTGGAAGTAAGCTCCATTTGTGTTTCAATCTAGATGGAAACTACCTGTATTTAAATTCTTGCCAAGTGAAAGACTCAGATACAATAAGTTGTGATGTGGAAATGGCGGAAAACTTTGTATTGCAGAACTATCATGATCCGGTTTTACTAGAAAGGACAGAAATCTCAAAATTAAACAATCTGGATATGAACAGAATCTATTGCCAGGCGATTGAAAAATATGTGATAAAAGGCGAAAGTGAAAATGTTTCCGTTTTAGACATGTGCTTAGAACTATCTCTTTTGACAATTCAACTTTTAAAACAGGGGATTTCCCATGCTACTCTGTTGGCAAGGAAGGAAGTTCATAATGATATCATTAGAATAGCCATGAACAATGACCTTGACCTAAGTTGTCTATTTATAGAAGATAATGTTAGGAGTGTATCTAATTTGCATAATTTGTTGGTGTGTGATATAATAGACACATGTGGAGCTTTGAGACAACAGATTTTGGAAGATATAGCTTTGCTCAGGTTGGTACACATCTTTGCCCAGGATTTTCAGTCCCGTTCTTACATTTTTTGGTGAAGACTTCTCCTACATCTTGTCATTTTGCATTTCCTGCACAAATGCATGAAAGTTTTTTTTAAATTTTAAAACTTAAGAATTAGGCCATCTAAAATTAATTAGTAGATTTTCATCCAATTTTTTGAAAAAAATGGGGCCGGTGGGAGGATTTTATTTTTTAAATTTTATTTCATATGAAACCCTTGTCACAAGTTTTTCATACCGCGGGGTATATGCTAGTGGAAAACAAGCATGTATAATGTACATGCTGTTTAAGGAATCCGAGACTATTTTTTAAACTCTTAAACAGTTAAATAAAAATCCCTGATTGGCAACCACTGTTATACATGTAATAGCCGCTTTAGAAACCTATTTATAGTATACATCAAAGAGAAGAGAAATGCTCTCCTCAGTTGGACCAGACCTACACCAAATTTATTTTGCATTCTAATTAATAGTTTGTTGTCCACATAAAATCAATAAAATGTATTGGTACAATTGTATGCAACACAAGTATTATGAGTACAAAATAAAATGTAAACTCAGTATGGAAAGAAATTATGATGTAAAACATGAACTTAACCAAAAAGTAGTTGTTGTTTAATGACTAAATTGAGGGTATTTGGACAGTTACAGAGGGTGTTTGCTGTTTGTTGACTTTTTTTCTCTCAATATACGGTCATAAATCAAACAAATTCGTGCTTGTGTCAATTTCTTTAATCCCATCATGTTTTTTGTACCAAATTGTCCTACGATTCTTGCGCTTTGGATATCATTCACAGGTCAAATTTCCTGACACAAAGTCATCGTATAAATAAAGAAAAAAACACGGTTTTCGATTCATTTGTGACTACCGCAATCTGCGTTAAATGACAAGGCGTTTTACTCGTTACTCGAATATTTCACGCCCTTCTCGTTATCAATCTCCATTCTTGGTAGATGATGTTGTCATTATAGAGCAGCAGAATATGTCGACTCAATCATTTCGTTAGATTACTCATAGAAATACAAAAACGAAATTTGAAGCAGGAAAGGTCGAATGAAACGAAACTATCTATGGTTCCTGGTAAGGGACATGAACAAAATACGAAAATAGTTTTTTTGTTAAATAAAAAAAAATCGGGGCGGGACAATTTCAGAGGGGCGGGTGGGGATGAAAATCTAGCAAATAATTTTAATTGGCCTTACCTTGTAACAGAAATTTATTTTTGTCATAAAATCTGAAAAGTCATTCTGTTGCCCATTGTTACAGTATTGACTTTAGAATCTGCATTTCTTACATTGTCTTATTATTATAATAGATTTGTTAAATGCAAATTTGTCTGCCATTACCTAAAGTCAAACAAGTTCCCATAAATAATTATTAACATTCTACATCATAATTAAAATTGATTGTTGCAGCACCCAGAGGTTTTTTTGGAGACGGATTACAACTCTTTCTGAGCAAATTCAGCTAAATACCCAAAAGTATATATACTTCTATTTTTTATTTTCTAACTTATTAGTTGTTACTAGAAATTCAAATAAATTTTGACTTTTCACAGGGTGACCAGCTTAACCAAAGAAGGAAGAGTTATGCCTGGGAGAGTTACTATACATGGAGTTTGTGTTGAGTCTGTAGATTTACAGAGAGACAGTGCTGTCATTAATGATGAAGTCACACTGGGATTCACTGTTGCGAAATTTATGAATGATTTTCAGGTATTTTGTAATAAGAGATGATCCCTATATATCATGTATATACTCATGACTGAAATTTGGTGTTTCATTTCTGTACTCTTTTTAAGGTTAAATAACTGTCAGACTAAGATCTGAAATAACTGAACAGTATATTTTGACAGTAAAATACAGATATTGAAATTAAAATAACATAACATAACATCTAAATTATGCAAACAACTCAAAATCTATGAGTTATGTCTGAACAAACAGGACTTGTAATTTCAAAGATATGCCTAATACAATAGCATAATAAATATCATAGGTGGTTCCCCTTTAATCTGACTAAGACCCCGTTCACACTAGCAATATTTTTTATCGATCTTATTTGAAGCGATCTAAATAAAACCAGTTAGCGTTCACACTGTTTTTAACCATAACGATCTCTATCGGCCTAATCTGAACCACTGCGTTCACACTACAATTAAAAACGCAATCGATCTTACCTTTTTACCCGTAAAAATGTAAACATAAGTCATTGTGTATAAATAGAACTGATTTATCAAATTCATGTGTTGATACACTGATACACACATTTGAAAAAAAGGTTATTGTTCTCTTGAATCACTAGTTAAAATTTTGATACTGGTGTTATTGCAGTTTTCTTTAATTTTGAAAAAATAACTGTAGCTATGAAGTTACAAAACGATGCCGGAAAAACTGCGGTTCCTGCAAAGAAAAAAAACAACATAAGACACAGTTTTCGCAAATCTATACTACGGCGGAGACAAAATGTTTTCAGTTTGTTTAAAATGTCTCAGTTTAACAGCGAAATACGGGTTAAACAACGAACCTCTGAGATAGTTTTGCCGCCATACTTGCGCATACGTTATTTTCGATTCAATCGTACTGCGTTCACATTTAAAGTAAGATCGGTTTAATTTAGATCGATTCAAACTAAACTACCTCTTTTGGTGTTTTAGTTTAGACCGATTGAAGATCGATTCAAAGCGTTCACACTAGCCCTTAAACCGATCTATATTGAACCGGTCTAGTTTAAATCGTTAAAATGTCCTAGTGTGAACAGGGTCTAAATCACACTCAAACATGTACCTTAAACTTTGCAAGAATTGTAAAGTCAATAGACCATGACTGAGGGGACACAAACAAATAACCTCCATGAAAATAACATGTGCTGATGCTTTTACAACTGCATACACATACCAAATATCAGACTCATTAAGTGGTTCTCCATAAACTGACCAATTGACAAAATTTTACAAACTACTGCCATTGCCTGAAACAGTAATTCCCTTTTACATGCTGTCAAGGGGAGACAAAAATGGCTTTATATTATCAATATTTGAATATTCATTCTACAGTGTGCATACTAATATTATTCTATCTTTAATTTTTTAGATGACAACTCATGTTGACATTGATCTATTAGAGTTATCCCACAGAAAACTATCATCACCATTTGAACTACTAACCTTTGACCTCAATGAAGAAATTTCAGAACATCATCCACCATCTTTTTTGAAAATGGAAAATAAGGTGAAGGTTGTTTCTGAGGAAACAGGTCAGGTGACTGCTGTTGTGTATTGGTTTGAATTTGAACTGTATGATGGGATACATTTTACTACATTAGATACTGTCTCCCATTGGAAACAGGCAGCCATTATGATGAAACCAGCAGAGGAACCAGTTCTAGCTGGACAGGAACTTTCTTTACATGTGACATTAGAAAATAGTTGTTTGAATATAAAAATGGAGTCATGTGTTTAAATTAAAATTTTAGAAAAGCCAGTAATATTTTTTGAAAGATTTGTCAATTGGGATATTTATGTATAACAAATTCAGGATGAAAGGTAAACATTGATGAAACAGCAACCCAGTCATATAATGTTAATAGCAATAGACATTAAGAGGTCACCAGTCTTAAACAAGCATAAATTATGTGACGAGCTATTCATTGATCAGAGAGATTACAAAAGTGTTTAATTATTCGCATTAGAAGATCTCCGTCATCAACATAAAACTATAAATAGAACAAAATAATAAAAGACAATATTTGAACCATAGGTACCAGTTTCAAGTGACTGACAGAATCATAAAAAAGAGGCAGTTTTAGAAAGCATGGCCATGTTAAAAAGAATAAAAACGGAATTACAAATTTCTAAATCTGAAGTTCACTAAACCCTTGACTAAGACCTGTGCTGAAGAAATGCAGCCAGTTTCTCTTTGAAATCTTCATTATTTATTACTTAGGGGCCCTAAATAGCTTACATAGCAGTTTTGCTCATGATTGAAGGCCATTGGATCACCTCTAAATGCTTACTTCTACATCATTTGGTCTCTGGTGGGGAGTTATTTCATTGGCAGTTTCATTGGCAATCATACAACATTCTATTGAATAAGTGGATAGGAGAGTAGTGCAATACTCATTGCTGTATAGGAGAAAACGCCATGGTTAATTTTTCAAATCCAACCAAACTCTCCATATTCTTTATCATACTAATAATTAGCAATCTGAGTGAAAAATAAAAATAAAAAATTAAGATATTTTTATTTGTAAAAATATTGAATAATATATATATACTTCAAAACAAAACTGTAAAATAAGAGGTACAAAAATACAAATCTTTTTAATGTGATTGTAAAGTCACACATACATGTAACACTCATATAAAAGGTTGTGTTTGTCTTGTCTACAATGAAAGTATTGGATTATTCATAATGTTAAGTGTATGTGATACTTACAGTAAAACATTGGATTTCACCTTTTTCTTCGAGATTTTCAAAATAAAATCAATTATGGTCAGTAATCATGGTGAGTTAAACACTGGCAAGGCATTTCAGCATCCGATGTTTGTATAAAAGAATCAGTTATATATTAAATTAAAGAGATATACGAGATCAAAACCTAACATTATACATTTAACCAATGGACATCTAGAAAAAATATTAACTTCTGAAGTTTATATATTTCATAAATACCAAGTTTCATAAATTGCTGAAAAATTCAATTTTCATGGAAAACAGATATTATGGTTTTGACAAAGTCTGCATAAAATTCTTTATAAATTAACATGATTCATGTACCAAAAATTAACCAAAAGTCTGAAGAATCTATAAACATTAATCTTTGACACCAGTACTATTTCTATGAAAGTATTGTTAGTCGAAAGGAGTCATACTTTTAAAAAAAAATTATCAACGATTAAAATGACAACATCCATTTGTAAAACATCACAAATGTATTACCAGTAATCACTTGCACATTGATATCGTAAAAAATATTCAACTTTATAACATAATCACAACGATTGAAATTCATTAAAAAGATCAAATTCTAACAAAAAACTTTTACATTCATCACAAAGATCAAAATTTAACAAATCAATATGATTTATATTCATAACAAGAACATGAAGAATGTGTCCCAAGTACACAGGTGCCCCATCCACACTATCATTTTTAATGTTCAGTGGACTGTGAAAATAAGATAATAAAATCTCTTATTTGGCATTAAAATTAGAAAGATCATATCATATGAACATGTGTACTAAATTTCAAGTTGATTGGGCTTAACTTCATCAAAATCTACCTTAACCAAAAACTTTTAACCTGAAGCGGGACAGACAGACAGACGCACGAATGGGCAGACACACAGACCAGAAAACATAATGCCCATAACTGGAGCATAAAAAAGAAGATCCAACTTTCACATAATCAAATCAATTTACACAATTTCTTTCTAATCCCAGAAGTCACATAAATATACTGGTATACGCTCTGAGAAATTAGCTGGAGCATTTAAAAGCATATCACAGACTATATGTTATATCAAGTTAAACTGAAAACTAAACTTGGCACAAAATGATAAAAAAAATGTATAAATTATTCCTATGTCTTCAGTAAAAATATCAACAAAAGAAAAACAACACATATATAAGGGTCTGGATGGGGTAATTCATATCTGTATGCTTGAATTTTGTAGGTAATTTTTCTAGATATTCTTTTTATTTTTTGTTGATTTTTTTCTCTATTCTTTATCTTGATCTTTAAACAAAAATTTGGTAAACTTGATAGGTTCATTATCTTGATATTTTGATACACATATTGATGATTCTTTTATTTTGTACATAAGTTTTGATGATATTTTGATTTTGTACACAAGTATTGATGATACTTTGATTTTGTACACAAGTATTGATGATGCTTTGATTTTGTACACAAGTATTGATGATGCTTTGATTTTGTACACAAGTATTGATGATGCTTTGATTTATGTAGACACATTTTGATTATGCTCTTGTACTTATATAGTTTAAACATTAAAAAGGTGTTTCAAAAGAAAGACATATAAAGACACTATGGCAAAAATATAGAAATGATGGCTAATAAATAGAGATTATGGCAAACTTGTAGAGATTATGGCAAACTTGTAGAGATTATGGCAAACAAATAGAGATTATGGCAAACAAATAGAGATTATGGCAAACAAACAAATAGAGATTATGGTAATTGAGTAGGAATGATGGCAAATAAATAGCCATAAATGGCTAACACATAGACATTATAGCATGGCAAATAAATAGATATAATGACACATCTCTGTTATTTTATCTCCTTCTGTATCAATATTTCAATCAGGAAGTCTATTTAATACGTTGGTATTTTATGAGGAATTCTGGGTAACATTGAGCATGATCGTACACAACCATTTCTCTAAATATCCACTGTCCATCAACCAGCACAGAATCAAACAACTTTGTGTTTCTGCATTCTTTCTTACACCTGAGTGACATGCAAGATCTACATGGAGGCCTCTGCATGCGTAGTGGTTTATCTACGATGCATATCTCACCCATGCACATGCGCGTAAGGAACATGCTTTTGGGTGTCATGTCTCTGTTAGCTCTATCATCTGGGGAAGAAAAAGAGAAAACACATATAAAAGTAAGCAAGTATACTGTAAATTCAGAAATTATTGCGATATTTTCATTGTTGCAAAAAATATGATTGGGTTATAATCACAATAAATTAAACTCTCATTTTGAAATTTTTTATATGAACAAACATGATCTTTCTGAATATCACAAAAAATAAAATCGCATTTCAGTTTTAAGATAACAAAATTGCAATAATATATGAACACAATAATTTCTGAATTACAGTATTTGGAAAAAAGTTAGTACTCTCTAACTAACAAAAAATGTGATATTTTTAATTTGGATAAGAATCAGACGGGAAGTGAAAAAGGTTCTCTTTTTTTAGAACTTGTGTCAAATTATTTTCAATGCTTCAATTGTGTGTACAAGATGTGCATGGTAGTCTATTTTAATCAAAAGTGTCACAAAAGACCCTAAAAAACCTTAATTTTTGCTTACCTGCATACTGATCAGATTTTGTTGAACTTTCCGCTCCATAAACACCCTGACCAAACATAGCATTAGGTCCTGCCATCCGACTGTCTAGGCCTGTGGCTAAGATTATTTCTATATTCTCCGCCTTTGTCCCATGAAAAACATAATGTTCGTTTATTTCTCTGTAAATATCCTTCGTCAAACAAGGATCTATATGATGTGTGGTTAACAGGTGACCTTTGGACTTCCGTAATTGTTCTGGTGAACAAAATATACTGGACTTGGTTACAACTTTTCCAAACATCTGTTGACGGAAACTGGCATATTTTTCGAATAAATTGAGATTCTCCAATCTTTTTACACCCATGACTTTAATTTTATTGTATTTGAGATCAACTAAGCCTGCAGCATCACGTCCATGTTTAAAGGAATCCTCATTCCACGTCTTTTGCACTAACAATCTAATGGCTTGAAAAGTTTTTTGATCGACATCCACCAGTTTGAAAGCACCTTTTGAAGCAAATGTTGGGTCAACTTTCAACTTCCTTAACCTTTCACCTCCAGGAAAATAAGTCCAATATGGAGGAGTCATGAGGTCATTCTGGTACATTTGTATAAACCACTGTATTGTACCTCGTGCAGGCATACGAGGCATTTGAACTAAGTTTAAAGGCATATTTTCTACACTGGCAGGTGCACATGGTTCTCCCTGTTTAGGAGGTTTCGCAATCAAAGTCTTGTCAAGCTTCTCCTTGCCTTTTGCATAGCGAAACATTTTATCTTTGAATGTCTGTTAAGAAAGTAAAGCAGAGTTCAGCATGATTGTATCCTCAAAATAAATGTACAATTATGTGACATTTTGGAACTGGTAAATTTTAACATTGGGCAAATTTCTCTGTAGAAGATTTTTGTTACTGTTAATTTTAAGTTTGAAATTAGTGCCTGCATTTGTTATTGTTAATCCTTGACCACAAATCCAAAGCAATTCCAAATAATATTTTCAAACAAGGATGTGTCCAAAGTACACGGATGCCCCACGCGCACTATCATTTTTCATGTTCAATGGACCGTGAAATTGGATAAAAAATATAATTAGGCATTAAAATTAGAAAGATAATATCATAGGGAACATGTGTACTAAGTTTCAAGTTGATTGGACTTCAACTTCATCAAAAACTACCTTGACCAAAAACTTTAACCTGAAACATGCACTTTCATTTTCTATGTTCAGTGGACCGTGAAATTGGGGTCAAAAGTTTAATTTGGCTTTAAAATTAGAAAAATCATATCATAAGGAACATGTGTACTTAGTTTCAAGTTCATTGGACTTCAACTTCATCAAAAACTACCTTGACCAAAAACTTTAACCTTAAGCCGGACAGACGAACTGACGGACGAATGGAAGGACGAACGGAAGAACGGACGCACAGCACAGACCAGAAAACATACTGCCCCTCTACTATCGTAGGTGGGGCATAAAAATCCCCACTGAAATTTTGAATGGGAGTTTATCATTGCGAAACCTGATACTTACACATTTTTCCAATTAATAAAACAATTGCAATAATTTCTGAATTTGTCAATCATACCACATCTCCTTTATTTTTAAATTTTTAAATGCTTCATGTTTTTTTATTATTGCAAATCAGAAAACTTTTGTGAATTACCTTGAATATGTTTCCTGCTGAAGGGTGCACCACCAAATATATATTTTGTAAAGAGGTATCATCACAATTTCCACTCAGGTATTCTATAATTGACCCCTGGATAGCCTCGGCTGATAATTCTGCTGAGTAGCCCTTCAGGTCAGTTCCAAGAGGGGGTAGAGATATTGAATGATATCCTGACTCTGTAGCCTCCATAAAACACTGCATCAAAAATATGTTGATTGCCTAAAAATAAAAAAAAGGTTGTTGTGTGAATGTACTAAAAAAATAATAGCACCAAGTGCGCTTGGTATTTTGTCGTATATGATAAGTCATTATTGAGTATATTGAAATTATTGCAAAAATAACTAGTGGATAAAAACCTATAAATTATATTGTGTCAAATATGACTGTTGAAAGTCCCAAAATTCTCATATGACAAACCAGAAAATTTTAATAATTAAAAGTGAAGTCACATCCACCAATTATCGCAACAACAATTTAGTAAATATTTTATTTAAGCATACTTGAATTGAGCTATTGTATGACAGTTAAAAAATGAATGCCTTTTATCTTTCTGACACTATGTGATAGTCAAAGCCCCATAACTCTGGAACCTTCAAGTTAGTCTACATTAGACCAAAATCAGTGCCACATCCTCGCTGCTTATTATGGGGCATCTATTTGATAAGGTTCACATAAAATTTTAAATGTAATAGAAAGACAAAGGACAGCAACAAAAAAAAAAACAAAAAGCAAAGGAAAGGCGCTTTTATTGCTGTTCTTCATCTCAAAGTCATAGTGAGACCTTCAACAAGGAGCAATATACTCTCACATCAGTAAATGTGTCATCATATACTTATCTTCAGGAGAATTATCATCTATAACAATGTATTTTACCTGTCTGCATTCAATCTTGGTTGATTCTTTATATATAGGTAGTGCTCCATGATAGACAGCTTTACAGTTGGTCAGATCTGCATTACCTGTCACAGCAATATGTCCGTATTCTATTTTATCTCCAACATTCTGCTTCAATGATAGATGCAGACCAGGCCCTGCCGCTGCACATAGTTCTTTAGACATGGGTGATTTACTCATGTCCAAGTTTTCTAGAGTTTCATTTACTACAACATCACACTGAAAATAGAAAAAAAACCACAATGATACATTGAGACCAGGCCCTGCTGCTACATATACATCAAACCAGGCCCTGTCGCTGCACATAGTTCTTTAGACATGGGTGATTAACTCATGTCAAGGTTTTCTAGTGTTTCATTTACTACAACATCACACTGAAAATCCAAGACATTATAAAAAAAATTGTACATGACCATGACATGCAAACATATCTCAACATTGAGTTGGATGTTATGCAGCTATCAAATAATCAATCATTATCTTTTTCAAAAAATATTCTCCTGCTGTTAAAATATGCATATAACTTTTTATTGGCCTTTTATAGTTACTGTGGAATCATTAATTTTCGTTGGATACCAATTTTCGTGGATTTCGTGGTAACAAGTGAACCATGAAATTAGATGTTCCACGATTGACAAATTTTCTATAGGCTTGTATGTAAACTGCATCAAAACCACGAAATTAAATACCCACGAACATGCAAGTTTTCCCTTATCCACGAAAATTGGTACCCACGAACATAAATGAATCTACAGTAAATAACAAGCTGACTATGAGGTATAGGCTTTGCTCATTGTTGAAGGCCGCACATTGACCTAATTAGTTGTTAATTTGTGTGTCATTTGATTCTCATTTGATCTCATTGGCAATCATACCACATCTTCTTATTCATATTTGATGGCTGTATTAAGTTCAAGATTGCCTGAACATTAAGGATAATTTGAAACTGAAAATGATTTTCATGAAATATGGAAATTTGTCAATCCATGAAATTTTGTTACTTTCCATTTTCCTTTGTTTTACGATATTTTTGCTTTCTTCTACATATAATTTTGGGCTTTCGTTCCTGACTTTGTTTATTTGTAAAATATTCATCATATCCTCTACTTACCACTTGTTTTGTTAATGATCCTCGAACTAGTGTGAACCTAACATTTCCTATATCTGTGGAATATTCTAAAATACAAAAAAAAATTGAGAATTTCTAAGTATTTGATTTTTATTATCAAAAACAGGGATAACCAGAATGTTTATTAAGTTTTCATTCCTACAAGTAAATGTACCAAACTTTTGTTACAGACTTAATTGGTTTTAATTGTGTTTAATCAGTATCTTCATTATATTCTCTTATTTCAATAATTTAAAATTTAATTAAAAATTATAAGTTTCCATTTGCAAATAAATAAATGATTCATGTCTCTATGAGATATTGAATATACTTTTTGAAGTTGACATGGCCAAATAACCGATTCAGTGGCTTGAATTATTTGTTTAATATAAGAGGGTCACATCAGATGAGCAGTCATATATTTCTGTAGTCTTGAATTTTTCAGGTCTTTTTTTTAAACGATGTTCTCTATTCTTTCAATTTTAGCACCCTATTTTTCTTTTTTCTTTATTTTATGCCCTTTTTTCTTTCTTTCTATTCATTGCTTAAATTATTCTGCGCTTTTGCCAATGTTTCTCGAACTTGTAAACCCCATTCAGACCCTCATATATTTTAAACGTCTTGATCTTACCCATAGTTGTGACAACATTCTGACTTCTGTGTTTTGCTTCTTCAATAAAAGCCTGCAAAACAATGATTTAATTTATAAATAAAATGTCATTGGGATTTTCCTTTATATTTATAATTGTATTCTATTTAAAAAAAAAAATCACAACTTTTTTTGTCACAGACAACAATAGTATACAAAGTGAGTTAACAAATCATGTAATATAAAGGTTGTACATAACACTACAGGGAGATAACTCTGTAAAATCTGCTATAAGTTTTTATCATGCTTTACTGTTAAGGAAATATTAAGCTTATCAATGATGAAAAATAGTGTTTGTCGAACTGATGTATTTCTAATGAAAAAAATATGTGGTTCAAGTTTTGGGAAATTTTTATATTTTTGTCAAAGGTCAAAGCAAACCTTTTGTCAAAAGTTTATGAAAACACATTTATAATCAAGATTTATGGTATCACCTTACTATGATATGATTAGTCAGCCTACATATGCATGTAAGATGTCTACAAATACAACAGGCATCACATGTGAAGCAGGATCTGCTTACTGTTTCAGAACACCTTACATCACCTCCAAATTTTGATGGGTTTCATTTTGCTACATCTTTTTTATAAGTTTTAAATGTTATATTTTGTCTTTTGGTTTCTTCTCATTTTCTGCCATGAAATTGTCAATTTGTTTTTTGAGTTATGTATAAATGAGTTTGAATATCCTTTTGGTATCCTTTGGCTCTATTTTACATCCCTTGGTCTTTGTTTGAAAGTTGTCTCTCAAGTCTAAACTAACAAACAATCCTTTTTTCTATATACATGTGTATGTTAATTTTGCGATAAATAAATAGAAAATAAAATATTTACTTCAACACCTTCTTCATCCCCTGGAAATATGACAAATCGTACATCTTTAACTGTTGGCTCAGTACCTAGACTTTCTTCAAAGTCGGCCATACACTGGAACATTAACTTGGCAACATTGTCTGCCTTAAAGTTGCTAAACCCACGACCCAAAGCAGGAAATGTGATAGACCGCACATCACGTTTTTCATGAGCTTCTTGTAACGACGATGTCACTATCTGTTTCAAAACCTATTTGAAAATCAAATAATTTACTTTGATATGTTTTGTGTCAATTGCTTTCCAATACTGTTTGATTAGTACATAGTTTTGTAGTGAACAAATATTGCTAATTTTGGATGACAATAAACGGTGAAAAAAATTAATACTCTTGAAAATATATTAACAATGGATAATAAATAGAAAACATGAAATTTTTTAAAACAAATGACAAAGCTATTATTTCTCAGAAAAAATAGTTCTTTTTTTGTGAATACAAAATATTAAAGATTTCCATAATGCCTGATGTATCAAAGAGAAATAATTTACAAAGTATCACAAGAGATTTCAAAACTGATGTTATCATATAATGCTGTTTTATTTAGATACATTGCACAGACTTTTTTTGAAATGCTATGATGTACCAGACAGGGCTTAAAACATTTAACATCAATCTAAAGACACAATATAACAAAAAAACATCGGGAGTCGATCAACTTGTTCTTGCTTATAGTGGACTGTTTCCTTTCTAAATAGTAATCAACCAATGACACCTTGACCTACATTCTATGCATGAGTGATTATTAACCTTTTCAGCATTGTCCTTGTCACCTTCTGTCCATCTCTTGAGAAAACAATGGAAAACTAAGGCACTATATAAGTTATGTCCCCCTGATATAGCCAGCTCCCCACAGACGACACCATCAGGATATTTGGCTGATATTTCTGATTGAATCTGGTCACCTGCTGCTTTGAATAAAGCCTTGGAACCCAGTCCATCGGTAAGGTTGAGCTTCTGTGATGTGCTGTTGACTACAACATCTGTCTGTCAAAAAAGAAAGAATAAAACCTTTTGCTAAATGGGTATTTTGCACCTGTCCTAAGTCAAGAACCTGATGTTCAGTAGTTGTAGTTTGTAGATGAGATCCATAAGCATGATAAGTGTTTCTCCTTTCCCCAATTTTCATATAGATTAGACCATCGGTTTTCCTATTTGAATGGTTTGTGGATATGTGACTTTATGGTTTTACCAAGGTCTGCATAGTATTACATACTTATTGAAAATTTATTTTTCATTATACAATGAAATTGAGGTTCCAGGATGGTAATTTAGAAATCGATGAAAATTAGTTTCAATCGAATAATAATTTGAATCCACAGTATTTTTCTATATTATAGTTTACATACCTGTTCATTATAAGACAACCCAGTGATCACCTGCACTTTGATGTGTTTAAATTTCAAACTGACTTGATGCTGTCTGTCAAATTCTGCCATTTCTGTAAAGTAAAAAAAACTCTCGTCAAATTATATTCATATTGTGTTACATTCAATATGATGACAGTGTGTGATTAATGCTGTTATAATGCTATAGTTTTCAAGAATAATGTAATTAAAAAAAACCACTAATATCTAACAAGATTGCTTTTAAACTGTGAGATTAAATTGTTTAGTAATTAAAGTATTGGTTTTTTTTTTGATTTGTTAAATAAATGCTGAAAATTGATATGCATGATAAAATACCTCGCATGCAACTCAAAGGAAAGACTAACGAATTTGTCAGTATTTCAAAGAAAAATCACTTATGAAATCAGTCTTAAAGTTCAAGAATTGAGTGAAAACAGTTCATTTTCTGAATTCACAAGCTATTTGATGACCCAGGAGGTATTTCAAAAATCCTGGGTATAGGGTGAAAGTCCCACAGGATATGGGTCAGTTAACAGGTATGCATTTGACATGAGAAAACTGACAGACTAATTTAAATTATGTACAAAGTATAAACACAAATGAACACATAAATATAAACATGATAAATGGTTGTTTTGATAATCAGTCATGTCAGTGGCAAATCCAGAATTAAATTTTCATAAATGGAGCTTGCATACTGCCAAAGAGTGGGCCTCCTTACAGTGGTGCTTCAGTGATTCCTAAATAAACAATACAATAAAAAAAATCCCAGAAAAGAGGGTGACAACACTGTTGGAACACTAAATATGTATCGAGATGAATTGGTACAGAATATACATTTTTGCAGTTGAAAAGGCTGTTGATTACTAAAAATAAACTTCCCATATTTTTTTTTGCAATGAAACAATACCCCCCCCCCCCCTTTTTCAATTATGTATTTAAAAAAAAATGTCAAGGTCATAGTTTCTTTACCTGAGACTATCTGTTACGAAAGACTGTTCACTAGTGTTTCAAAAGTACATTGAATTTGTTGTTTCTATAGCACAGTAGTCAAATGTGAAAATTTCCACTCTCATCTTTCTTTTTTTAGAACCTTCGATCAAACAAAGCGAAAGGGTTTATTTTTTTTCATAAAACAACGATCATGACGATGATAAAATTATTAAAACCTTCTCTCAAATAATATCAAATATTAAACTTTTGCCTTAATTAGCTTCAATAAATTGTGTGCAGAAAACAACGAAAACATGATTAAACTAAAACGAAAGTAAAACTGAAAATTCCAAAAAGAATAACTGGACTCGTTTCCGGTATGGCACACAGGAATGTTCCGGAATTATTTAGAACTTGCCGGCAGATTAAAGGAACCGGTAATTTAGGTAAGTAAGTAAGTAAAACTTTATTTGGATTCGGCATATTGACAAACAATACAAACATCAGCTCTAATGAGCTTTTCACCGAATATAAAAACATATGCAATAACAAATAAAACAAGGCATGCAGCATGCAATAAATAATAAAAAGCAGCACCAAAAATTAACTCTAAGCAAATCAGTGGCGGATCTAGAAATTTTCATAAGTGGTGGCCCACTGACTGACCTAAGAGGGGGCCCGCTCCAGTCTCGCTTCAGTGATTCCCTATATAAGCAACCAATTTTTTTCCCAAAAAGGGGGGGGGGGCTGCCCCCCCCCCCTAAATCCGCCTCTGTAATTAGCATATACATGTATCTTGCAAAATACCAAAAATGAAGCACTGAATTTTTAAAAAATTTGCAGTTTAAAATATTTTTTTTTTAAATTTATGATTTTTTTTATAGGTAAAAATTTCAAATCTTTCAAATTTTAAAATGTAAAAAACAAAATTTCAGTTGCAATGCAAGCTGTTAATGCAGCATACAAAGCATAAATATTGTAACACAAATTATCTACAGGCAGAGAAAAAAGATTCAGTTGAGGTAGTTCTTACCTGTGGTATTATAACCAAGGCCAGTACATTGCACGTTCCTGACCTGGTTATTCATCTTGCTAGGTTGGGGGAACTAGCTGGTAGCTTTTATATGAATACATGTCAACGTAACACAGATTCAAAGTTCAATATATAATGTTTATTAATTCAGCATTCAGTATAGTTTATCAATCACAATAATCACAATAATCACATAAGTTCATGAGACATAATAAAACAGTATGTCTGATATAAATCCGAGTCTATAACACCAGTGTCCAATACGTGACTATAAAGCAAGTGTCCCAAACTACATGGTCAACTAATATATATTGTATCATTATTCAATTTACATAACATTAATACTCAAATAGCTAATTTACATAATAATGCTTATTTATCTATATTCCCAAATATCAAGTCTTTGTGACATAACTTAAATCATCTTAAAAAGTAAGAAATCCTTTTTGTATATATATAACACTTCTTTAATCCTTAATTCTCTATTGTCATTTAGGCCTCAGGGGATTACATAATAATTTGCTTTACACTTATCTAAAATTGTGAAGATTTATATTAACTATTTATCAAGTAAATTATTTCTTAAGCTAGTGCTAAATATCTTAACTATAATACTAAATTATAACAATGATTTGAATTCCACATTTTAACATTCTGACATCTAAAATATACTGGTTATACCCTTCCCTTCGTCGCCAAGATTGCTCCTGCAATCTTCAATTAAAATACAAAATGCATCATAAAAATGATTAATATAATACACACATCATATACCAACAATTGAATTTCTGATTTCTGTCAATGAAATATTACAATATATATAAAAAAAAATTGTGAAAACATTAATAAATTTCACTGATTCAAGTTCCTGTAATAAAACATTACTAAATATATATATGTATACATGTTCCTGGATGGGGAATGATCAAGTTTAGGTTGTCCATATCAGGGAAGGTCTCTGAAGTTCACTAATATTGACAAGTCCAACTCTCACATAGTTAATGACAATGAGCTCATTGCATACTTCATGAAGTATTTCTGGGTGCATAAGGGGGCATAAAAATAGCAATATATACAATACAGCTGAAAGATAAGATTATCAATGTTTTATCCATATCGGTCATCAGCTACAAGTTAAAAATATTAGTAATCATATCATAAATATCATCCTTAAAAATTAAATTACTTTATGCCTAACCCATAAGTATGTAATATATCAAAGAATTATCTAATTAATATAACTGAAACACAAAACAATATCAATAATATATCATAAGAAAAACATATCAATAAGCAATAATAACTGTTTTTGTATTAAAAACATATTCAATACATATATATAGGCGATATATTTGTTCTTGAGCACAATCGTCATATTCCATGTTAACATTATTTTTGGGGAAACACATGGTTGATAGTTTTTACGGATTAATGTTTATATATTTCTGGTTCAAGTTTTAACTTTAACATCTCATTGTCTCTTCATCTTCATCACTATTCATGCACGGTTATAAAAATGTCACTATATATATATTATATATCACAAATCTCTGCTAATTAGTTCCTATAATATTAAATAAATTTTCACTAGAAAAATATTATATGTGCATCATTGTTTGTCTTCATTAACTTTTAAAAGCACAATATGGTCACTTCTATGGGTCCACCATTTCATCATTTTGTGGGTCCACCATTTCATCATTTTGTGGGTCCACCAATTCATCATTTTGTGGGTCCACCATTTCATCATTGTGTGGGTCCACCATTTCATCATTTTGTGGGTCCACCATTCCATCATTGTGTGGGTCCACCATTGGAAGGTTACTTCATGAATGTAAGTGCAACCAATATCATAATCATACATGACACCAATTAACCCTTATCTCTTATCATAATTAATTCATTTGAATCGAGGGATTTTTTTTTTTATTTATCTCTTAAATATTCACTAGAATACCACAGTTTTAGGCCAGTAACTGAACTACCAATTTATGAATATTACAATAAATAACATACTACATGTAAGAATGTCTAATTCTCTTCCCTTTATATTTTTCCTTAATTTCCTATACTTTCTCTTCTTTTTTCTAATTTATATATTATTCAACTGTATGTCAGTTTATTTTGCACTTCCTTATTAAGTACTCCTTAATTATTTTATCTTTGTAGCTAAAAATCTTTTAAGTCATAATAAAAAAAAAACACAGCTCAAAACAGTGATGCCTATACACAATGTATGTATAGGGAACACTTGATAGTTCTATTTGTATCATTGATAAAGTACATTTTGTATAATCTGAAGTAAATTTGGTTTAAAAGTACATCAGTAGATGTGCCGTCCACCTGCAATATTTAAGGATCTAATAGTAAGAACTACTAATGTAATCAATACATTTGTCCAGCAGGATTAAATTAACAGACACTATAACTAATCTGAATATTGTGTACTTTAACCAGAAATTCAGAACAAAAATAACATTTTTTCAACGATACAAAAGAATATTGTCACAATGCATTTATGTATGCTCATAACATGTATAATACTACTTGAATATCTAGTTATAACATCTCAACCACTCATTTTCATATTTATTTTGGAAAATTTTAAGAAGTCCTGGGGGACAAGTTTCAAACGGTACCCACTCTGGATCATAAATATGTTTTTCCTCATAGTGTATGAAACATTTTGGGACATTATTTTCTATTTTAAAATGTGTAATGTGAGAGCCTGTAACAAAACATGCTGGTCCCATATCTTTTGTTTGTGAATTGCCTGTAAGGGTCAGCATAATGTTATAAAACTGGTCACCATAAAAATAATCAAGCAAGTTTGTAAAAGCATGCTGATCTTCTCCATTTACTCTGTGTAAGGGTTGATAATGTGATATCCTATTATTTCTCAATATGGTTTTGACGAAAAATCTGTTATTTTCTAGTTTTACAGCTTGCACTGGAAATTTATCCCAATTTATTTTTGGTCTTTGTTTATATTTAACATCATTGTTTTGGTCTATTGCAGTTACATTTTGTGGTTCATTTGAAGGTTCAAAAAATTGATGTTTGTTTCCTAGTAATGGTCTTTTTCTCTTTTTACCAGTATGCGTTCTGTTTTCATGAAATTCTCTTCTCATATTCTCTGGGATTTTATCTTGGTGTACCCATTCAGTTTTTGACATGTTTTTAATTTTTATTTTGTAGCATAGTTTCTTGTTTACCCATGCCGATGATATAATCTTTTCAACATCATCAGGTGTAATTTGTATTTCTGTGGTAGCTTGTTGAGCAGTTTTATTTGTATTTTGTTTGTTTTCTATAGAATTGTGAGGAGGCACTGCTTTATTTTGCTTTGAAAGTTTTGATTGACAATGTTTGTTTTGATTATTCTTGGGTGCATTTTTGGGTTGAGAATTCAATATTGTGTCTTGTGTTAGATTTTCAGGGCCTTCATTTTGGACTTGTTGATTTTCACCTTCATCATTCTCATCTTCTTCAAATGGATCATCAGTGTCATCTAGGAGGTAGTCAGGGCGGTCTGTTTTACTGTTAAATACTTTCAGACGACTTGCATTAACTAATTTCTTTGAGATTTTGTTATCGCTGTCCCTTCTTAGTTTAAAAGTATTACAGTCGGGGGGTCCAAGGTTTGTTATTGTGAATGGGCCTGTCCACCTAACTTTTAATTTTGGACTTTGACCTTTTTTAACCTTTTTACAAAATAGCATTACTTTGTCACCAGGTAAATATGTGGGTTTCACTGCTCTTTTGTCATGCTGTGTTTTGTATTTTGCTTGTGCTCTTTTTGTGTTTTCTGCAGCAACATCCCTTGTTAATAGGAGGTCCTTAATAAATTTATTGAGGTATTCTCTATGGTTTTTAGGCAATGTTGACTTTGGAATTAAGGCAACATCAATAGGTGCTCTCATTTCTTGTCCAAAGAGAAGGTGAAAAGGTGAGTATTGAGTAGACTGAGTAGCTGGTGTCATTCTATAAGCCATCATTATAGGTGCTATATAGTTTGGCCAATCTGTCTGTTTTTCCAGTTGAGCTCTCAAAGATTGGACAATGAATGAGTTCATCCGTTCACATGCTGCATTTGTTTGTGGATGATATGCACTTGTATAGTGGCGTTTGATTTGGAGAAGCTCACATAAAGCTGCAACAAGCTTTGAAAGAAAATTGGCACCTTGATCAGATACAATACAGCGTGGTGCACCAAAACGGGCAATTATCTCTCTAAACAGGATGTTGGCTACTTCTGTTGCTTCTTGTGTTCTCATGGGAAAAGCTTCACACCATTTGGATCCGCTATCAACCACCAACAATAAATAGCGATATTTTTCTGGAGTCTCTGGGAGTTCTAAAATATCCATGTGCCATCTTGAAAAAACTTCTTCTATTGGCATTGGTTTCAATGGCAATGGATGGCTGTGTGTATTTCTTTTAGATCTTTGGCAGATTTCACAGGTCTTAATGTATGTCTTGATATCTGTATACATGTTTGGCCAGTAATATCGTTGACGTACAGCTTCATATGTCCTTTCTTCTCCTTGGTGACATCCAACAATATTGTCATGGAAAGCTTCTAAAACCTCCTTCCGTAGGGTTCTTGGTATTGCTAGCTGCTTAACCATGTTTTGTCCTTTTGGTAGGCTTCTAGATCTTGCATTAAAAAATGATAAAGTATACCATTATCAATTTCGTAATGGAAGGCTTTCGCATCCAGTTGTCTAGCTTTCTGTCTTTCCTCAGGTACTTGGCCATCTAATTTGTAATTAAAAATTTCAACAAAATCTGGGCAATGTCTTTGAAGGTGCCGAAATGTTTTACGCTTCTTAAACTGTTCTGGGTCAATGTTTTCTAATGTTTCATCATCCTCATTACCAGTATCTGTTATTGTAAGAATGTTGGGTTGCTGTTCGTCATCTCCTTTGTAATCAAATGTTATGATTTCGTACTTCTTATTGCTCATGGCTGCAACTGTTTGTTCAATTTCATTCTGCGGAAAATATTCTGGACCTATCTTTTCATACTCTCTTCTTGACAAGGCATCTGTATTATTTTTCTTCCCAGGTCTATGCATTATTTCGAAGTCATATCCTTGAAGTTCAAGTGCCCATCTACCTAGTCTCCCTTGTATATTTTTAATTGTATCTATCCAACGAACAGTTATATTATCTGTATAAACTGTAAATTTGTGTGAGGCCAAATATGGATTAAAATGTTTTATTCCCTCTTTAAGTGCTAACCCTTCTTTTTCGTTTATGTGCCATTTTTGTTCATTTTTATTCAGTGATCTACCACCATAGGCTACGACATGTTCAAGTTTTGTGTTTGGATTTAATTGTCCAAGGACATAGCCAATAGCATAATCAGAAGCGTCCACTGACAACACAAATGGTTTCTCAAAGTCTGGGAACACTAAGATTGGAGCTGAGACAAGGCTGTGCTTCAATGTTTCGAAAGCTGCTTGACAATCTTGTGTCCAGATGTATTTCTTATTTTTCTGAGTTAATTGTGTAAGTGGAGTTACAATTTTTGAGTAATTGTGCACAAATTTTCTGTAGTAATTGCATAATCCTAAGAAACTACGTAATTGTTTGATATTTTTAGGTATTGGGTATGTTTGCACAGCAGATGTTTTTTCAGGGTTTACTTTAATACCATTTTTGGACAAAATATGACCTAAATAATGTACTTCTTCTTTTGCAAAATGACATTTTGTTGGATTTAGTGTAAGATTTGCTTGTTTTAGTTTGTCAAAAACTAATTGTAAATGTTTTAAATGTTCTTCAAAACTTTTACTAAAAATCAAAATGTCGTCTATGTATACTAAAGCAACTTTCCAGTTCAATTCTTTTAAAACTTTTGTCATGAGCATTTGAAAAGCCATTGGTGCATTTGTTAACCCGAAACTCATTCTTTTGAATTGGTAAATACCTTGATGTGTTACAAATGCAGATTTGTGTTTTGTTTCTGGATCTAAGGGTGTCTGAAAAAATCCACTCATGAGATCCAGTACTGAATATATTACAGCTTTTGAATTAGCAACTGTGTCAAAAACATCATCTATCCTAGGAATACTAAATTTTGCCCTTAATGTGCATTTGTTAAGCCTACGATAGTCTACCGCGAACCTATACTCTTGTTTTGCATCCATATTACTTTTCTTTTTGCGAACTAATACAATTGGGGATGACCATGGAGAGTTTGATTCCTCTATAATGTCATTTTTTAACATTATATCAATATGTTTTTCTGTTTCTTGCCTCATTTGTGGTGTTTGCCTGTAGGGCATTGATTGTACAGGTGGTGCATTACCTGTATCAATTCTGTGGTAGTGGTAACTAGTTTTACCTAACTCTGTAATGTCTTTAGCAAAAACGTTTCTATTCCTTGATAGAAGCTCAGTTAACTGTTTCCTTTGATTTGCATTTAAGTTTTCATTTATTTTTATTCCCAACTCTTTTTCAACATTCTGATATTTATTAACTTTAATAGATTTTTCTTTTGAATTATTATCATTTAAGGCAAAAATACCATTTTTGTCTACTTCAAAAGCCTTGGCTACTTTCTTATTCCTATATAATGTTATGCTTAATCCAGTAGGATTTAGAATTCTGTACAAAGCCTTTCCATTTTGTACATTAACTACCACTTTTGAACCAACCAAATTTTTAATATCATTTGAAAAGTTTGGTTCAAGAATTACTGTACTGTTATTGCGATGCCTTACAGAAAGCCTAACGGGTATAATCATTTCACAGTGTGGGGGAATAACTTCTACTGCTATAGTTTTTACATGTGCATAATGTTCATCCATAGTCTCTATATTATTTAAAGGTACATTCAATAGATTTTCTTGAATTGCTAAGGTATTATTTTCAAAATTTATGTGAGCTTTATTAGCTTTAAGAAAGTCTATTCCTAAAATTATATTAAAAGTCAAATTCTCAAGCACTGTTAATTCTTGATATATAATTAAATCATCTATATTTAATTCAACATCTACTTTTCCTAAAATTGGATAGCTCATTCCACAAGCAGTAAAAATTCCAGATTGTGTACTTTTTTGTATTTTGATGTTTTTCAAACATTTTTGTAAACATTTTAATGATATACAAGAAATTGAAGCACCTGTATCAACTAACGAATCAACTGTTTTATTACCTAATTGCAAATGTATAATATTTTTAGAAAGGGGGGCTATTAGAGCTAAGGAGGGGTCAGGATAAACTGAATTAGACATGTTGAGTCTTTTTAGAGGGAAAATCCTATTAAAAGATCTTTACAACTTTAATCACAAAATAAAGTAAAATTTAAAGATTTGGTGTCATATAAGATCATAAAATAAAAGGTTGACTCACCTCTGCACACTCAGGAAAATGCACTGTTTCCTATATGAAGATATGCTGACTCTTGTCTTCAGGTATTCAGGTTCGCATCCTACGTGTATCCCTCCTTAGTACCGGAAAGCTGGGTCACTCCGCCACGTATAACCAAGGCCAGTACATTGCACGTTCCTGACCTGGTTATTCATCTTGCTAGGTTGGGGGAACTAGCTGGTAGCTTTTATATGAATACATGTCAACGTAACACAGATTCAAAGTTCAATATATAATGTTTATTAATTCAGCATTCAGTATAGTTTATCAATCACAATAATCACAATAATCACATAAGTTCATGAGACATAATAAAACAGTATGTCTGATATAAATCCGAGTCTATAACACCAGTGTCCAATACGTGACTATAAAGCAAGTGTCCCAAACTACATGGTCAACTAATATATATTGTATCATTATTCAATTTACATAACATTAATACTCAAATAGCTAATTTACATAATAATGCTTATTTATCTATATTCCCAAATATCAAGTCTTTGTGACATAACTTAAATCATCTTAAAAAGTAAGAAATCCTTTTTGTATATATATAACACTTCTTTAATCCTTAATTCTCTATTGTCATTTAGGCCTCAGGGGATTACATAATAATTTGCTTTACACTTATCTAAAATTGTGAAGATTTATATTAACTATTTATCAAGTAAATTATTTCTTAAGCTAGTGCTAAATATCTTAACTATAATACTAAATTATAACAATGATTTGAATTCCACATTTTAACATTCTGACATCTAAAATATACTGGTTATAGTATTTCCAAAATATTACTGTATCTAAAAGAATATTTAGTGTGTTTAATTTGGAGTAAATTTTGTAAACATACAGGAGCCAAATTATTCAAAATTTTATAAGTCTCAAGTGCCATTGTCCTGAAGCGTCTTACTTGTAGGGTTGGAACCTTTGCATTCTTTAGAAGAGTTTAGAGGATGATAAGTAGTCGTCATATACAAATCTTAATGCTCTCTCTTGTATTTTTTCACTGAAGTTTTTTAGAATTTTTCTCTGTACAAAAATTCCAAGCCAAAGGGCAAAAATTAAAATTACTCAAAATAAAAGTATGAAAAATTGTAAGTTTATTTAATCTGTTTAAAAATGATCCAATTCTCTTGAGAACATTCAGCTGTTGTGATGCCTTTCTACACAAGTTACGGATATGTGCATCAAATTTTAGTTGGTAATCAATATCGATTCCAAGTAACTTTACTGTTTCTTCACATGATAAAATATTTTGCTGAATTTGTATAGATGGATTTTTTGCAAAGGTTCTTTTCCCTACAGAAATAATTTGAAATTTATCAGGATTTGCCTGCATCTTATTTTCTTTAAACAAATCAATAAGCACTCGAGACTCAGATTCTAATATGGATATAAGATGGTCATAATCCGGACTACTAAAAGACAGAGTGTTGTCGTCCGCTTAATTATATAATGTACTATGTTTAAAAAATAAAAAATATCAGTTATGAAGATATTAAATAAAAGGGGCCCCAATATAGAACGTTGGGGTACCCCTTTTTGGATGTCAGCCCTGCTACTCAGAACACCGTTTACTTTAATTTGCTGTTTTCTATCAGAAAGATATGATTTTAATAAAGATACTGAATGTGGAGAAACACCATATGCTAGTAATTTATCTACAAAAATTTCATGAGGTAAGCAGTCAAAAGCTTTTGATAAATCCATAAGAACTGCAGCTATATAAGTTTTTGTCTAAAGCTTTATTCCTGTCTTCCAGTAATCTGAGCAACGTAGTCTGACATCCATGTCCTCTACGGAAAGCACATAGACATGATAGATAAGGATTAAAAATGAAATCAAAGAAATCGTATAACTGTATTTCAAATATCTTTTCGTAAAATGTTACAGCGAAAGTATGGAAATGAAGATAACAACATAATTATTGAAAGTATGGACAGAAAAAAAAATCAGCCGACTACATGTATCTACACAATTGGCTGAATCACAACATCCATGATTGTTATTGGTTTTGAACTAGATTTCGTTAATTCTCAGATAAGTATTATGTGTCATACTTGTCTTTTTTTTTTTTTATCTTTTTTTATGTGCTAAACGTGCAATCATTTTTTTTTTGTCGCATCGACTCATTTAACAAAACGTTTTATCAGAGAAATACTTGTATGTCATAAACATTTCAGTATAGCTAACGATCATTTTTTTTTATCTACTGTGAGTAGAACAATTCCTAGTCATCTACCTAACAATATGTGTTTGAAAAATAAGGTTATTACATTAAGAAGTAGTGTGGCAGAATGAAGATTATTTTCTCGAATCTCCAACAGAATTGCCTGGTACATAGATATGTGATGAAACTAGTATATTGAAATTGAAACTTTTCTTATACCATAATTTGAGAAAGAACGAAAGATAGAGAGTGAGAGAGTAGTTGTCCGATATATATGATGGATGACACACAAGCATGTAGCAGCTAGCTCCAAGGTATTAATTTACAGACACTCCCAACTCATTCTAGAAAAAAAAATCAAAGAATCAATCTGCGGTTTAAAGTAGATCTTTTTTTTTTTATCTTCGCAGAACGCCACAAAACATAGCTTGAATTTTAATTTTTACATCGCGATGACCGTGAGGGCATTCCGATGTATTGTTGCCATAGAGATTTGACTTTCGTTTTTCACTGGTAACCGATCGTTTAAATACGCGGATATCATCGAGTGCAAAATAACATTTCTTATCGCTTGTTATAAATTCTCTTCTTCAATGAATACTCATAAGAACAGAAATTTATAATACGAAAATATCATGTCGTTACAAATATTTATATGCATTAAAAAATGCACACGTACAGAAAAATTGTGTCAACGCACGCGGAAGAATATCACAAGAAAGTTGTTTTGGGAAAATATGAATGTCTACTAAAATCCAATCTATTGGAAAAATCGAATTGTTATAGAAGAGTGTCCACCATGCACTTGTACTGCACTTTTATTAGAATCGTAGAATAAAATGATATACAATTGGATGAAAATTATACATACATGTAACTGCTATATACAATTAAAAATATAATATATAACAACAAACCAGAGTATACGTATTTGTATCATCACAATATAATAGATATTAAAGCAGTGAAGTTGAATTCCTTGTCATTTATTCATCATCCACGCTCGAACTTGTCTCAAAAAAAATATATCTCTGTACATAAACCTCAGTTTTCCGGTATAGAAATGTGATTTTTTTTCTCAGACAAGTGCTTGTGACCATCCACAAGAACTTGCGGTCATCCGAGGTTCAGTACTTTAGTACTTTGATTATACTTTTAAAACAATGTAAAAACAAAACCAAAAAGATTGAAACCGAAAACATAAAAATAATCAGATGAATGTCAAAGAAGATTTTGTGTAATCCGATACTTAGTTATATGTTGAAAATGGAAGCGCGGAACCAAAAATATTGTATAGTATAAAAAATGCATGAAATGCATTCCTGACGGTCCATAGTTGTTCGTTTGAGAAAACACTGAACTATGTAAACATGCACATATAGCAGTTTATACTTTAAAAAAATCACATCCAGTAAAAAAAAAAGTTGTATTATTCAAAATCGGATTTCGACCTGCTGGTAATCTGTGATGTAGGTATTGGTCTGTGTAAAAGTTTTCCATACCTTGCCAAATTCTATAATTTCAAATATTTAAAAAAAAAGTATTGATTGCCGACCCTTTTTTGAAGCTTGAGTTTGTGAAAAAATATCAGATGAAAGGATAGCTTGCAAAATATGTTTCCGAAAGCAAAAACAAAACAATACAGAATCACGGTTCTCATTTTCACAATAAAGTAGTAGAAGATGCGGCCGTATAAGACCAATTAATAATTTCTACATGCAAACAACAATGAGCAAAACCCTTACCTTATAGTCAGCTATGAAAAGCCCCGAAATGACAAATGTAAAAAAATTCAAACGAGAAAACTAACGGCCTGATTTATGTGCAAAATGTGTAAATTCCTACATAATATGAATTTTCTTAATTATTTGCCTGGTAAAACAATCCTGATGTAAAAAAATTAATCAATGAAAACGTTTTCTTTAAAAAAAAAAATAATTTATACCCCGACCAACTTTAAATTATTGAAAGTTGGCAACGGCAGCATAAGAGCACGTATTTCTTTTTCAAACATTTCAGATGAACATTTTATAAAGTTTTTTGTTAGAGATTTTTTAAATAATGATATAGTTAATATTTTCCATAAAATCGGGATTGATGTTAAGATTGTGGACTTATACGTTAAAATAAATAATATGAATTATAATGTAATTTTAAGTCACTGTTTAAGAAAAATTAAATAAAACCAAATTCTTGGACTTTTATATTAACGTTAGTATACAATGTAATAGTCCCAGGATTAAAGTGTTGATGAAATAAGATTATGAAAAGAAAAATAGCTTGCGATATACTACCTTAGACATCTTTCACATAATCAAAGACAAATCAAGAAGCATCTGAATATTAATTGAGGGAGCGAAATTACCAAATTACAACAAACATATATAAACGTGTAATTGGGGATAAGAGACAGAAACAAGAAACGAAATATTTACAATTTCACTAGCAAAGATAGGAGACGTCTTCTGGCAGAGAGAGCATTCATTTGCTTAATTCTAAGAAATAGAAGAAACTGATTGTTAAAGGCCGTACAGGGGCCTTTAGTTGTTAATTTCTGTAACATTTTGATCTCTTGTGGAGAGTTGTCTCATTGACAATCATACCACATCGTATTTTTATATATTTAAATCATTAATTTTTACAAGGCATCATATTGTCATTTTGTGCTATTGTTGCAGCCCATTCTTCGCAAAAAAATAAAAGTTGTTCATGTATCTAAAATTTTGTTTTAATTCAATGGAATTTTGCATTTGCACCGGCTTGAAAAAATAAAACCATATAAAGAAGCAACTTCGAACACCTCTTTACTTTAAGCGGCATTTTCACATGAGTAGAATATAAGGTCAACGTTTGAAACTTTCCGTGGAACAACGTCAAAATCGTCGTTTTATTAGGAACGTCGTGTAACGCTGAGTGGCACCAATACCGTGCGTAACGTCTTTGTATTAATCAGCATGATGACTTATGCCCTTTCAACTGATATTTTTAGTCTGTCCTTATGTTGTATTGTTACACAACTGTAATTTGCAATCAAAACATATCTCATGTTTTAACTATCACTTATATCATAGGATAGTTTTCTCAGCATCCATTCATCCATCCATCCATCACTAGTTCGTATAATTTACTTAAGCTTTAAATGCACCATTAAATTGTTTTCTGCAATAATGTACATGCACTCGTGTTTCTGTCGTCTGTACTTTAAAAGTAAAGTATCCTATTTTATTCCATATAACCATGTCTCCGTTCCAATGTCCTAGAATTAAGTCTAATGATCGGAATGATCAGATAGCAATTGCCGTTCATCTTTAAATTCCAGAACGATCCAATCTATATTTAAATTTGTCAACAAAAAGTATCTAGGTTAAGCTTTTTATTCTTCCAAGTGATCATGGTGATGGTATAAATAAATGTCTTTATGTCATTATTAAGACTCCTAGACTCTTCGACTTTTAGATTTTGATCAGTACCCTGTGTGTTTATGTTATTTTCTCATATTCTAACTTATATCAGCCAAACAACCGTCTTCAGTTATGTTTACACAATATTGACAATGTCATATAGATGACCTTAGTGAACGTGTGCTGCTACATTTCCATAGACGATCCTTTTATAATTCCTGTTTCTACGCGCGTTATTCAGTGTGCACCAAATTTTTTATGTTATTTCTTCATAGACAGAAAAAATATTACAGTCATTTCTTATAATTAATTCTAAATTCCATTTTAAACCGTAGAAAACCATGAAAAAACGTTGATGACGTCACGGTCACATGACTAAATTATGTGCTCATAACAAAATAACGTCAGCCAATCAGAAGACGCGTTACATCCAAAATTAAATTATAATCGCACGCAAGGTATTTATTTCGTAAATGAATGCAACAGTAGTATACCGCTGTTCAATAGTCTAAAATCGATTTAACTGAAACAATTTGGGTCACAAACCAAAGATGAGGGAACACCGTGATCAACTATAAGATGAAACAAAATGGAACAACAGAACACTGACGTGCAACAAAAAAACAAACGATAATGTAACATACATGTATAGAGGTACATGACATTTTAAGAAACAAATGATGGGTTGAACCTGATTTTATATCTAGTCAAACCTCTCGATTATATGACAATGTTGGAAATACCGCTAAAATGACAAAATTGCGTGACAGGAATCAAGTTAATGGAAAACTGACATACACCAACCATTGAAAATGAAGCTGTTGTATTAATTAAGAATGGATAATCAATGCAGTGTTGGTCAAACAAAATAGAAGAAAACAAATATTTGTGTGAGAAGAATATGACGCATACAATGATTATCGTGATGTTTTCCTTTTATGTAGCACTTGGTCGATACCTCTCCTTGTGGGCTACCAGTCCGCGTGGGTATCATTAACTCAATAGTCAGTATCTCGGTCCTGACATGATTTTAACAAACTGTTTATAGATTTTGAAATTATAAAGAAACAAAGGTTTCAAAAAGGGGGGCGAAAGATAAACTCATAGATAGAAAATAAACTGACAACGCCATGGCTAAAAAATAAAAGGGCAAACAGACAAATAATAGTCCACTAGACACAACAACATTTCATCTCTTTTAGACAAATTTGACATTAGATGGATTTTACTTCTTTAGGTCCTTTTGGTGTTTTAGTTTTTTCACTGTTTCGGTTCTTATACATTTCTTGCGTTCTAATATTCGGATTTGAGCTGACGACGGTAAATCGGACGCATGAAATTATTAACGTTTTGTTTTCCTTTTTTGTATTTAATCAATTAATTCGATAGGAAACCTTTAAAATTACCTCGAAATGTTCCTGGATACTAGATAAAGAAGTGGGATATAATAGTACTTTATCACACACATATTATTAATGAGGTTATAAACCCCTATGTAACAAAAACACATAAAAAAAAACCTACCACGAATAAGCAATTAAATAGTTGCGTCTTTAAAAAAAACATAAAAAGAGGCAACTGCAGTTAACCGATGCTCAAATCACGCATATTCACCGTTTCAAAATGTAATGCATTATGGCAAATATTTTTAAAACAGTACAGCACAGCGTCATACAGCGTCATAAACAATTGAAATTCAACCAATGACGTGCCGTTATTTACATGTTAAGGGTGCAAACAAAAAAATTACACATAGTCCTTTTGATACTATTCATCAAAAGATACAATAAAAGCAACATTACTATAGTATACCACAGTTTGAAATTCATAAATTGATTGAGAAAAAAACAAGTCCGGGTTACAAACTTAAACTGAGGGATACACATCAAATATAAGAAGAGAACAGCGACAAAACATAAACACAACACTAAAATGCAACACACACAAACACGAACTATAATAAAAACAATGGCCATTTTCCTAGGAACAGAACATTAAAAAAAAATAAGTTGGTTGAACCTGGTACAAACCATGAAAAAAACAAAAACATAGACTATAACTAGATCTATCATCTGTAGAAATCGATTACGGACTTACAATTGATCCAACATTTCCAGATACGACTTTCTTGTCTGCCTTTTTTTTTAATTTCGATTGGGGTTAAGTCTACTTACAAATTGCATGAATTTACTTTTCCGTAAATAAGATATGGATAACTTGAAATGGATAATTAATTCAATATAACTAAGTACCGATACAAAGAGAAGATCAGATTGACATTTTAAAATTAGCGTAGATATTTGTATTCACCGATTTGTGAGACTATAGATGAGACAATATCTGAAAAAGTCTAATTTTTGGAAATAAGAAAAAACAAAAAAAATTTGTTTAGACCCAGTATTTTAATAGCACAAATCGAAGAACACACATTGGGGATCTAGGAACTGTTGTCTGTAATTCAAACAATTGTTTAATAAGGAAACAATGGCTATTTTAAAAATGGTACAAAAAAAATCCAGTTCTTTCCTGTTACCAAAGTGAATCAATTTTAAAAAGTTTCTAATGGGAATAAGGAATAAGTTTAAGACAATATTTGTGGTTTACTAGTATATCCTGCAATAGTTTATCAAATGCCAATTATTGATTTTAGCATTTGCAATACAAAAGGTTTAGAAATATACTTAAATATAGTCAGATATGTCGGTAACATGAAAGAATCTTGAGTAACAGCACAACGGTAACAGGACAGAGTTGGTAACAGAAAGGATTTTTCTGCTTTATTTTAAAGTTTAAGAAAAATACATCATTTTAAATTGGTCACAATTGGAAGATAACAGCAAACAATGTCATTTATCCTTTGAAACTGTATTTGCAAGATGAAAAATCTGCCTAGGTAATGAAAAAATTTAAAATAAATTCCTTTCTGTTACTATCTACTAAACTAGAATTGCACAATGTTCTCTGCTGTTATCAAAAGCAAAAAACCTATTTTTTTATTCAATATACTTTATATTATTTTGAAATTTATTTAATATGGTGGTGATAACTTATATTAAATGAAATGGTTGGCATATAGTAGATTAACTTTTCGATTCTTCAGTGAAATTGTCTTGAACATCCTTCCTGTTACTGATGATGGTTATGCTGTTACCTTTTATCAGGTAACATGACAGAACGTAACAGAAAGGAATTACGCGATAGTTTTTGTCCTTTTTATCACATTTAATGTAAGTGTATTTCCTGTGACATATAACTTTTAAAAAGATGATAGAAAAACACACTTAATGCTGTGGTGCACACCTAAAAATATTCTCAGAAAGTGTAAGAAAAGGCTGTAACAGGATAGAACACCAATAAGTATTTTTCTATAAATTCTTACCTTGGATGGGGTTGAATTTTCAAACCTGGCCGCCTTTCCAACTATTTCTTTGTACTAATGCATTCAGGAAATGATGCTCTTCACAATACATAATGGGAAAATAACTCTTGGTCTTGTAAACGTTTCCACAGGTAAAAAAAACCCAGTGGTAACAGGAGGGAAATCACCCCTGGGGACAATTTTTTTTCTCTTAAAATTTGCAAAATTTTCTTACATGCTATAGTTATAATATAAAAACACAAATTAGGGGCAAGTTTATTATATAATATATCATATATGTGAGAATCGGACGCCTGTTTAATTAATTTGGATATTATTTGAATGATTTAGTTTTCCAAAAAACACAGGGGACAACATGATTTTAGGGGGGGTTGAACATTTAAATTACAATATTTTATTGGAAGAAATATAAGAATGAGTGTTTAATTGGCAGGCCATGGTGCATTATATAACTTAGTTTATACTGAAACTTAAAATTTTCAAAAAAGATGGTTGAATAAAAAAATAATTGCTGGTGAAGTGCGGGACATGGAAATTAGACTTTTTCAGATATTGTCTCAGATACACTTTTCTATTTCATTCCAAAAACATAAGTGCATTCAGATTAGATATTCTGTGGCATACTTTGCACTAATTACAGACTCTTACATCCCAAAAACGAACTTGTTGTATTGAAAAAGTATGATAAAAAGAAAGGTTTTGTAGATCATATAGTACCATATGTAGTAAACAAAGCTGTCTTATTTTTATTTAAACTTACGCTCAACTTTTTAACAGACACGACAAATATGTGTTCATGAACTTATCCTTCTTCAGTTATGTATTGGGGAAAATGCTTTTTAACCGGATTTTTGTGACAAAAATGTTGGTTATTGATTTGGGGATGTACGGCGGGCGGCAGCCAAATGTTGTCCGTATATTTACTCATAAACCGTTCAATCAAAGCTTTTAAAATTTTGATATGTTGTTACTGATGCAAAAATGTAGGTCAAGTTCAGTAATGATGATTTTGACGTTTACCGTTCAGGGGTTTATATATGGTTTTTGAAAGATTGAAAAATGGTGATTCCAGTTGTGTCCGTGTATTTACTCATGAACCGTTCAATCAAAGCTTTTAAATTTCAAATATGTTGTTACTGATGACAAAATTAAGGTCAAGTTCAATAATGGGGATTTTCACTTTTTCTATTCAGGTTTTATGGTTCTTGAAAGATTGAAAAATTGTGTTACCATTCATGTTGTTGCATTCAATCAAAGCTTTTAAAATTTTAATATGTTGTTATTGATGATTTTTACATTAACCGTGCATCAGTTATGGTACAAGCATTTTCAAATGAAGAATATGGTGGATTGAACCTTGTGTTATAGCGCTTAACCTCTCACTTGTATAAAGTCGCATCAAATTCCATTTTATTTACAACGATGCGTGATCAAAACAGGCATCTTTTTAAAATTTGTGAATATTACAATGGGTTCAAACTGTTGACCCTTTCTGTCCGACTTTTTTTTTTTATCAATTTATGAAACAGTATTTATAGAACAAAACTTCATCAGGACATCAAAAACATATTGAACAGATCTCTAATTTCACTTCAATATATTGGAGAAGTGCTAACACTTCATTTAGAATAAACAAATACTTTAGTGGGTGCTTGCATCTCAGATATATCCCAAATAACTTTGAGATTAAGGGGTTCTCTATAACTGGATTGTCTTGACATCTTGGTATCAAGTCTTTACCCATGAAATCCACAGAAATTGGTATCCAACGAATAATAATGAATTCACAGTATAAGCGATATGGTCCTATTCCCATGACTTTTAATTAATGGATTCGCATGGCGGGTGATAAATGTATATCATAAAATGCTTTCGCTATCGACGTTTCCGGTCTCGTCTCATTTTGACTTCATCCTCTTTTATTAATTTTCTCATTGCTTTTAGAGATGATATGATTACCAAAACCCCATCAGAGACCAAATGACGTTGAAAAGAGACAAAAAGTACCAAAAGGACATACTACTCACAGGTAGAAAACAAACTGACAACGCAACATACACATCAGATATTATATCGACTGTTGCTTATATTTTATAAACACCCTCGTAATGTTTTGTGTGGATCGAAGTAATCCAACGTTAGCATATGATATAATCCATTATTTGATTGTCCGTTAGATTTCAATATTCAGTGAACTATAAACATGCATACATAATTTCCCATAGCATTGAACAAAACTATAAAATACTAGATATAATTATCGAGTTATGTAGTGAACGTGATAAAGTAATAAACAATTATGGCAATATTCTTGATACAATTTTCTATTCAGCTAGTACACTAATTTATATTGATGTTTAGGAAGCTTACATGTTACATTTGCGTTGATCAGATATAAATCAAATGCCTGTTCTAAGTCAGGAATATGACAGTTTTTATCCATTCATTTGATGTGTTTGAGCTTTTGATTTGGCCATTTGATTAGTGAAATTCCGTTTGAAATTTTCCTTGGAGTTCAGTATTTTTGTTATTCTACTTCTAACATGGAATTATTCATGTATCATTTTTACTCATACACAATAATAATAATAATAATAATAATAATAATAATAATAATAATAATAATAATAATAATAATAATAATAATAATAATAATAATAATAATTAAAAACCAATTGTTCAGAGAACAATTGAAGGTCTTTCCATCAAAACAATGTATTTTGATATGAAAAGTTGTGAAACTAAGTTTAAAATGTCATTTCAATTGTCAAATGATAGCTCCTAGTAAGCTGATTCCAAAAATATATTGGTTCCATACATTTTTTTTTAAATAAGGGAGATAATTTGTTACTTCCGGTTTGAAAAAATGTTACTTCCGATTATATTTAAATATTTACTTGACACTGATTCCAAAAATATCTGGTTCTATATACTTTTATATTAATAAAGTACAAAAAAATAGCTATTTCCGGTTTACAAAAGGTCACTTCCGGTTGTTTTTTACAAGGTTAAATGGTTTGATACCTTTTTCTAAAAGTTGTATATCTTTATCATGTATACATATAGAATAAAAGCAAAGGTCAAAATCTAGAACGTCAAATTAAGCTATGACCTTGAGATCAATTTCAAGGTCATAAACCAAGGACCTCAAATCAAAAGACCATAGGTCTTAATTATATTTAGTTAATGAGTTATATCACCAAACGCGTATTTTTAAATACAAGAGGGGAGAAAACTCCCTTTTGCATTCAACGTACGCTTGCAATCAAAATTTACATCTTACGACATGTCGCAACTAACAATTTAGTAAAAATAATTTGTTGATATCTTATACAGTCTTTGGATATAAGTGAAAATAAGCCAAATTCAAATATTAGAATATGACCTTGACCTTTGACCTTGACCTAATTTTCATTTTTTAGGACCAAGGACCTCAAATCAAAAGATCCTAGGTCTCTATCACTTATGATTTATAAGATAGAAATTCATATCACTTATATCAGATGCATAAGGGGAAATAACTCTCATATGGAGCGGTCATATCGCTTCGGTCAAAATAGGACAAATCATGCGAAGGATATAACGAGCAATTTTGTAGAATAAATTTGTCATAATCTTTTACGGTTGCGAAGGAGATGCGCTAACAAGGAAAACAGTGTTTGGGGAGATAACTCCTACAAAGAAAAGTATTCGTTTACGCAGGGTAAATTTCAAAAGCGCATAAACTGTTCGATATCATATACCAAATATCTAAGCGACATATTGCGAAACAAATGTTTATCGCAAGAACAAAATTAGGCGGAAGAAAAAAAAAAAAAAAAAAATAATCAGAAGAAAAACAATAGGTCTTTCCACAGAAAAGTGGAAAGACCTAATAATAATAATAATAATAATAATAATAATAATAATAATAATAATAATAATAATAATATCTTTATTTAGAGAGAGTAACTCATTTGGATTACACCAATTTTCAATAAGGCTATCTTAATACAATAATAATTACATTAAAAACAAACAATGCATCAATAATAATGATAAATAAAGATTATATACAATTTAAAATACAATAAACAATTATGATATGGCGTTACAGTACAAATATGATGGTAATGTTAAAAGTACATAGATTTGTATTTATGTTTAAATTCTGATACTGTCTTTGATTGAATTAGGAAGAGCATTCCACACTTTTGGTCCAGTGTACGAGAAACAAGACTTATAAAACTGTATTTGGTTTTGGAATTATAAATTTATCTGAGGATTAAAATCTCGTATTATATTTTTGGTTTGCAGAAGCTGATAAAATAAGACTGGACATATATTCTGGAGCTAAGCCATATTTTGCCTTATACATTAGTAATGATTTGAAATAAAGTATTCTTTGTGTGATTGGCACACTGTTACATTCGTGAAATAATTCTCTTGAAGGTTTGGTGTAATCATATTCGTCTAAAATTATTCTTGCTGCCTTTTTGCAGTTAACAACAATTAAATCGAAACATCAATTACAATTGATGAATAATCAAACACTGTCATTCGCCGATTAAGGACATGTTTAAATTTGTGGTTTTGTCATTTTTTAAAATTCGCATATAAAATGTGCAAGCTATACGCCAAAAACATGAGTGAAATCATCAATTAAATATGGTGACCGGGTAAGGCCATTTCGATTTTCGCCTTTCATATTCTATAGTGCGAAAACGTAAAAACGCAAAATCGGGAAGTTGAAAACGCGAAGTCGAAAACGCGAAGACGCAAAAAGGCGAGGTCGAAAAGGCGAAAAAGCTATTTTTTTTTCTTTTCGACTTCGCGTTTTCGCGTATTCGCGATTCCCCGTTTTCGCGATTTCCCGTTTTCATGAGTTCGCGTTTTCGCGTTTTCGCGATATACATGTTATTATAACATAACATTTTAAATATAATTGGAGACAAAACTACAAAGTATAAATTATTCAAATGATTGTCATATAAATTTTATATCTGTGACGTATTTTAAATATTTTCATAAATTAGAAAATTTCTTTACATTCTTTGTTGACAATTACTGAAAAAAATGAAAACAGATGCCTTTGTATAAAATAACTTTGAATATACAATTTGCTTGCAGTTATAGTTTGGACATTTTAAGATAAATGAAATGAATCATTATTATCGCCATGGTTACATAAAATACATAATCTTTCATTTAATGCTCTTGTTGTGAATCTCAAATTTTTAGTTTTTTAATTAGTTTGTGTGTGAAAAAAGTTTTAAATTTAATACATTGTTGAGACAAGATTTTTGTAAAAAAAACTTAGGACGGTTTAGCGAAGCTATCATAAGACCTGTTATAAGATACTAGAAAATCGTATGACGTATGTCTTATGAACCTCTTAGGATTATCACAGACCTCGCCTCCAAACTGTCGTAGGTTGATCTTCAATCTCATTAAAATCCGATGTTCTGATACGCTACGAGGGTAGCGATTTTAATGAGATTGGTTGATCTTAGCAAAGATATCCTAAAACTGTCGCATTTTCTTTTAATTTAAACAAAAAGTAACCGGGATTTATGGAAAATCCGTGTAAATGTAGTATGTGTTTCCCATATATTACTAAACGCATTGATTAATATTTCAAATTTTCAAAGACGGAAATTTTGTTCATCTACAGAAGACACCAAGGGACAAGGGATATGCTGTTGAATGCAGTAGACAATAACAACAATCCTCCCCGTGTCAGAACCAGATTAACAAAACAAATAGAGAAACTGAATCTGGTCAATTAACAAATATATTCTAAAATGTCAAAATATGATCTTAAGCACGAACCCGGACAAAATATGGGGGTGATCTTTAGTGCTTCGGAAGGGAAAGCAGATCCTCCTCCACATGAGCAGCACAAAGGCCTTTGTGCTGCTCATGATATAACAATTCCGGTTAATATTCTTATTCGATATGAACGGGATTGTGGTTACGATATAAGGAACATATATCCGATATCATCTGTGAAACGGATATTACATACATGTAACGGTCAACCATTTCGTGATGCCGTCCGTAAAATTTACGAAGGGATGATTTCATCTTTACCATTTATATACCCAATAACTTGTCCTAGTGAAGTATAAACAGTCCCATTACCACTTGTGTAAGCTGTCATGGTGTTCTTTTAAGGTTAACCAAAGTTGATGAATCGAATTCACTAATATTAAAAAAGGGAAAAGGGACATTGAATGAAGCAAACCAAGGTAACACACACCCATTGATGGATTCACATGAACTCAAAGAAGAGCGATATTGGAACGTTCGCAGGGTAAGCGTCTTCGGCTATAACACTTTCGAAATAATTCTTATTGAATTTATCATTGAAACCCTTGGTTTACTAACTTTCTTTTAGCTTATCACTAGCCGTTTTACACTGAGGTTGTGCGTTCTAATCCTACACTGGGCAGTTGCTCTCGACTCCCATCTTACTTGATTAGGAATGTCAGTTTTCCTCGCAAATGTCGATTGTTCTCTACGGTAACTCCGGCTGCCTCCATGAAATAGCACAATAGGTGGTATTAAACACCGATCCATCAATTTATCTTTTTAGTCGAAACACTTCCCCCTATTTGCAAAGCTGCGTTTTCTAGAAACAAAATACTATTGTCTTAATCGATATATGAACCACTACACCGATTTACTGTGATATTGCACTCCTTTAGCTGTTATTTGTACTTTAAATGCAACTACTCTTAATTTTATTCTGCATAAAATCCTCTCATCACCGAAGTCTTAATCGTGGGATTTTCTTTCAATTTACTCGAGTAAAGATTTTTAAGGTATATCCTTAAAATTCCAAACGATTCAATAACAGTTTAAATTTGTCAATGAATGTATCTAGGTTAAGCTTTTTATACTTTCCATTAATGGTCTGTTCAAATGACTTAATGTTTGATGTCAGTATTAAGACTCCTAGATTTGGTCTCATTTTTAACTAAATTTCTGTTTACTGGTTTCTTCTGTTAGCCTTTTATTTATAAATGCCGACCAATATATTAAGTGCATACTTATCATTGCATACATGATAATCTTAACTTTATAATATTAAGAACTGGAGTATATAGTTGCCAAATGAGACAGCTATCTTCTATCGGTAAAATGACGTGAACAAAAGTAATTTTATATTGTTTATAAGAATATAAGACACACCCGCGCGGACCAGATCTCTATGAAGTTCATGCCATTATGAACTTGTTCTCACTGTGTTGTATGTTTATATTTTTTCCAAGTTTAAAATGTTTATTGCTTTTAGATATGTGAAAAGAAATTTACCAAATGAAACAAAAGACTAACCCAAAATGTTATTCTAAATTAATTTGACCTGCTAACATAATTTGTAATGCATTTTTGATATTCAATGTTAACATGTTTTGTGTTATATCTATATTTCTAATATGTATCACCAGTACTTAGTATGACGATACTTTTTCAATTTTGTTCTCGTACTTTGAACAACAAATTTATTCATTTAATAGAAAATGATTCTGTATTCCATGTACGACATATAACAAAATTATTATATTTACCTGTGTACGTTATTTTATTTACCCAAGGTTATTATTGTCTTCTGATATTGGTTTACACCCCGCCCCTCAGTTCTTAAAAACAATAATATTTGTATATTTATATTGTGTCAAAGATGAAATTTATTCGTTCATTGTATTCTTTGTTTTTGTTAATATGTTTTTTTGATTGAGTTAAGCCATTTCAATTGATATTTCATACTGTGTCTTTCGGGTAAGGGTGACGGTTTGTGCTTGTTAAAATGTCACAGCCCGCTGCATCTATTTACATATGTCCTAAGTCTGGAACCTGTTGCAGTTGTCGCTTGTTGATGCGGTTCATAAGTTGTTCTCGTTTTTCGCTTTTCATATACATTAGACCGTTGTTTCCCTGTTTGAATTATTTAACACTAGTCATTTTGGGGCCCTGTACAGATTGCTGTTCGGTGTGATCCAATGCTCTATGTTAAAGACCGTACTTTGATATACAATTGTTTACGTTACACATAGTGACCTGAGAGTTGTCTTATTGGCACTCATGACACATCTTCCTTTTTCTATATAAAATACAATACAACAACGATTCTATTACTAGTACTATGAACGATACTCCAAGGTTTTCAACAATGAACTTGAATTCGAAACAATTTTATATTACGATTGCTCCTGCATTAAAGACAATGGTTATAATGTCTACATTAACGTATTTCCGTCCGATTTACATTGTCTGTAAATTTACCGTCCTTACATGATATAAAATTTTCGGAACAAACAACAAAGGTAGCATAAGAAGGGTGTGACGCATCCTCTCGGAATTTCGTTTTCTAGGTTTCCAATTTTTTGCACGTTGCAGTTGATTTGATGTGATTCGAGTGGCACTCTGTGTCGTATGAAGACAAAACGTGTATTAAATTCTGATCATTTTATCCGATTAGATATTGTTATCAGATAGAAAATGTGAAGGTGAAAATATTAACTTTCTGTTATGCATCATATGAAAACTTACTCGAGCTCTTCAGATCAATATTACGTTATATGAAAAGAAGAAGATATGGTATGATTGCCCTCGAGACAAATCTCCACCACAGTCCAAATAATATAGAAGTTAACAACTGATGTTTACCGTACAACCGTCAGCATCGAGGGAAGCTCAAATTGCACAATTAGCTATTAAGGTCTATTAAAGGACAAGGAATGACAAATGTAAAACACAGCAAACGAGAAAAATGACGTCTTGATGTATTTACGAAACAATGAACGAAAATCAAATTTGATACACAGCAACAAAAGACAACCACTGAATTACAGGCATCTGACTTAATTTGGGATAGTCACATACAGCGTATGATGTAGTTAAATTTATTAAATTTAACATTAGTGTTACAGTACAACATAAAGAAAAACTACAAAAAAACCCAGATGAAAAGTGCTTAACTTACCATATCGATATTAAAACAGGTAACCAATAACACAGAACCGATATGGCAGGGAATTTATATATCCCACAACAACACCAAAACCTACAAGTATAGATTAAAGAGTTTTCGCAGGCAATGAAAGCTATTTCAAAGCCAAAAGTGAAATCGCAAAAATACTGAATTCAATCGGAAAGTCCCTAATCAAATGGCAAAATCAAATGACAAAACAGTTATCAAGGGTACCAGAATTATAATTTAATACGCCAGACGTCCGTTTCGTCTACATAAGACTTATCAAAATAGTTATATAACCAAACAAGACCAAAGTTGAAGAGCACCGAGGACCCAAAATTCCAAAAAGTTGAGCCAAATACGGCTTAGGTAATCTATTCCTGGGATAAGAAAATCCTTAGTTTTTCGAAATATTCAAAGTTTTGTAACAGGAAATTTATAAAAATGACCATATAATTGATATTAATGTCAACACCGAAGTGATGACTAGTGAGCACTTCAAAACACATCAAACAAATGGATAACAACTGCTAAAACATCTGATGATAAACCCATGTACCTTGTCCACCCGAATACTCCTTTAATGTATGAAATTGGCAAAGCAATATTTCATGAAACATCTGTAAAAAAACAACATAAAAAATGTAATCCTACGACTGAAGCTTTCTGGAGATAACGCACTGCATAACATTTGAATGCTGAACGAAATTGTCCATAATCAAAACCTCAGTAGAATTTTATAATGATTGTATCCTGTATATTGTAACTAAATCAATGTATCAATTTGACTTAGTGTATTCCTAAGGATTCGTCATGCTTCAATCATTTCTTTCTGTGATCTTCCAGTAGGTTTGTAAATTAAGTATATTTAACCTTCGTTAATTACATGTCGGCCTTTAACAAAAGTCTACAACAAAATGTACTTAACACGTCTTAACACTAAATCCATTGGAAGTTGGATGCCTACTTATTAATAATTTAGTCTTATATGCATGATTTGTTTTTATTAAAGTGGCTTTGAACTAGATATCAGTAACTGCGAGTACTCTCAGATTAGTACTAAGTGTCTTTTTGTTGTTGGGAAATTCAAGTACCCGGCCTCGTCCACTGTACTCTTTGTAAGATGTATTTCTATTAGTATCCAACAGATGAGTTAAGCCTTTTTCAACTGATTTTTATAGTTCGTTCTTATGTTGTACTGTTATACCACTTTACCAGGTTAGAGAGGGTAGGGATCACGTTGACGTGTTAAACCCCGCCACATTCTGTATGTACATATGTGCATGTCCCAAGCGAGGAGGCTGTAATTTAGTGGTTGTCATTTGTTGACGTGTTACATATTTGTTTTTCGTTCCTTTTTGGTACTTAAATTAGGCCGTTAGTTTTCTCGTTTGAATTGTTTTACATTTATCATTTCGGGGCCTTGTGTAGCTGACTATGCGGTATGGGCTTTGCTCTTTGTTGAAGGCCGTACTGTGACCTATAGTTGTTAATTTATGTGTCATTTGGTCTCTTGAGGTTGTCACATTGGCATTCACACCACATCTTCTTTTTTATATTAAGTTGGTTAGTGAATGTGATGAATGTTTAACCAAAGATGGAGCTATTTGTACATCATTTTCGTATCCGTTTATCTCATTTCGATTTATACATAAATCCTGCATTCTTTTTGGAAATTATGATATGGATAACTTGGAGTTGATTATTGATTCAGCATCACTAAGACACAAAAAAAATATTTACAGTAAAAAGATCAAAACGACATTCTAAGATATGCATACAAATTTATATTAACCGATTTAAGGTCAAGAAATGAATTGATTACCCCAATTTATAAGACTGCAATAATAATTATACAATTATAGAATATTTTACCTCTTCAACCAGCATTCCCTGCTCAATATAGATAAAAAGAAATAGTTATCAAAATTATAAATACACTTTAAAAAATGAATCTTTCTTTGCCGCACCATTCATATTGTTTACTAAAATGACAAAAGATTACAAGAAGAAATTGCTCTGAATTTTTTTCCCTTCATAATCAGAAACCAAGGCTTGTGATTTGGTACACCAGACGTGCCATTCGTACTGTTGCTTCCTTAATCTTGAATTCAAGTTGCTATTCAGTATGGCTCTTAATAGCCTTATAGTATTTATATACTGTATGTTCCAGTTGAGTACTATAACATCCAAATGTCAGTGAGTCCTTTGAAAATTATTATTAAATGTAATTTAAACAGTTACCGACTGCGACACTTTGACTAAATTTCGGTTGGCATGAATGGTAGTGCAGGCTTAGCAGGATACGCTTATCATGTGGGTGATCGAGTTGTCGTTTCGTAATGGGTTTAATATGAGTTTTTGGCATCCTAATTTGTAATTTGCTAATGGATTTTTATACCATACCTTGGAAAACTATCTTTGCATATAAACTAAATAAAAACGATTAGTTAAAACTCAATGATATTCTGAAACATATTGATAATCTTTTTCAGTTTGTTGAAAACTGTTTCCATTTATATAAAGTAGACCATACCCGCAACATCGCGGGCCTCGGTGTAACTGGAGAGGAAATGACATAATCTCCTCAGGGGCTCGAACAAGGAATATATTTCAGATTAACCGACTAAGCTGTTGGAACACCAAAGCATTCAACCATCATTAAATTCTTGAGCTCATGTACTAATCTTCGTCTAAATGTTGTATATTGAACAATTGATTTTTGATATTTGTCTGGTATTTAATCTCTCCAATATTCATCTATAGATTATTTTACGTTAAAAGCCACAAGTATGAATGCAACATATTTGATTACCATTTAGAAAACTTAGTTGTTTCTAACGCCGTTGTTATTTCGTTTTGCATTTCACAAATCTATATAAATCATTATATTATCACCAGTGAACATGATGACGGATTAACCAATCATAGAAAATTTCTTGAAATAATTTTCATATTTGAACAATTTACAGTGAGCATGGTGAGGTTTACCAAGCTTTTTGAATCTGCAACTCATCTTAAACTCACGGTAACAATTTATTGAAACTTTCTTACAATACTAACTGCTTTTGTTTTTGAATCTTATTAATCGTAATGGGTTCCTACAAAGCATGGACTCTCCGATTGCTTTATTCGAAGGTAACCATTTTGCATACGCAACTCATTCTAGACCACTTAAAACAATTGTTTAATCACAAATGTAACAATATAATGGTATTTTGCACATTTATTTTTATTTTTGGTCTTAAATATTTAAAAAAATAGAATAACAAATTTCCCTTACCTTGCAATGGGCATGATATCACTTTGTAAGCTTTGCATACAGAGTTCATAAAAGCCGGACAAAACCATGAGGAAAAAAACCCCACATAACATTACACAATAGATTACAAAGACCGTCACCCTTAAACACAAATAGGTGACGAAACTCAGGGCCCATCGATCCTAGCTTTGCCCTTTCATCTGAATGTATGACTGTTGGGGAGACATTTGAAATGACATGGACTCAATTGTATTAACAAAAATGCAATTCATAATTTAATCCTTCTTTCGCAGAATATTTTCAGAACTAATCATGCTAGTGAGGGAAATATAATTTTGTCAGGTTTCCTCGCATTAACTTGGGTAAAACATCCCTTATGTTGGTATACAGAAATATTATATCGAAAATCTCTTTAAACGTAGAAAGTGATGATACTTATATATAATATTGATTTAAGAAACAAAAGAAACAACAGTTTTAGGATACATATTATGGCTGATAAAAACATATGTATAGCTGCCATTTCATTAAACGTTACAAATCGAAGATCAGAAAGACTTATATTCATGTGATTGACCAATTGGATATTTATAGTATTACCTCTTATGAGTAGTCTCATTATTTTATTATGCATCGGAAAATTATAACATGTATCAGACACATGTAATACTGATGTCGACATAACGTGATAGCAGACTATCCAATGACGTCAACTTTCTTGACTTGAGTTTTTGTTTTGTTTATCTAAATAAGATTGAGATAAAACAAGTCTACATAATTGCATACATAAATTTGTCTCGAGAAAAGAAATTATAACTCGAAATGGATACGTTTTAGACAATTAAAAACAGTATAAATATAACGTTATATGCAATAATTTTGACTTGACATTTTTAAATTTCCATAAATGGTTTTGAGAATTTTCACTGAAATGTGTGAAACCTTTTTTTGTTAATGTTATAAACAGTAAAAATATATTACAAGTAAAAATTGATAAAATGTTTACCAAGCAATCTTGGTGTCAGCGCAATGTAAACTAGATATGCTTCACTATCCATTCGGGAACGAAACGTGTTTCCTCAAAACTGTCATCATAGATCCACGTACTAAAGTATCCCTAAGGATTTTCATTTCTTACATTGTTATAATATAGTTCGTTTCTGTGTGTGTTTCATTTCAATGTTGTGTTTCTGTTGTGTCGTAGTTCTCCTCTTACATTTGATGCGTTCCCTCAGTTTTAGTTTGTAACCCGGATTTGTTTTTTTCTCAATCGATTTTAGAATTTCGAATAGCGGTATACTACTGTTGCCTTTATTTAATATCCAACTTTTAATCTATCAAAAGATAAGGCGTTTAGAAATAATGCACCTATTTTGGATATCAAAAATCAATTATGTCAGTCCGGTTTATTGTAAGTTTAATCAATAAAAGTGTAGAATTTGGTAAACACTTACCAACTGGGTTAATAACTGTCATACATGTGAGATTTTTAGCTAGTTATTACACAAGAAAATATCTGTACTAAATCAGGAATATGACAGTAGCTTTCAAGTCGCTTGAAATGTTTAAGTTTTTGATATTGCTACTTGATAAGGGACTTTCCGATTCGAATAACATTGGAGTTCGGTATTTGAGTTATTTGATATTTCCCCCATAGTAACCCATTAGAGATATCTAAACATTAAGAAATTGAAAATTAATAACTAAAACTGAAATTATCACGTTAATGATAGGTATAGCTTCTGTTTTCCGTCATACTGTGAAAAATAAAAGACTTAAATTTCAAATTCCCGACAAGAGGATATGATGAACATAACTTGAACGAAAGAAATAAAGGAACTTGGCAGATACCTCGTATTTTTACGGTTTATGATTTGTTGTATAATTTCTGCTTCAAATGAACACACGTTGATCAGTATGGCAGCACAAGTAGTTCTCTTTGGATTGAAAAACAATAAAGGTAAAAGAGACAGTAAAATCCATAACAAAATAATAAAGCCTTCACAAGAAAATGCGAACACTCCTGCCCCTACGAAACCACAAATATGTGTTCGACTTAACATAAAATCCAGTAGTGCATGTGATTTTTATAACATGAAAAACGAATGATTGGAAGAATTCAAAATCAATTTCCGTGACATAGGAATGATTAGAAGATAGTGGTTTATTAATTGTAATCAGTAATGTCGAAGCGAACTAGCGATTAACGTTGTGAACGGGAAGAAGAGTTTTTGTTAGTTTTGGGAAAACTGATATTTTGCCCTTTATGCGATCGTTTTCTTTTTTTTCCGTTCAGTTCCTGTCTAATTGACAAATATTTCACGGTTAAAATAAAGTAAAATAATTCTAAAAACCTTAGTTCAGCAAAAATATTTCAGAGGTAAAATCAATATTATTGTTTTCGTTAAAATGAGTTATGCCAACACATCCCTTTATTTTGTTTTATCATTTACAAGACATAAGTTCAACATAAACTTAAAATACATAGATATCAAAATAAATAAAAACATCAAGAACAATCTGAAAGGAAAAGAAAACAATAGCATTTTTTTCATGTATCTTCGTGTTAATAGTGTTGTATTATTAGCATATAGAATATAGTAAAAACGTCAATGCTGATCTGTACATGTCTGATTTTATTTACCCCTCCTCCTCCCACCCACACATACTATATATTTTGCATACAAGTCATTTCACATTACACAAGTGAACATCTGTCCTAGTTCACTGCTTAAGTGTTATTTGAAGCTCCATTTAACATTTTTCAATGTAGTATACACGAAGAATGATCTAATATCGTTATTTTACATATAATGGTGTGTTTTATTTCGTTCATGTTTTAAATTCTTTAACGTTCTTCCATCGTCAAACTTGATACCTTATTCGTATGACGGACATGTCAAAATTAAATACAAACTATATGAGTTTTTTCTAAAAATAACTATCATATTGTTGATCTGTATATTTAAGGATTTTCTTATCCCAGGCATAGATTACCTTAGCCGTATTTGGCACAACTTTTTGGAATTTTTGGATCCTCAATGCTCTTCAACTTTGTATTTGTTTGGTTTATAACTATTTCGATATGAGCGTCACTGATGAGTCTTATGTAGACGAAACGCGCGTCTGGCGTACTAAATTATAATCCTGGTACCTTTGATCACTATTTAAACCACTGGGTCGATGCCTCTGCTGGTGGACGTTTCGTCCCCGAGGGTATCACCAGCCCAGTAGTCAGCACTTCGGTGTTGACATGAATATCAATTATGTGGTCATTTTTATAAATTTCCTGTTTACAAAACTTTGAATTTTTCGAAAAACTAAGGATTTTCTTATCCCAGGCATAGATTACCTTAGCCGTATTTGGCACAACTTTTTGGAATTTTTGGATCCTCAATGCTCTTCAACTTTGTATTTGTTTGGTTTATAACTATTTCGATATGAGTGTCTCTGATGAGTCTTATGTAGACGAAACGCGCGTCTGGCGTACTAAATTATAATCTTGGTACCTTTGATAACTATTGACTACTTCTAAATATATAATGAATGGAAATTTTCATTTGTCATATATTTATATATGTATTACACATCACTTATTGAGTGCAAGGTCTGTGTTATTTAACTACAATGATACAGCATTTTAAACATGTAATATACTATTCGATTAACTTTGTTTAAATTACTAAATTCAGATATGTTCATCAAGCAAAACAAAATGACTATTGCTTCCTTGTGCTTAAAATCTTGATAAAAAAGTGGCAAATGTTTAAAAAAAAAAAAAAAAAAAAAAAAAGAACGTACAAGATTAAAAAAAAGGAAAATTTAAATCTGAATTATACACTAGTAAATCATTTATGAACATAAATAAGAACATATGGTATAAGCGCCAACGAGACAACTCTCCATCCAACTAGTCAAATTGCAATATGATCCATATCATTATTACTTGACATATTTTTTATGCCTTTACCGTAATTGTTTTTTTCTTTTTAAGAAGAATAATGTTAAATACTAACACCATATATTTGTATTTGCTTCAGATGTATATTTAAGAATTTGTCAAGACTAATGTAGCGGTTCGCTGTATCAGACTGCATCCGATACGCTCGTAACCTAATTGAATGACAGGGTATAGAACAAAACAGGTGACGTCCCAAGTTTTATTAAATATATGTTTTTATTTGCCATGTCTTTATATTATCTTGCTTCTAGTTTCCTATCAATTCCCTTTACAATTTTATAACTTTTTTTTCAAATTAAATCTACACAGAATTTTTTTTTTTAGAAATAATTTCAATGTTGTTATTAGCACTACAGGGAGATGACTGTTCGTTACACTACTGTTTTATAGCTGACTTTGTGGTATGGGCTTTACTCGTTATTAAAGGCCATACAATGTTTATTTCTGTGTCAGTTGTGGAGAATTATCTCATTGGCAGTCATACCACATCTTCTTTTCTTTTATATGATATATATCCAATGAATTGTTTTCGCTTCAAGTTTTCGGAAATTTTCTATTTTTTGTCAACTGGTCAAGGTATATTATTTTTCAAAATTTTGTGAAATTAAATGAGCCAAACTTAATTTAGTCAAGGTGTTTGGTAGCAATCTAAGCGACATCGTCAGAGCATTCCCATCTACAATTTCCAACATTGAATTTGATGACAGGTCCATTTTTTATCATCAAATTATCTCTGCTAGGATTTAGTACTGGTGATTGTAAAGCATTGTTGAGTTTTTTCAGCATTGTTTAGTTTTTTCCAGAAATTTCCATATCGTGCATTCGAATGCACATCTACTGTGTTTTCATTATCTATTGCATTTAGGTCTTCCATTGTCTGCATTTCGTCCTGTAATTTTATATATACATGAGAGTCCATATAATTCTCAAAATCTATGTATTCATTTGTCTTTTCGCTATTGTCAGTATGTTCACTGGCACCTTGGAATACAACAATAAGATAATTGTATGCTCTTTTAAGCGTTTCCATTTTGACTATGGGAAAAGCTATGTCTAGTTCTAACGATTGACAACTGGATGCTACAAGAATAGTTTGAATAGAATCATTTACAAATTCTTGAATGCTAATCATAATATTACTCCCCGGATTGATGTCATCCATAGATACCACTCTATATTTTTTTCTTTCCAGATATGGTATAAGTTCGTTCCGACAAAATCCCCGTTCATTGTCTGAGAAAATGACAAAAATATCATTCCTTTGCGCTGTTTTAATTTCAATGTCCTCATACGACAAACTTCTGTTTACTTCGTACAAAACGTATTCATTTTCAGCAGAGTCATTTGAAAAAGAGGAAAGAGTGTATACTATTTTATCAAAAAACAAAACACTTGTTGCCTTTAAAGCTTGGTGTAGCTTCAAATATTTCTTAAACTCAGTATTTAATACATTGTATACCGAATTCGAACAAGTTGAAGTTGCTATTAAGAAATTTGATCTAACATTAAATTTATGCTGACATTCAGACCATGTCCAGTTGACGATACTTGAGTCAATCAACATATCCTCTGATATAATTAGAAGTACATGTTTGCTTTGGTATATGAAAGTTTTAAGTCTCGAACTGTCAGTTTTATTGTGAAACTTTTCTCCTCTAGTCGTTCGCCTAAATTCATTGCAAACTCTAAAGATCCATTTGAGTGTAAAATAGTTAAATCATTTTTTTCGTGTTCTTCTGGGGTTCGACGATCGAATGGATGGAGTTCGAATTTGACATATAATAAAACCTTTATCTCATGTCTGTAAATGTATACCACTAAAGTTATCAACATCATCAACACAATTATAACTGATGAGACTGAAATTGGTATGATAAAATGCTTTTGTATAGTTGTATGTCTTTTACAAATGAAATCAGAATCGGGTACGGCTATCAATGTTTCTATTGTTTCAATTCCTGTTTGGCAAGTGATGTGTTTTATATTATCAACTGCATTTGTGTTTTTCAGAATCCAAGTTTTTAACCAGACGGTATGACAATCACAAATAAGAGGATTATTGTCTAGAGATATTAATTTTAAATTCAAATTTTCTATATCTGTTGGCAAATAAAGTAATTGATTGTGATCAATCTTTAACACTTCCATTTTTTTCATTCGACTGAAGACGGACGGTTTTATTTGTTGAAGAGAAATGTTTGATGCAAATAACTGTCGAACGTTCCTGAAGTATGATCTAAATTCGAAGACCGGTACATCATTATTGTCTATCCATATATCAACGATCCCTTCAGGCACCGAATCAGGAATCTCTGTTAATCCTTTGCCGTTACAATCAACAATATTTATACTTTTATTATACCATCTATAACAGTCACACTTGATTGGACAATTAACATCAAATATTTCATAAAACATGTCATTGGGTTGCATAGATAGAAGCGGTTTTCCCTGATATTTTTGTGGATATCTGCACAACCATTCACGAAAAAAATATTCATTTCCCGTAAAGAATCCTAGTGTTTTGAATGAGTTCATGATTTTGATAAAAGGCAAGTTAACCGCAAAACATCCAATCGGATTATTTGTTAAATTGAAATGAAAATATTTTAATAACGTAAGGAGAACAGTTTCCTCTTTTTGCGAAAGTTCAGAGATAATGAACCCGGTCACATTGCATGTCATTAAATTTATATTTATTTTTCGGACTTTTGTCTGCGGATCATATATGTGAAAATTTTCCAACCTATCTAATGTAAGCCCTCTTACTAGCAACTCTAAATTAACAGAATTCAGAAATGAGGAAAAATTAAAGAATGTTATGTTCATGTTTTGAAGGTCTACAGAGGAGAATTCAGTATTTTTCACATACAAAACTGACACAGGAAAATCAGTAAACATATTTTGGTTTAGGTTTAAATATCTAAAATGTATAGATCTTAAAGGTAACATTGAAACAGAAATGCTTAAAAGTTTATTGTGTTCAAGAATTAAAGTCTCCAAACTAGACAGCCGTTTAAAAATATTTTCATGTAAGCGTTCTAATCTGTTATATCCAATGTTTAGAAACAACAAGCCTCTCAAATCATCAAAAATAGAATATGGAAGGGAAGCCAGTCTATTATTGCGTAAATCAAGAAAGTATGTTTTATATTGCCTTTTAAACGAGCCATTCTCTATTTCCTGTATACTATTATTGGATAAAGTAATTATGCCTATCGTTGCGTCTGAAAAACTATTGCTACATAGTTTAAACATACAACTGTTTGAAATAGCAACAACCTGAACATTACCTCTGATTTTAAATTGATCACAGCCTATGTTTGGGATCTTATTAAAAGAAAGAAATCGACTATAAGTATCATTTGACACTGGTATGTTGAAAAACGTCGGCTGGAGCACATTATTAATCGTTGAATTTAAATAAAAATGTGAAAACAACAATTTCCCAGATATTGGACATTCTGAAATTTTCAACTTTTGAAGTGATGGAAATTTATATTGAACTACCTCTAAATTAACGGCTCCATCAAAGCATGACGATATATGAAGTTCTTTTACTTCTGGAAAAGTGGCTTTGCAGTTAAAAAGGTAATCAAAAAGACCCATAATATCATCTAAACTAGACTGGATTATTATACATGATAATCTGTCCATCCCGTTACAGGAATGCTGTTCAATTGTTATACCCGTTAACGTTGGTAGCGTCGAGTGAATAGACCACAATACCCTAGAATTAGTATACGCGAGAAATAGATCCATACTATTGATATCAAATGTACAGTTATTTATCCTTACTATCGAAATAGTGTTTTTGATCATGGTCTCGTGTTCTAATACCTCAAATACAACTTCCATTCTTTTTGTGCATCTGATATAAAAATGATTCTGTTGTAATTCATACGAACGCACCGTAGATAAAAATCCTGCCGTCTGTATCACACAGTTTGTTGAATTGGCAAACTTTTTACTGAAAATTGTAATGAAGATATTTAAAAACTGATTCGTTTTATTTTGTTTTTTAAACAAATCGGAACTTCCATTTTGAAATCCAACTTTTAATTCGCATCCCATACTTCTAGATTCTTGAAATGTTACAGATAACACAACAATCAAAACGAAAAACATTACTGCTATTCTTGTTTTTCGTACGCACATCATATTTTATTTATTCTGGAAAAAATAAATAATAATAGTAACACTTCTACAGAAAATACAAACCAGAGAAATACTGCAAAAAAATTTGATGAAAGATTAAGATTAATAGCAAGAATTAAAAAGAACAAATATAAGTTGCATTCGAAACTACCGCCCTGGATATCAAACTAAATAAACTAGTAGGTTGTCACTGTCAACGCACTGTTAATCTACTTGTATCGCTGGGTTTTTTTGGTTTTATCTTTGTTTGCATTTCTTTTAAGCTTATGATTTATCGCATGTTGTAGCTATCTATTAGTATCTGGACGTAAGGTTCACATATTTTTTTTTTTATAATTGTATATGAATCTATGTTTAAAATGATATAGACAATTATTGTTGTTTGTTTGAATTGTTATGCGCCAGTCATTTTGGAGCCTTTGTTGTTCGTATTAATCGAGCCATGGCTCTGAGTTGAAGACCGTACTTTGACCTATAATTGTTTACGCTTTTACACATTGTGACTTGGATGGAGAGTTGGCATTGACATTCATATCGCATCTTCCTATTTTTACGACCAGTCTCGACGTAGTTTCCAGTCTCGCCGCAGTCTCATGACCACTAAATGTACTTTCGATTAGTCTTGAATTGTTTTAAATCAGTCAATCAAATGACATAGGTGTAGAGTGATATAAAAAATCCATATTGATATGAAAAAGTTATAGAAATTTTAAAAGGTGACTATCTTTTTTAGTCTAAACTTAATTCTAGCTTTTTTGTTTACCTGTTAAAATCCTTAAATTCGACAGCAATTAAAAAAAATCAACCTAGCATTCCATTATTCGTTCGTAAATTTAACGGATACCATCACGAGTTGTTTGACCGTCAGGGAATATCCGTTTCATAGATGGCAGCGGAAAATTCAATGTTTTTGGTGGGGTTCGTGTTACTTAGTCTTTAGTTTTCTATATTGTGTCTTCTGTACTATTATTTGTCTGTTTGTCTTTTTATTTTTAGCCATGACGTTGTCAGTTTATTTTCTATTTATGAGTTTGACTCTCCATCTGGTATCTTTCATCCCTCTTTTCGAAATGTAACTACAATTCGGTCCCTCTTTTCTCCGAATGTGACCTAACGAATTAGAACTATTGCCTGGTTTGTACTAACATGAATTTCTTTTTTCTTTTTCAACCATGAAGTTGTCATTTTATGTTCACTTACCCTTTAATATATTTCGTCTCTCCTAAGAAAATATGTCAAGACCATTCAAGACTTAACTTAAATCTCATGACTGGTCCAGACTGTGCAAGACTGAGTCAAACATTATTTGAGACTGGTGGTGCATTTTTTTTTAGATCATATTGGGACTATACCAAGTTTATCTAGTATTCAATCAGACTTATTAAGAAGAGCCTATGCCAAAGACTAGTACAGTTTAGTACACTTATTGTCGAGATTATATCGTGTCTTGTCAAGTAAAATCTGTGTTCAGTCTAATTGGTTGAGCACACAATATGTTTTTTTAGACTTTGCGATGATTGTAGTGATAGTTGATGTGAAGTACGTTTCGCTTTTGTTAAGTGCACAAAATATCATGTCTTTGATATTCAGTATTTCAGCTGTTTTGATATTATGTCACCTTGAAAATTTAGTGATAACTAAAAATGCGAAAGGGGTTTTATTCCTTACATCTGTGTTCCATACTTCCAAAACTCCTGTTTTTCTCAGGCGTCCCATACATAGCAAAAGACTTTTTCACAAAATAAAATCAGTTCAGCCATAAAGACCGAAGACGTATGTATGACTATCTTATTCGTGTCAATCCCTTTACAAAATGAAACTCTCCGGCCAATCATGCACGCACACAAATCTAAAACCTGATGTGTGTTTATCGCATCGAGAATGACATATCTTTCGACCTAACAATTTGTATAAACAAATCATATATTGGATGCTTATAATAATAAAAGGAAAATGATTTGAAGAGCATCACTCTTCATCTTTCTATCCGTTTACAATAAAGACATTAGAAAACATCAAACACATTTTACATACCTTTTTCAAAGTGCCTCCGAATTTACATACATTATAAGTTACAAATAATACTATTACTCATATTGAAATAATCGTCCTGTATACAGTAAATAAAACAATGAACCTTATTTGTTATATTTAAAACTTCAAAATTTCCAGTGATGAATAAACTATATTTAAACGTTTATTTACGTGTTCACATGGCAATGACATTTATTCACGAGTTTAATACAACTACTGAGGCGAAAAGTGCATAGTAAGTTTGACATTCAGTTTTTTTTAATGCATGTGTGAATGAAAACACGAAACTTGAAAGCGAAATGATGACCTGGTCGAACTATACAGACAACAAATCGTTGATTAGAAGATATATGTAACTCCTTAATAAAAATAGTTCCCAAGGGAAAATAATATCTTAAGTACTTCTTCTAGTGGTGAAAATATTACAGTATTTGTTCCTCACGAAAAAAATAATAAAAAAAATTAGAAAATATTTATCTGCTGTTCTTATCGGAATATAAATCATTGCTCATGATAAAATTTCTAAAGGAACTTTTGTCAAGAAGAACAAATATATTTTGGGAATAAATACCTCACTATTCATCACGACAAACCTCATATAACGATCATACAACCATTTTCAGATATAAGTTAGGGATAAGAAACATTTGTTAATGTCTTCCTATATATATATATATATATAATAAGATGTGGTATGAGTACCAATAAGACAACTCTCCATCCAAGTCACAATCTGTACAAGACAATGCCATAATAGGCCAAAACGATCATCAACACGGAACTTTGGCTCACACCGAGCAGAAAGCTATAAAGGGTCACCAAAATAACTGGTGTAAAACCATTCAAACTTGAAAACCAATGGTCTAATCTATATATAAAGAAAACGAGAAAAACGTATGGACCATATCAACAAACGACAACTACTGTACTAAAAGAGGGACGAAAGATACCAAAAGGACAGTCAAACTCATAAATCTAAAGCAAACTGACAACGCCATGGCTAAAAATGAAAAAGACAAACAAACAACAGCACACACGACACAACATAGAAAACTAAAGAATAAACAACACGAACCCCACCAAAAAACTAGGGGTGATCTCAGGTCCCCTTGAAGGGTAAGCAGATCCTGCACTACATGCGGCACCCGTCGTGTTGCTTATGTGATAACAAATCCGGTAAATAGTCTAATTCGGTAGGTCACATTCAGGAAAGTTACACTATTGTTTCGGGTAACCTTCACCTTTACCCGAAACAATAGTGTAACGTCACAACGTAGAAAGGCACACTATATAATATCAATTGAAATGACATAACTCAATCAAGACTATAATATAAACACAAGTTAACATACACACTTTGGCACATTCCCCATTTACATTCTCAATTTTATTTTTATACACTGAACGAATAAATTTGATGTATGACACAATGTAAATACAAAATGAACAAATTAAGGGTGAATAAATAAAGGCAACAGTCGTATACAGCTGTGAAATGTTAAATAATTATGGAAAGTAAACCCTAACCTCGAACACGTTACCTTGTCGCCAAATCTAATATTATACACGGGTAAAAGAAACTTGAATAATTTTATTGTGAGGTATACAGTATAAATTGGGAATGGAAATATGTTTTACAAAAAATGTTGTTGTTCATAGTACTACGATAAACATATGCGAAAATTTATAGTCATACTAACCACTTATCAAAGCTGGTATATTCAAAATAGAGAAACATTAAATTACAATGGTAATGTATCAACAGGTCACAATTAACATGAAAGTACCATTTGGTGGTACTCACAGCAACTGAGAGCTAGTTAAAAACCAAAATCAATAATAATAGAAAAAAATCATGCATCAGAGACCTATGTTTATAAAATTGCAAACGTAGTATAATTGCTCGGTTTTTTATTGATGCTTAAAGTTGTTGCGTAATCAATCTGAAGTAGTAACTTTGTGTTAACTTGTATTTTAAAAATTGAACGGTCTCTTCAAACACGAATTAGATGTCTATTGTTTTCATTTGAGCTAGAGCCTGGTAGATACATTGGCGAACATTCCAAATCAGCTCTTATTTGGGTTTATAACACTACAGGGATATCACTATGTAAAAATCAGCTGAACGTTTTAATCACATTCTATTGTTAAGAAAATATTAAGCAAAATTAGTATTTGACAAACTGCTATATATATATTCAATAAAACTTGTCCGATAAGATGTGTCATTCAAGTTTTGAAATATCCATATTCGTCAACGGACCAAAGTATAAATTTTGCCATAATTTTACGAAAATTAAACGAGCTTATTAAATTTAGTTGATTGGTAAAACCTTGTGTAAATTCTGCCATAACGATTTAAACAACTGTTTTCCATACCTTGACTAAATTCTTTTTGATGAATTATTTATTAATAATAAATAACAAGATATGACCACTGAAGATACACTGCTGGCCTTGATGAAACTTAACCATGACATTCCGACGTAAATAAAATGTAAAACAATTCAAACGAGAAAAACCAATGGCCTTATCTATGTACAAAATAAAAAACCGAAAAACAAATATATAACAGATCATCAAATGAAAACCATTGAAGTACAAGCTACTTATTTAGGACAGGCACATATAGAATGTGACTAAGTTAAACATGTTAGTGGGCACCCCCCTCACCTGGACAACAGTACATCAGAAGAACAAACTATAAAAAGCCGTCTTTTGTGTCACTGTGTTGTCTGTTTTTTTTTCGACTTGCGTTTAATATGCTTATGTATTTTACTTTTTCAAACAAATATTTTCTCAAACCACTCCTCTTTTGGGGGGATATATAATATTCATAGATACTTTGATTTGTTGACATACTGCTTCCTAGATATGATATCTATGTTTCGTCTCATAGAGACGTAACTTTGGAATGTTACCAGTATACAAACAAGCTATTGAGGTGAAAAATGAATTCTGAAGGAGGAAAAAAGGTAAAAGTAGGGAAAGTACATGATGTTAGTATAAATTAAAACTGTACTAAGTTCAGAGCATATAAATGTGGAAAATATTCTGCACAACCCTATGTTTTGACCTTTATATAAAATAGTAGTCTAGTGCATATCAGCTTTCCATTCTAAGATATGATTTTTCACGAAACTTCATTGTAAAATTGTCACAGTTTTAGCCGCAAAGGGAGTTCCTATAAGAAATTGCATTGTCTATATTTATAGAAATGCAACCTGTAGACTCTTGTTGACTAAAAGTAAGAAATATTATCATCTAAAAACCTGATACTGACCTACTAATGTTTAATGGCATTTGATGTGTTGGTATCTCCATTACTAATATATCTTCTTTAATACAGAAAACAAAAAACTTCACATATAGACATTATCAATAATCTTTGAATCAAGAACTAATCCTTATTAACATAATTGGTGTGTTTAACAACAACTAATGCATATCTTAATACAGTATGCTTGAGATAGGGATCCCAGAATTAGAAAAGTTAGAAAATTCTTCAACTCTCTGACCTCTTGTCAGGTTTTTATTTCTTTATTACGGTAATCAGATATTCGATATAGTATATAGAGTTATGACTATAGAAGATATGTATATATAGATTTAGAAGTGTTGGAATCTAAAGAAATCCTTTTTTTCTAATTCAGAACCATTAAAGGTAATATAAAAGTCAGCTTATGACCAATAAAAGACGATACGACTGTTTGAATAGTACATTCTCATTAACATACACGAATTGATACGAATAAACAGAGTCTTTGAAACATATGGAAATAAACTAATTTTGTGAAGTCAGCCTATTCGTTAGCCATGATTTTTTTTCTCTTTTAAATATATATTTCAAAAGCGATGCCTTTCAACTAATTCGCTGTCTTAAGATTGATTGTTGGTTGCTTAACGTCCACTGGCAAATATGTCATGCAAGTTCAGGACAACGCCAATCTTAGAGTTTATTAACGATTTGTTTTGCAGATTTTAACAGAGGTTTCCAGTTTCGCTACTAATCAGGTTCGTACGTGTGGTCTTACCGTTATCCTTTGATTTGTAACCGGAGGGATTGATTTTTATTAGACAAACACATAGTCTCTTGGTGGGTGGGTGGTGTTGGGTGTGAAAGCGGGAGTTTGGGCTGAAACGGGATATATGTCGTACTAACCTAATAAGCCGAGGAAATGTCTCCCTAACTTAACCGCGTACAACTACCTTAGCATCTACTATGCCAACTGTCCTTACATAGATGGAACAACAAAAAAACAAACCATCATTAGGATTCATGTGATAATGCACTAATCTACGTCTAGATATTTTGTATTGAATTATTGATTTTCGATATTTCTTTGGTATTCAGACTCCATGATATACATTCAGCAATAATAAATATTTCTCATAACTGGTAGTAAGTTCAAGTTAACCCTTCGCATTGGTTTGAGCAGAATTCATGGTTAAATATTATACATAGCTACATTCCAATTTTTATGACTGTTTGTTGATACTTTATATAGATTTCACCAAAAGCGAATAGCAATGAAAACATTATGCCTAGGATTTCTCAACCTTTACTGAGAGGAATAATTTGATATTTGTTTGAAGACTTTTATATCATTTCTCAAGACCACACTCGAAAATGGTGTCAAGGGAGAGCCGGTACGGTGGTCGAACCAGGAACCTTTGTTAGTAGTTTGATGCACTAACCACTACACTTCGACTCCCCATCTATTTGTGTTATAGTTATAGTTGGTGAGATTTTGTTCATATATGCGTTTCTGTCAATTGAGGATTAAAGTCAACTCAATATAAAGATTGTTTATATTATATTTTGCACATTTTACACCGAAAACCTCCATATTTCCTGCCCAAAAATTTAGTGCGTGCACCAATTAACTCTCTTATTCAACGTTAGATAAGACTGAACACTGAACATGTAAAGATGGGTGACCAAATAAAACAGAATAAAACAATCAAAGGGCACCGTGCGGCATTCAACAATAAGCAAACCCCATACCGAATAGTCAGCTATAAAAGTTCCCAAATTACAAATGTAATACAATTCGAACGAGAAAACGGTCCAGTATATACAGAAATTACTTTGTTACAACGGCAACTACATGCAGTTGTTAAAGAAAACACACGGAAGCACGTTTGAGCCGAACAGCGTCGCATATATCAGACATACATGTATTAGAGAAAAAAAATCCCGGTTAATGAATGGACTGATATTATATAGATGGTTTATTTCCATATGTTACATCTCTATTAATTCGTTTCAATAAGTAAAAACAACGGTTTATGTAGGATGATTAATGTACTGACTGCTGTACTATTCAAACAGTCATATAATCTTTTTTAGGCAATTAGCTGAATATGTATTACATACTAGGGTATTTATTTGGAAATAGGAATATCTTTGAATTCCAACGCTGCTTAATACGTATTGCCATATCTTCTATATTCATAACTCTATATATCATCTCAAATATCTGATTACCATAATAAAGAAATAAAAACCTGACAAGAAGTAAGTAGGTTGAAAAATCTTTCTTCCTTTTCTGGTTCTGAGATCCCTATCTCAAACTCATTGTATTAAGATATTAATAAGAAAGCTGTTAAACACACAAATTATGTAAATAAGGATTTGGTTCATAATTCCTAGATTGTTGATAATGTTCTTTGAACGAAGAATGTGTTTTCTTGTATAACTGAAGATAATTCAGACATATAAGTTATTAATAACCGACACTTCAAATATATGTCATTACATTTGTAGATACAAATTCGGTCTACAGATGTTTATATATTATTTCCTATTCTAAATCAACCTGAGTTGATAAGGGCAGAAGATACCAATTAAAACACAAATATTAAAAAAAAAGAAACGGACAACAGACAACATATCGACAAAAAAGACTTACTGACTAATTCTTGTCCACAAAACCAGGGATTTTCGAAAATAATGTGTGTAGTTTTACGGTAATGGGTTTTATGCTGAGCCTCATTATTTTTTTCTGATTATGGATTACCTCATTTCATGAGTAAGAGGACGAGAAGGGGAGGAAGAGTTAGAAAATGATTAACTCGCTCTGGTATGAACTGAAAGCAAATTACTTTTCACATGACCGGATAAAAATGAAGACTCTGCAACATGAAATGCAGGATAGTTTCGTAAATTAATGTGTACCAAAGTAAAAACCTTTTTTTCTGTGCAGCACAGTCGCGCAAAGTAAGGATTTAGTGCAACAAAAGAAGAAAGAAAGGTCAATCTGAAAATAATTTCCTACCACCAGCAATTCAGTGGTTGTCGTTGGTCATTGTCTGTTGCATCTGTTTTTCTGTAGTTGTCATAACCGGTTATTTGTCTAAGAGGGTCATTTTATAGCTGATCATTGTAAAAATATTGTAATTTAACTCGATAAATTATTTAAAACCGTCACTAAATTTTATCAAAGATACAAAGATTTGACTAGTGAATTTGGCTGTACCTTATATATTATATTTATTAAACGCTGTAATCCTAAATTTCACGTTTATATTGTACTAAACGCGCAGAAATCACTATGTGGTCCATGTAAACTCATCGATTTTTTTTAAGTAATAGTTTTCTTACCAATATTGTAATTAAATCTATTAATATAGTTTACATTGGCAAAAATATCGATTTTTTTCTTCAGCAAATAAAAACAGTACTCAATTTGTATTCTTTTTAAACTGTATGTATAAAAACACATCCTCGTTCATATATAGGTTAGCTCCTAATATTCTACTGCTTTCGATATTTTTATTTTTGGCATTGAACAATTCATGTCTTCTTTGACTGTCCATGACGTTAAAATACTAAATCCCTGGGATGTGTTCTAGTTGATTTTTTTATTATTATTTAAGGTTTTTGGCTTATAAATAGCTTTCACCTGCGAGAACTCTCAAAACGTACCTTCTGGTTAATTTGACCTGTTGATACACTTTTTAATGCTTTTTTATTTGATGTTTAATGATTTAGTGTTTTATCATATCTCTCAATTTTTAATATATACCCGCTCTAATAGGTGTTTGGTATGACTATAAATTTTCACATCTGCTCGTACTATGAACAACGAAATTATTTATTTTGTAAAATATCTTTCCGTTCTCCATTGATACTGTATTTCTTACAATATAGTTATTTTCATTTATCTGTCTAAATTAATTTGGCGGCATTTAATTCAAAGTTATGGTTGTTTTTTTGAAATTGTTTAACATCTAACCGGTTATTTTATTCAAATTAATTCGTTCAGTGTATTTTCACATGTGTTTAAATGTCTTTTGATTGAGTTAAGCAATTTCAATTAATATTTACTAGTGTGTCTTTCTATGTTGTGATGTTACACTATTGTTTCAGATAAGGATTAAGGTTGGTACCTAATAAAATGTTTAAATCCGCTGCATTTGCACAAGTCAGGAATCTGATGTTTTGTAGTTGTCGTTTTGATGTGGTTAACAAGTGTTTCTATTATTTTTTTGATAGATTAGACCGTTGGTTTTCCCAGTTGAATGGTTTTACACTAGTCACTTTTGGGGCCCTTGATAGTTTTCTGTTCGGTGTTGAAGACCTTACTTTGACCTATAATGGTTTACCTTTACAATTGTGACTTGAATGGAGACTTGTCTCATTGGCCCTCATACCACATCTTCTTATATCTGTAGATAGATTGATCATGCATGCTTGGAACATATAGATCTTTGGCCTTAGTTTTTGCTCTGACAAACCTATAGCCAATTCCCTTTTGAAATTTCTGCAGTTGTGTCTGCTGGTGTTTACTTTATAGCCCGCACGGCGGTACAATTTTTCTCACCGCGGGTGAGATGAAAACATCATGCAAGACCATAACATAGACATAATGTGCTATATTCTGGCTGCGAAACGAAGCCGACCGTTTTTATTCTTTCTCTACAATTATAACAAAAATCTGTTTTCAATCAAAAGTTTAAAGTTTTGAAAAACAGACACATTAAATATTTTTTCCGAAGACAATAACTATCTACAAAGTTAGCTGGTTGATCAAACCGAATAAATCACACAACATGCAAACGTGAGAAACGTATTGAGTGATCACTGTCCTTGTTGATGACCAATCAATAAATCAAAAACACATATTATATACAGTAACAAACGACAATTTGCAGGGTTAAACATATAATCATTTGACAATAATATAAAAATTTCAAAAAAAACCCAAATAAAACCACTCACTTAATCGAAAATAACTTCATTGTATATTTGCAGTTTGAAAAAACATTAATTTGGATCATTGAAAAGCTTTATGTATCATGAACAAAAGAACGTGATGAAAATGCTCAGCCGATTTTTAAATAGTTCTTACCCTGTACAGTTAAAAACCAACATAATTTGAGTGATACACCTATGATATATTTCCGTCACTACCTCAAAAAAAAAAAAAAAAAAAAAACCCGAAGAAGGAACCGTTCAGTTTTTCAGATACAAGTTAACATAACGTTACTAGGATTTACTTCAGATTGATCATGCAACAAATTTTAGCATCAATAAAGAAACGACCCATTAAACTACATTTGTAATTTTATAAACAAAGGAAGACATTAAAGGGAAACTTCGCAATTTTTCACTTATCACCTTATTATGTTCATAATACCATAAAAAACATATTCACCAAGTTTTATTTTGATATGAAAACTAATAAAGGAGAAAACTAGGGAATTGTCAATTTCATTTCTTCAACTTCCTGACTTATGTGACGTAGTTTAAGTCTTTTTGCGTGCCAGGAGTGAAAAAAATCTCAGTTAAGTCTTGTTCCTTAACCATATAATGATGCGATTTAAAGCGCATCGACGACTTTTGGTGTAGCTATCAACCAACTAAAAACAAGTGATAGCCATACGACTTTTAAAATTAGATTGTAGGATTTATGTGTGGATTTTTTATACGAATTTTAGTAATGAAAGTAAACCATACAATAGAACATTTTTAAACAAGCATATGAAACTGACATGATCGATAGTGTATTAAAAATACATGTTTGTATTCTGACCGTCCTCAGTCCAGCTATCTCTATACCTTTGTAATTTGGTTTGTGAGAATAAAGATGTATAGCAAACATTTTCTGCTGGTTTCGTGGAAATACAATGTGTATTGTTATGTGACACTTAGTGAATGTTGAATGCGTGGTTAAACTCGAAGGTAATTAAAAGATTAGCATTATGTCATTCTGATCATTTGATCTTCAATCAGTGAATTCTAGCCGTCACGGTTCACCGTTCCAGGTGTGAACAACATTTCGTATGAATGATATACGGAAGGGCATAAGCTCACTTTTAAATAAGATATGACTTCTGATTACTTTTGTAACGATGAAATACTTAATTAATTTAATTGATTAAATTTATACATAATAATATCCTTCTGAACACGAGTGTATGAACTAAAAATTGTACTATTTTATATTTAAATTAGAATCGGTAACCTTCAATATTTGAAACAGATCATTACCAATTGCATTTATATAATTTAGTCCATCCAAAGTGATCTTTATTTACATATTCAGGAATTAATGTTCCCATCAAAATATTTTAAATCTTGCAACGCACAAATACTTCAGCTATTTAAAAAAAATGTTTAAAAATTGGCAGGAAATTTAAGGATTTTTAGGAATGGAATCGAAAAATAAAGAACATCTATTATTTTCAAGTGTTAAAAACATCAACAAAATTTAAACATAATCGGGAATATCCGTATTAAAATAGTCTTCGTCTCACAACGTATAATACTTTAGTTATTTGACCCAACGATGTTTAAAAAAAATAAGAAAGAACGAATTTAATGTCATCTTTCCCTATTTCTAAGTGTAATTATAAGTCTGTTTTAACTGGCAAGAGTACCCCTAAAGCGTACAAGCAGTTTATTCTGTAAATTTCTGTTATTGAATATCAAGAAAGAAAATAAAATCCCGAAATTGATTTGAAACTTTGATACTTTATAATTTTCCTGGAAAATAATCACATCCCTTGGGGATAATTCGTGTACGTTCAGTTGCATATATATTAAATGTATGTCGGAACAATTGAGATGATGACGAATTTCTTCCTTTATTCGAGAACAATCTAGTTGAAATAAATCTGTGATTTTACTATGTCCATAATTTCGATGAACCAAAGCAAGTTATATATCGACCTGTATTTAAATCAAATTGGTTCTCTTCTTCTTTTGGTATACAATAGTCTATCGACATTCGATGATTACTTACTGTTGGCATACGTGGACTAGTCTATTTACAAAACTTTTACCCCAATTTACACAAAATGTATGTTTCTTTCTTATTTAAACATGTATATATTTTAAATTGCGCTATATAGTTCCGTAACTTTATATCCAGGCGTATAAACGAATGGTCGACAAGTGCGTACATTTTTTTTAAATCTTTATTTCTGGTATGTTCCAATCTGTTCTTCACTATTGACATTACGAATACTTACATTTTCCCAAATTTATTCTTGGAAAAAATATGTAAATAAATTTTTATTTACTCAAATCTTTTTTTTGTTTGGTTTTATTTAGATTTTTTATAGATAATATTCTTTACACCAGAAATGTTATTTTTAAACAAGCGTATGATTTTAGTAATGACTAGTATATCACTTTCGGACACGCAAGACAGAGATGTATATTATACACCTGATAGACAAAATTGGAAAGTTACAAGTTATTGGCCGTGTACACTCCTCAATACCCTCAGAAGTGAAACGATGCATGAACTTGCAAGTCCGACAGGAAATCGTTTGAATACCTGGACGTGTCACCTCACAATATCTTTGGGGATAATACCTTTAGCCATGCTGGTGATCAGTTGAGGGAAGGTCCGAATTTATTTAAATCACATAAAAGAATGTCATAATGAACAAATTAGATTTTCCGAAAACAATTTTCACGATACACTTATTTATGATGAACTTTGACTTTTTAACTAATTCCAATATAAACAGTTAAAAAGACAAACCATGGTTAATATAAAAAATTATAACATTTTCCGTATCAAGTTAGTTAGTCGGATAAAAAAAAAGTACGATAGACAAGATATTGACACGCAAATACGACAACATCAGGTTTCTATAGTTTTGGTCCTTAGACATATCGTGGTCTCTGAACGGAGGAGATTACAAAATGGCGGCACGCAGGGAATTAAAACTCTAAATTTAAAATCGATGGTGATCTTTTATTTAGCAGAATAAAACTTTAATATCTATGATTTTAAGCATTTTTATACAGAATGGACATAATATCAATTTTTGATTTTTTTGCGAAGTTTCCCTTTAACAAATGTTGTTTGTTCCTTACTTCCATCTACATGTGTGTGTGTGTGTGTGTGGTCGTAATATTAGGATTGTCATGTTGCATACATGTGTTCCTCCTCACAAAAGTTCCGCTTGAAAATGTATCATAAGCAATTATAAATGTTCTTATAGGTACACCCGTTAACTATTTTATATTTTCCATTCTTTTCGAAACACAAACTGTAATATGTCCACCAGTAGAAGGAATATTGTAGAACTTTTCATAAAGGAATTTGCTTCTATTCAATGATAGTTTTTAATTGTTTGTCAAACTCATTATTTCGCTATTAAGTTAGGTGTAGATGTTTCATTCACCTATGCAACTAAATAGATGAATTTAAAACTTTTCACCTTGGTAGTTGTATTAAATTAATTCTTTATAAAATGTTACGACACACCCAAATAAGCATTTTAAATAAAGTTATTTCATCACTGAAAATTTGGAAGTTTAAAGTAAAACAAGCAAGGTTAACTGGTATATTTATTTTATACAGGAAAAAGTAAAATCACAAAAATACTGAACTCAGAGGAAGATCAATTGGGAAAGTCCACAATCACATGGCAAAATCAAATAACAAAACGCATCAAAAACGAATGGACAAGAACTGTCATATTCCTGACTTGGTACAGGCATTTTCAAATGTAGAAAATGGTGGATTAAACCTGTTTCTATAGCGCTAACCCTCTCACTTTAATGACAGTCTCATCAATTTCCGATATTTTTACATTGATGAGTTAAATAAACAGACACAATAAATATAATAGTCAAAATATGGGTACATCAGTCATCATCGTTTAACAATTTTAAAAGGAACAATTTAACAGAACACAAAAACATCTACTATCTACGAACACATTTATTGATTTGAGTGTCTGACGTCAGAAAATTTTATACGTCACATAAATTTGAGATATAAGTAATAGTGTTATTTGTAAATTTTAATATTTATTTGAGAGCACTTTGAAAAAGGTATGTTTAATGTTTTTGAGGTTTTTTTATTTGGTTTAAGTGTGAACGGATAGGAAGTTGCTAGCAATTATGGAATTTACTTATGCTCTTCTAATCTCTTTTCGGTTATTGTAAGCTCCAAATACACATCTGATAAATGATTTCTGTAAGAATCGTAAGATAGGATTATATTACGGATTACAAATGTGTCGAGGTTTCTGATTGGATAACAACACAGATATGTCAGTATATATTCAGGAAACTGCCGGGGTATATACGACGTTTTTATCCCCAATTGGAACCTCAAAAAAGTCATCATAACACCGGTTACTATGTGACGTAACACTTTTAATACTTTAATTTGATGTTAAAAGTGTTATTATAAATTATTACATACACGATAAAATTATGTTCACAGCAAATTAGAAAATCTTCACGTATGCCGAACATATCAGGTTGGGTTTTTTCAATATATATGTGTTGTCAACAAATACCTGCACTAGAAAATAACATTAAGTCAGGGGTAATCCGTAATATATGTGTTATTCAGGTCTCAGAAAGGGTATATACTGTGACATTCCCGGCTTAGGGCTTATATCCCCTTCACCTTCGGCTCAGGGGATATAAACTCTAAGCCGGGAATGTCACAGTATATACCCTGTCTGAGACCTGAATAACATATAATATTTGTATGGTTGACAATTTTATCTTTTGCCCTCTCATCTACTTTATATATAAACTCGATTACCGCCGTCGGAGGTGTTATATTTTGTTATAGTTGTTGACACGAATCACATTTTATACATACAACTTCGGTCTTTGTAGATGAACTTATTTTTTTGTTGCAAAGTTTATTAACTTATACCATTGCTATGTATTGGATACCTCATAAATAAAGGAATTTAAAGGTGTGGATCACAGACCATCGGCTTCTAAACATTTTTACAGGCCAAGTATCACGAAATTTTCAAGGTCAAATTATATTAAAACAGTAGAATACTGAATATAAGCTATGAACAACATGTTGTACATATTACAAAAGGGAAACGTCGTTCACATCAAATATCACCACAAACAGCCCAGATTCTAGTCTAAAAAGACCATTATTGCTTCATTGAATATAATAGAAAATGAGAGTTTTGTGGCAAATTAAGCAAATAATTTTACAGAAAATCCACGTATGTTAAAAGGTTATAGTTAAGAAATTTTAAAAACAGATACATATACAATGAAAATTAAAGTTATGTATGACTTAATAACAGATAGATAGATACGACTTACATTTTGGGATATCGATGAGCCATAAGCTTAAAAGAAATGCAAATCAAGATCAAACAAAAATGACAAGTGGAATAAGAATGTCAACAGTGACAGCCCACAAGTTTATTAATTAAGTTTAATATCCAGAGAGGTAGATTCGGAAACAATAAAATTGAAAATGGACATGGGAATCGGAATTTGTCTGATTTGTTTCCTTTAATTCCTGAAATTAACGTTAAACGTTCATTAAATGATGCTTCTTCTTTCGTTTTCTGATATTTTATGTTCAAATGTTACTATAATTTATAAACTGTTACAGATTTATCACTTTTGAAGAAGATGTTATGCGTAAGAACAACAAGAATTGCTGTAATGTTTGCCGTTTTCAGCGTTGTGTTATGTGTAACATTGCAAGAGTCTAGAAGTACGGGATTCGAATTCAAAGTTGAAGTGTACAATGAAAGTACCGATACAAGAAATGATAACACGAATCAGGTCTTAAAAATCTTCATTACAATAATCAGTAGTAACTTTGCCAATTCAGCAAACTGCGTGATAAAAACGACAGGAGTTATATCTATGATACGTTCGTATGGATTACAAGAGAATCATTTCTATATCAGATGCACAACCAGAACGGACATATCTTTTACAGCCTTGCAACATGAAAATCCCATCAAAAATGCATATGCTAGCGATAAACAATTGTACATTTGATGTAACTAGTATGGATCTATTTCTAGCGTATACTAATTCTAGGGTATTGTGGTGCACTCACTGGACACGACCAACGTTAACAGGTATAAATAAAACAATGGAGCAGCCATCCTGTAATGGGATGAATAGGTTATCCTCTATCAAAATACAGTCTAGTGTTGATGACATTATGGATCTTTTTACCTACCTGTCTAGCTGCAACGACACCTTTCCAGAAGTAAAAGAACTTCATGTATCGTCATGTATTGATGGAGCCGTGAATTTAGATGAGGTTCAAAACATATTTCCATCACTTCAAAACCTGAAAATTTCAGAATGTACAATATCTGGGAAATTATTTTTTCCAATAACAGAAAAGACTTTTAATATTTTAAGCAATTTAACAGATGCAAATTCGACCGATGTGGAGTTAGTTATTTAGTAGACCAGTGACAAATCGTATATATGATACACTTCTTGTTTTAAAAAGGATCCCAAATATAAGATGTGTTCAACTTGAAATCCTAGGTTACGTTCAGGCTGTTACAATTTCAAACAGTTTTATGGTCAAACTATGTAACAATAGTTTCTCAGGGGCAACGATAAGTATAATTACTTTAACCAATAACAGTATTGAGGAAATAGAGAGTGGCTTGTTCAAAGGGCAAAACAAAACATATTTCCGTGATTTAAGCCATAATAGAGTGACTTCCCTCCCATATTTTATTTTTGATGATTTGAGTGGTTTGTTGTATTTAAACATTGGATATAACAGATAAGAACGCTTTCAAGTAGATATTTTTAAACGGCTGTCTAGCTTGGAGACTTTAATTCTGGAACACAATAAACTTTCACATATTTCTATTTCTATGTTACCAGAAAACGCTATACATTTTAGACTATTGAATCTCAATGGGAATGCATTTACTAATTTTCCTGTGTCAGTTCTATATTTGAAAACTACCATTGTAGACCTTCAACACACGAACATTTCATTCCAGAATTTTTCTTCATTTCTGAATTCCGTTAATTTGGATTTGATAGTAAGAGGGCTACTATAAGTTAAGTTAGTAATTTTGACAGATATGATCCGCGGTCAAAGATCCAAAGACGAACTATAAATCTAACTGGATGCAAGGTTACCGGGTTCTATATCTCTGATCTTTCGTATAACGAGGCAGCTGTAATCCTCATGTTGTTGAAATATTTTCGTTTCAATTTAACAAATAACCCGATTGGATGTTTTTCAGAAAGTGTGCCTTTCATCAAATTCATGAACAGACTCGTATCATCAAGAGTCTTATCTGGAACAGAATATTGTTTTCATGAATGGTTGTGCAGATATCCACAAAAATATCAAGGAAAACCGCTCCTACTAATGCATCCCGATGACACATATTATAAAATTGTCGATGTCCATTGTCCCATCAAATGTGACTGTTATAGGTGGTATGATACAAGTATAAACATTGTGGATTGTAACGACAAAGGATTAACAGAGATTCCAGATTCGGTGCCTGAAGAGATAGTTGATTTATGGATAGACAATAATGATGTTCCACTCCTCGAATTTGGATCATACTTCAAAGACGTTCGGCAGTTATTAGCATCCAACATTTCTCTTCAACAAATAAAACCCTCCGTCTTTAGTCGAATGAAAAAATTGGAAGTGTTAAAGATTGATCACAATCGCTTGCTTTATTTGCCAACAGATATTGTAAATCTAAAGTTGAAAATTATTTCTCTGCACAATAATCCTCTTGTTTGTGATTGTCATACTGTATGGTTAAAAGAATGGATTCTGAAAAACGCCAATGCAGTTGATAAAATAACGCATATCGCTTGCGAGACAGGACAAGACACAATAGAAACATTAATATCCGTACCCAATACCGATTTCATCTGTAAAAGAAATACAACTATTCAAAAGCATTTTATCGTTCCTATTTCAGTCTCGTCAGTTTTAACTGTGTTGTTGATGGTGATAACATTTGTGGTATATATATACAGACATGAGATAAAGGTTTTAATATATGTCAAATTCGAACTCCATCCATTCGATCGACGAACGCCAGGCGAACATGAAAACATTGATTTAACAATTTTACACACAAATGAATCTTTAGAGTTTACAATGAATTTAGGCGAACGACTAGAGGAGAAAGGTTACAAAATAAAACTGGCAGTTCGAGATTTTATTGCAGGATATTCAATTTTAGACAACATTAAAACTTTCATATACCAAAGTAAACATATACTTCTAATTATATCAGAGGACATGTTAATTGACTCTAGTATCGTCAACTGGACATGGTCTGAATGTCAGTATAAATTTAATGTTAGAACCAATTTCTTAATAGCAACGTCAACGTGTTCGCATTCGGTATACAATGTATTAAATACGGATTTTAAGAAATATTTGAAGCTACACCAAGCTTTGAAGGCAACGAGTAAATTGTTTTTTGATAAAATACTGTACACTATTTCTTCTTATTCAAATGCCTCTCTGGAAAAAGAATACGTTTTTTACGAGGTAAACAGAAGTTTGTCGTTCGAGGACATTGAAATTAAAACAGCTCAACGAAATGATATTTTTGTCATTTTTTCAGACAATGAACGCGGATTTTGTCGGAACAAACTAATACCAAATCTGGAACGAAAACAATATAGAGTGGTATCTATGGATGACATCAATCCGGGAAGTAATGTTATGATAAGCATTCAAGAATTTGTAAATGATTCTGTTCAAACTATACTTGTAGCATCCAGTTGTCAATCGGTAGAACTAGACATAGCTTTTCCTATAGTAAAAGTGGAAACGCTTAAAAGAGCATACAATTACCTAATTGTTGTATATAAAAGTGACAGTGGACACACTGACAATAGCGAAAAGACAACTGAATACATAGACTTTGAGAATTATATGGATTCTCATGTATATATAAAGTTACAAGACGAAATACAGACAACAAAAGAACAAAATGCAGCTGTAGACAACGGAAGAAACAATGCAGTAGACAATGGAATAGACAATGCAAACACAAAAGAACTACAATCGAATGCACGATACGAAGCTTTCTGGGAAAAACTCAACAATGCTTTACAATCTCCAGTACTAAATCCTAGCAGAGATAATTTGAGCATGAAAAAGGGAGCTGTCGTCAAATTCTATGTTGGAAATTGTAGATGGGAATCCTCTGATGATGTCGCTTAAAAATATTCCTGAAATCTTTTTTTTAAGTAGTTTTAATTCTTAAAAGGAAGTAATACAATTGACCTGCACGAACAGGGAATTATAACCAAGGTTATGTAGATACAATGTAAATAATTATTTCCAATAAATATATATTCCAAAACGTGGCATCTTAATATGGTTTTCCTTTACAACAATATATGTCTGTTGTGAACTGTTGTGATGGAACATGAAAACTTGCTTAATCTGTAAAGTTGTAAACCCTGCTGAGATATTGAGCTAGTTCTAGAGAGTAGCGGCTCAGGTCTCATTCAGAGAACCACTACATTAGCCTTACAAAATTCTTTAACATAAACCTGATGCGAATAAAATATATTTAACATAAACCTGAAGCTAACATAAACCTGAAGCGAATAAAATATATTTAACATAAACCTGAAGCTAACATAAACCTGAAGCTAACATAAACCTGAAGCGAATAAAATATATTTAACATAAACCTGAAGCGAATAAAATATGTAGGACTCAAATCCATGGCGGGTTTCAAATCTATGGCAGATTCCTAATCTATGGTAAATGTGACGTTACAAACGCCAAACAACTGAAATCTATGGTAGATTTTTGTTTTCTCCAAATCTATGGCAGACCTGGTGGAGAGGGTAGCATATAACGTCACAATTGAATAACGCAATATTACATCTTCGCCGCTGCTAACGATGGCGGAACCCATAAATTTGAACGTCATTAAGATGAAATTATTTTTCTGACAAACATTTGCAGGTTGTTTAAAGGAAGATGTTACCTGCTATTACGAAGAGGACAAGATGTGCTGTACCGGTCAATGTCCATCTTGAAGAAGTCTGTATTCAGGTTTATGAATTTATATTTTAGGACTTTTTTTGGTTGACCATTATGGAATGTTTATTTCACAATTTTGTTTATAGACATGCTCCCGTTATCGTATATTTCCTCTTCCTTAAGACAAGTCGTTGGTTGAAAATGTACTGCATTGTTTTCCAATTGCCATAGACTTGGAAGCAATAAAATCCGTCATATATTAGGAAACTACAAAACTTGCCATAGGATTGCAAAAAATCATCACATTTACCATAGATAAGGAATCTGCCATAGATTTGGAACCAACCATAGATTTGAGTCTTACAAATATATTGTGTTTAATTTGTCAAAAGCTAGTGTTTACTGAAAGGTAAACAAACACACCAATTATGTCAAGTTATAATCATATTTATAATAATGCATTTTGGCAAGTTCTCAAAAAGTATCAAAAACATTAATTTTGTTTTGATTGAATTTTTCTTATGTACTTAAATTTTTACCCGTTAAAGCTTGCTGTTCGACGTAAGCCTAAGTTTGATGTTGAAGGCCGTACTTTGACCTATTACTACGAATTTGTTTTTATATATTGTGACTTGGATGAAGAATTGTCTCAGTGGCACTCACATCACATCTTCTTATTTATATAAGGACAATGGTTACAAGTGTATAATTACGATTACTTATCATTAACGCGTTTTAAAACATTCTGAATTTTCTTTTTCATCTGTGGAAACATTTGCATTTCTTTTTTTAACAAAACCTAAGGCAAAGAGTTAATATGTTAACCGTGAAGAACTTATCTGAAAGCGCCATTTGAGCAAAGTAAGCCGTTAAGTACATTATATGATTTAAATATCGTATCATTGTAGTTGATACGTACAGTACATTAAATACAATACGTGATGTGTAAGATATAAATATATATAAATGGCAAATGGAAATTTTCATTCACTATATATTTAAAAAGTTGATATACTAAAAATATATAATTTCGAATTGTAATTATCAGAAAACCTGGATAATTTGTATTGTATTTTGGACATGTCCTTGAAACGAAAAGGGTGTCAGGTTTGACGACGAAAAGAAGCTTCAATGATTTAAAACATTAATGAAATACAACACACCGCTATATATAACACAACGACAATATATCCTTTATCCTGAATACAACATTGAAAAATATTAAATACAGTTTCAAAAAACACGCTAGTAGTGAACTATTACAGATGTTCGCGTGTTTAATGTGTTAAATGTAAAATGATTTAAAAACTCAGTAAATTATCGTTTAATCTCGGCTTCTAGTAAGTGTTCTACAACTAATACGTCAGTGCTTAATTAACGAGATAGATATTTAAAAGTAGTGAAATTAAATATTTTTGGAGTGTAAAAAAGTCTTTGGATGTTTTAGATAAATGACGTGCTTTTGGTGGTCCTTTTGATTCTGTTGACAGTTTTGACTTTTCTTCTTTTTACACAACACTTCCACACAATCTTATCAAACTAAAGGTTTCCTATTTATTCAAATGGTTGTTTGGTAAATCTGAATGCAAATATATTTGCCTCAACTCATTTAAAGCCTTCTTCTCTAATGAGAAAGATAATTTTTATGTACATTTCGGCAACACATATTCTCGACAGGTTGTAGATATTCCAATGTGCACTTATTGAGCCCCTTTTATAGCAGACTTGGATTTGAACTGTCATGAATCACAGTGTATGAACAAACTCAGTAAAGACCCGTCTAAGTTGCATTTAATTGATAAGTTCAACAACTCTTACCGTTATCTTGATGATGTTTATTCGTTAATAATCAAGAATGTTCTAAACATACTGCTGAAGTTAACTCAAAATGCACTTACTTTAAATAAATCAAATGTATATGGTAACAACTAGGTTTATATATTTCAGTTTTAAATCGGAAACTCCACACTAAAATTTACAACAAAGAGGGACGATTTTTTGTTTCTATTGTTAATATTTCTTTTTTTGGATGGTGATATTCATTTGGCACCATTCTTACGGTGTTGCTTTGCCCGTGTCTGTTGAGACGTATTAGATTTAAACGAACGCACTCGATGTTATACTGGTAAATTATCAAGCCAGAGATTTCGTTACCACAAATTAGTCAAAAACCTTTACTAAATTCTTTCTTAGATATAAAGATTTGATTTGAAGTTTGATTGTACCTAAAAGTTTACCAATTTAACACTGTAATTAGATAATTGAATAATGTATTATTGGTATCAATGTTGATTTTGTTTCCAGTAAATTGAGAGCAAACTAAATACTATTGTTTCATATATATATACACATTCATGGATCTGTAATCGGTTGATATATGTATCTAGGCATTGCGCAAGGTCGTGTTTGTCGTTGACTGTTTATGACGTCTTTTACACTTAATTGATTGAATATTGGATGTGTACTGATGGATAATTTAGTGTTAGATGCATTAGTTTTTTTTATTAGTTGTTAGTGGCTTTGAACTAGCTATATCAGTCACTACGACTACTCTCAGATCTGTACTTTGTGTCTGTTTGTTGTTGGAATATACAAGTACCCGGCCACGTCCACTCTGTGTAGTATTTTTATTAGTATCTATCTGATAAAATAAGACCCTTTCAGCTGATTCTTATAGTTCTTTCGTACTGTTAAATCCCTGTCCCAGGTTATCACACCCCTATATCGCATGTCAACTATAAAGAAATATCTGCAGGTACCCCAGGTGATTTGGGTCAATACACAGTTCCTATATACTCTCATATTTGAATACAATTTTTATGATAAAGCGTATAAAACATGGCCAAATATCACACTCCCTCGGGCTGATATTGGTATCTCGAGATGATACGGCATGTGATACTGATTTTGCCATGTATTATTCTCCATGTTAACCATTTTAATCTGTGTTTGCATATTTTATGAATTTGTATTGTTTAAATATTCCTGTTCTAATTTAAAATGCTTCAATACATTATCTTTGCTTATCCTAATCTATTGTAAGACATAATGGACAACTTTTTTAATTACTTAAACAAAAATTAGAAATCGTTTTATGATAAATAAAAAATCAATGTTATATAATACATGAATTATAAATCCATTAATTATGTAAAATTGTATGCTTAGTTTTATAGTCTGATAAGGTATATAAATCTTTAAAAAATATTGAAAAAATGAAGATATATATATATATTATGTATCGAACCATGGAAGCATTATATTGAAAGGCCTTTCCCCCTAACTTCCATGATTGAGCTATAGAATTATGCACGTAATTAAAGTACAACGTACTCCCCCTCATCGATCTTGCACGTGATATATTCAGAAAAACTAATCTGACAAGAATTTCCATAACATCATTATAATAAATCATTTCTTATCGATTGAAATGAAATATGATAAGTCTGGCTGTCTAGAAATTAAGAAAATCTCGGCCCCGAACAGAAATTTGGACTTTTTTTTATTCTTTTATGTCTAATAATATTTATTTTTATACATAGAATATATGTACATTGTCGGATAAAAATAAATTTCATTTGTATGAACTTGATTTGAAGAAGTAGGACGAGCTGAGTTTTTCTCCTGTTTTGTAGTGAGTACGTAGTGACTGAGTACAAATATATTTTGTATATTTTCCAAAAGTACATATGTTGTTTTAATCATGAATTTTTACACCCAACACTGGAAACTTTTTAGTATTATCATTGTCTCTTTTTTCTCTCATTTTCTCCGCGAAGTGGACCCCAAAATGAACTGTTACGCAAAATGAAATATTCACATAACAGCTTGCTCATCATGTAATTGGGAAAACATGACACTTTATTTGTAATTGTACAAATAAAGCAAACGTTTATCTGTTATTTGTACAATAGTTGGCTGATTGCAGGATAAAATGATATATTAGGATTTAGAACAACAATAATCTACGGCTTTCGGTCAACACACAGTCTTCAACATTTAACAGGTGTCACAATAAGAAATATGTAAAACTCTTAGAATTCCCGAAATTCAATCAATTGTTGATAAATGGGACATCCATTCCTCCAAATAACAAAAACTATTAAAATACTGACAATTTTCATGACTATTGACCGGCTCTAGAATAAAGTGGGATTATCCAGTTTCTAGATAAAATCCTCGCCTTTCATAGGGGGTAAGAGGGGTCGAAATCCCGAAATCCCGAGAAGAAAGAAATTTCAATCACGACATCCTGAAATTCGAAAAAAAAAATCCCGGATCCAGAAAGGACCAATCCCGAAATCCCGAGCTTAAAAACACACGATCCCGAAGTCCAAATAAAGGTCCTACCACCCCACCCCCTCCCCAATAACTCGATCTTCATTGGACCGTCAAATGGAACATGAAGGAAAATTGAATTAAATAAAAGTTTATGTTACTTTTTTGTAACAGTTTTTTTTATGTTTTATAATACAAGAATTTACTAAAAGACCACTTGTAATATGATTTTGACTAATTTCTTTGATCTTTTGTGTGCTTTAAAATCTGATGTTTTGGAAAGGAGTGCATTAACTTCCCGATTTGAACGTTGTTGCACTGTCGTAGAATTATTCAACAATCTCCCATTAGAAAACCATTGGTGGGAGGAGCCAAAAAGCAGTGCATTAACTTCACTGAAAGTGCACAGTAAGGATCCACCTCTGTTTTTTACATAAACAAACTTCTTTTACTTGAAAGAAGAGAATAGTGTGTGTTTTTTTCCCTAAAATTCGCACTAAAATTAAACTCTTGTGTAGAACCTCGCATGGAATATCTCTGAAAATAGCAAAAACTGAATATAATGAAATTTTAATTACTAGTACTGTAATTTATACATTCAAGTGAAAATATATAAAAGCCCACCGTTATGCTTTACATTAAATAAAACAAATTCAAAGTTAGTCAGTTACTAACTCGGCAACATATTAATTCAATCTTCATGACCGATATATAACCAGTCTCATAATCGGTCTTGTATGTTCAAATGCCTTTCGTAAAGCGTTGCCCAGTCCTTTCCATAATCTGTTGCTCATCTGTTCCTGCTTGATATAGCGCAGTAGCACGTGTTCTTTTTCCCGAGTGGTCGGTAAATTTGCCAACGCAGCCCCCCCCCCCCCCCCCCCCCTTATCACACATTTCACGCATTAACCCATTCAATTTGTTCACTCCTCACGCGGACTTTCCGTAGCGATGCTTATCTTGGACATCGGAAATAAGTGGTTTGCGATAAAATACGCCAGATCCAATTGCCTTCAAGTATGTTTCTTAGAAGTCAACTATGCATCTTTGACCTGCAAAAGAAGAATTATGAACTTTAAGTGGTATTTATTAATAAGTTTAAAATTAATATAAAAACTAGAAAACTCGACTGAATAGTTAGAAAGGGTCTCCCACCGGCAAATTTTTAAATATTTTAGTGGAAACAGCTGAAGATTCAGAAAATGATATAGGCCAGTCAGCAACCCCGTCCTGTCTCTTCAGATGAAGCGCCCACAATAACTATCCGTTTGGAGGGACGGACAGACAAACAAACAAACGGACGGACGGATGGAAAAGTGAAAATAAAAGACAACCACATGATTTTAATATGGGAGTCTTCAGATTTCTACAAGTTTATACGATTTAGCCTGAAACAAATTTGTCACGGCTTTTGTTTAAAAATACATAAAACGTGATATGCTAATTGCTGTTTTAAAACATGTTTTTTTTTTAAATAATTTAAATACGTATACACTTACCTCTTGCATAGGGTTTGATATCTTTATTATCCAGCCGTAAATTGCCTAAACCATCTTAGAACGTCTTGTTGTTTCGACCAATGAATCTTATAAATCTTCCAGTAGCATCTTGTTCGGAGATTTGAGAGAGGACAGTCACACAGATTTCTTAATCGTCGCCTAAAATATCAACCATTGCCTCCGACATTTCAGTTAAGCTTCTAGACAGACAAGAGCTCGTGCAGAATTTTAGCGGGAATAACGTCATTTTGGCCACGCCGTAATAATTAACATATTCAATGTCTGTATAATATAGCATTTTCATTGGTCATATTACAAATCATATATAGCCACGCCTTACTCATTAAAATTTTTAATGCACTCAAACGCTACGCGTTTTCGATGCATTAAAAATCTTAATTCGTAAGAGCCGTGCTATATATATAACTTAGAGTGTTCCTTTTTTCAATGTTTTTTTCTATCTCCTTGTAGTGGCAGATCCAGAAACTGGCTTTCTAGAAAGGGCCCGCTCCGGTCATGCTTCAGTTATTGCCTTTATAATCAAGCAAATTTTTTCCAAAAAAAAGGGGGACCCCGTTACCTGCCCCTCCTGATTCCGTTACTGCCTTCAGTTGGTATCTTTACAATCTGCAAATCATAAAAGAATAACAAAAACACACAGATTAAAATACATCATGTCTCCTTCGTGCCGTTATTATAAATAAATTCCGCTATACCATGACTACGCTCTTAAATACTCTAATATTGGTATTGGCTTCTATTTTTAGCTCACTATTTTATTCAAATAACGGTTGAGGTCATAGCTCAATTTACTTTCCTCTCCGGGCCATGTTCAGCGTTGATATAACTTTTTCTCTTTTTTTTAAGGAAATGACGATAGTACCTTATAAGCGTAGTGCATAAAAACGTAGGTAACACGAGTTTGAAAGTATTTGATGTGACACTCCTGTGAAACTCAGCATCAAAACCAACACAATACATGCAAAGAAATCAAGTTTTACATTCATTTGATGTTTTCCTATTTATTTTCGTTAATATCTATATCAAGGACAGTCACCTATATATCTTATCAGATACATCAAGGTGATGAATTGTATTCGAAATGGTTGAGAAATTCTGACTTGAAGAAATAGAAGATTTGATATAGATTCACTTAACAGGTAAGCGGTTGTATGTTTTTGCAGGAGAAAATGTATTGTTTATTAAATAATTATCTTGCAGTTCCTTTTTTAAAGGCTAGGTACAATTGAGTAAGAAAGTAAACATGAATAAATTATGTAAGGTTTCTCTCATCGCAACTGCGCCAACTTGAGCGACGAAAAAAACCCATAAAAAAACCGTGATAGTTTATATTATAAAAATCGATATATTGTTACCAGGGAAAAAACAACTACCAAATACAGTTAATCCAGACTATTAAAAACCGAATCCTGCATAAACCGAAAACCTGTATAAACCAAACATGTTCTTAAGCACCGTCATATCAAAGTGTATGCGTTGTGAACCTGATAAAACCGAATATCGGCCAAAACCGATTAGTTTCCGAATAGGTTCGATTTAAATTGTATCAGAAAACATATATTGTGAAGGTCATACGTTGATTCACAACGAGCAAAACTTTTAATGTAGTTGTACCGTAGTCGATAGATTTTGATACTGTGACATATGTGTTTAATTTGCTTATTCATACGGTATAGTTGAAAGTATATGAAAGGCAAAATATGTAACAATAGACCAATAACAATATATATTGCCTGAGTATACTAAAACAAAAACAGACGGAAAGCGATTAGGACAAAATGCACTGACTGACATCCCATACTTTGTATTTTTTGCAACATGCTCGTACTGGATGCTCACAAAAACACCCAATTTGCCTTAAATGATTATTTGACACAGTTTTATTTGACACCATTAGCATTTAAAATGCAGCAACAATGCACACTGATAACATGGATCTGTATTATATATATGTTATTGTGATGAAAATAGATTCGTCTGCAGATACGGTTTAGTGAATTTGAAATATAATTACTAGTATACTGTTATATTTTTAAAATATGTTTTCTTCCACGTCGTTGTGAATTGACATGTTGTGAATTGAATATATGTCAATTCACAACGGCGTGGAAGAAAGCATATTTTAAAAATATGTGTTTTTCTGAGCATCCCCAAATTCAGAACCTATTATTCAGTGGTTGTCGTTTGTTTATGTATTACATATTTGTTTTTCGTTCATTCAAAAAAGAAAGTTAGTTTTCTCGTCTGAATTGTTTTACGTTGTCATAAGGGGCTTTTTATAGCTGACTATGCGATATGGGGTTTGCTCATTGTTGGAGGCCGTACGGTGACCTATAATAGTGTTAATTTGTGTGTCATTTTGGTCTCTTGTTAATAGTTGTCCCGTTGACAATCATACCACATCTTCTTTTTTATACCCCGAATGGGCCTGTTGCAAAAAGATACTTTTTTTAACATATATTACCATGTATCATTCAGTATGATCCAGAAACATCTAAAAAATGTAAAGATTAAACTATGATGTCATACTTTTTTCTCTCTTTTCTTAGTTTTTTATTATTCCATTTGTCTGTCTTACTACACTATTCTCTATTTTGTAAAACCCTAACAAGATTCTCCTAGTATGGGACACCAATATAAACTGAGGTGTGCGAGAGCTATCATTTTAGAAAAACAACGTTTTTTTCTGGATAAAACCCTGTATTTTGAAACACAAGGATTCGTTATTTTTATCGGAAAATAGGTGATTGCAGAACATACACTTTACAGACCAGTCAACCACCGGTATCTAAATTACATTGTTTTCTGGGATTAAGGAGACGAACGCCGACCGTATATTTTAATAATATTAAGCGATACAAGTCGAGAAATCAAATCGAAATACCAAAAGTTTACAAAATCATACATTTATATTGTATCATTATAAAGAACTAAGTCTTAAATCAATTTTGAGCCGTAACCTTACAAATAGCAAATTACTACAGATTTCTGTTACTTTATTGGCCTTATTTATATGTATAGAGTTTCTATTGATTTACAAACATATTTACATATATTTAATTAACAGAAAACTTGTATTGTTATGTTATATTAAAGTAGACAAATCAAGCCAAGCATATTGTAATATTAGGACCAATACCGGTGACAACTTTGTGAGAGAAAGGACGTTGATGGCATGACAGAGTTGCGGTGACATATTTCGGTGAGTTTTTTTCTTCAGATTTTTAGTTTCAATCATTTTTTAATTTAATCATGATAATAATTTACTTGTAGGTGAAAAGAATTATTTTCGGTAAACTTAAAAAAATAAATAAATAAAAAAATGCGTAAGCATAATATTAAATTTGAATTACAAGGATAATCATGCTTCATTACAATCGGTTTAAATAATTTTCTCTATAATCAGAAGCAAGACATAGCAGTTTAACATAATAATTGCAAGCACTTCGATTTTCACATTGCGAAAATAATTAGATTTTTTACGCGAAGAGAACCACTGACGTAACGGTATAGCATTGGCGCAATTTTTCAGCCAAAGGTTGTAACATATTGTTATACAAATATTAAGATATGATTTGTCTACCTTATATATTTTCAACCTGGGCTGAATCTAACTAAGGTTTGTGGTGGTGTGAGTTTTGAAGAAAAAACTCAACAAAAATTTCATGAATATTTTCAGAAAACGTTTTTAGAAAACATAGAGAGCGTTTAAAAATAATATCATAGTCCATTTTATAGAAAATAACCACCTGACGCGTGTGCGGAATGCTGCAATTTTTGAAGAATTTTTTTTTTTATGTGTTAAAAAAAATTTCATCATGTTTAATTTAGTATTTTTCACAACTATTAAGCTTCATAAAATGTAACTTAATGCAAGGGAGAGGAAGAAAAAAAAAAAACCAGCAAGCAAAAAAAAAAAAACCCCAACAAATAATAACAAACAAACACTTTCAGATATCACAGATTAAATTTATTCGTTCATAGTGTAGTAATTTACGTTTTTTTTATTGAGTTAAGCCTGCCAATTGATATTTTATCGTGTGTTTTTCTATGTTGTGATGTTATGCTATTGTTTCAGAAAAAGTCGAAGGTTTAATTGGTACCATTAAAACGTTTAATCCCGCTGCAAATGTTTGCACCTGTCCTAAGTCAGGAATCTGATGTACAGTAAATGTTGTTTGTTTATGTAATTTATACGTGTTTCTCGTGTCTCGTTTTTTTTTTTAAATAGATTAGACCGTTGGTTTTCCCGTTTGAGCGGATTTAAACTAGTAATTTTGGGGCCCTTTATAGCTTGTTGATCGGTGTGAACCAAGGCTCCGTGTTGAAGGCCGTACATTGACCTATAATGGTTTATTATTTTAAATTGTTATTTGGATGGCGAGTTGTCTCATTGGCACTCACACCACATCTTCCTATATCTACTTTGACTTCGATATTTCAGCTTGTTTGATAAAGTGAAATGCATATCGTATCTACGTGCTTTTTTTGGAGCTTTTTAAAGGCACAACAGTTTGGCTCAACTTAGAATTATCGACAGACATGTTCGCCATTTTCCATAATTAAATATGGAGACATCAAAAATTTAATTTTACTTTCCAAATGAATGCAAAAATTTCGACTGCGCATGTACTTTTTGACAAAATTGAAATAATGCACATAAATCTTATTGAGTTATGAACTCTTTTCAAGTTATGCCAGTTGTGTTTCGATCAATCAATGTCTGGAGAGATATCTCATTGGCACTCATTCCACATCTTCCTTGATCTATGTACACCTAAATAAAATTACATAATTAAAATTAATTTGTTTCTATAATAACGAGAATGAAAAACAGCCATTCTCATCACACTCATTTGTTCCGGAAACAGGCCTCAAAATCGTTTTTATAGGTTGAAAATACAAAGCAGCACAACAGGTCCGTGTAGCAGTATTATACTCTAATGTACAGTCTAACCTTGTTATCTTAGATGCTCATAAAAAATAACAAGATTGGTATTGGCAGGAAATGGCCACAGCATTTATTAACAGATATGATATATGTACTGTTATATGAAATGCAATTTGTGATATGATATATGTACTATTATATGAAATGCAATTTGTGATACATGTAGATGTAAGAACTAAAATTAACTGATAAAAATGCATATGTGTCTTTGAAAATGTTATATGATGATCGCCGAATATGTTTGAGGTGGCAGACCATATATGAAAAGGGGAAGTTCAAGATAAGCTATTAACCCTGGAAATCAGAGGCTAATGCTATCATACGATTACAATAAGTCTGTAAACTGCAAATATGTTATCTAAGCGCAGCGAAATCTGCCATAAATCAAGCGACTAACCCTGGATATCAGAAGTTATCGCTACCAACGCAAAGTTTAATAAAAATCAGAAAAAAAACAACAAACTAATAAATTTCTTTCCAAGTTATCCATTCAATTTCTATATGCATGCACGTCCACTCCTCGTCAAGGATTAAACTTTTTTCTTGAAAGACCGTCTCGTCATTAGAACTTTTGTACATCTTTCCACATAGAGTGATGATTTAATTGATGTAGTCTAGACAATACAATTCTGAAATAAACAAACAAAACCAAACAGCAGTATCTTCCGTAGGAATTGCATTCTACTAATAAATTTAAGGGAGGGTGGGCGGGTTTTAGAAGATAAATCTATGGCTAAAAAATGCGTCTGCTTTTCCTAAATGTCGACGTCAAAAAGGAGGATTATGGGTAAATCAATCACTTGCAAAGATCGATAATCCAACTAGAAACCAAATACTATTACTTGACGATGTAGTATAACGACGGACAGTGGTATGAGCACTACCGATAACTGATTTAAATTTTAGATTTTAAATCCTATTATCTTAGATGCTCATAAAAAATAACAAGATTGGTATTGGCAGGAAATGGCCACAGCATTTATTAACAGATATGATATATGTACTGTTATATGAAATGCAATTTGTGATATGATATATGTACTATTATATGAAATGCAATTTGTGATACATGTAGATATATGAACTAAAATTAACTGATAAAAATGCATATGTGTCTTTGAAAATGTTATATGATGATCGCCGAATATGTTTGAGGTGGCAGACCATATATGAAAAGGGGAAGTTCAAGATAAGCTATTAACCCTGGAAATCAGAGGCTAATGCTATCATACGATTACAATAAGTCTGTAAACTGCAAATATGTTATCTAAGCGCAGCGAAATCTGCCAAATTGGCGGTGCTGCGACAATTTTAGCCTATAGTTAAAATTTTCACAGAACCGTCAACCGCCAATAAAATTGGGGGGAGCTGCGCATAGCTGTGCCATTTCAAGCAAAATTTGATTAAAATAATTTTCTGATAAATGAATATGCCATTATATGATATAAATTGTAAATTAACAAGCAACTATTTGTATTATTTATAAAACAGCCCAATAATGTCGATATTTCGTTTAACTGTTCACTAAGAACATATATAGGCAACTAAAAACTGTCAAATAGATATAGGAAGATGTGGTGTGAGTGCCAATGTGACAACTATCCATCCTAACAACAATTTAAAAAAAACGTAAACCATTATAGGTAAATGTAGGCCCCCAACATGGAGCCCTGGCCCACACCGAACAACAAGCTATAAATTGCCCCAAAATTACTAGTGCAAAACCATTCAAACGGGAAAACCAACGGTCTAATCTATATATATATATATAATGTAATGTTTGAAGACCGTCATTGCAGTCTTGGCAATAAAACTCGAGACCAAATCAAGTTGTAACAGGCAAATCAATATATAACCTTGATATAAATTGAACTAGCTAATGATGAAAGTAACCTAGTTTGATATTTTAAATATATCATTTCCCAATGTGCACTGTAATATAGCTGTGAGGATCTTCCAATCTTTGCATTAGAATATTCTTCACCTTAGAGATAGTTAGCCATCGGTAAAAACAAACCTACCATCAAATTTTCACTTCCGACCTTTCAAAGCCAAATTACCTCCTCCCGGTCGTTGTCTTGGTTCCAAAATCACATTCTTAATATTGACGACCTAACAATCCAAACCCTTATAGGAGAATCGGCAACATACACACAATTAACTGGAAATTCGTATATGTAACGCAAATATGCACCCGCTTTCAAACGACCTAAATATTTTATTGGATAATCCATCACAACACAAGTTCTCTCCATATATAGATATATGAAGATGTGGTATGAGTGCCAAGAGACAAAAATCCATCCAAGTCACAATTTATAGAAGTAACCATTATAGGTCCATACCTATGTTGAATGAGTTCGACGAACAACGAGCATGTTTAATACCTAAAACATGTAGAGATCATATTTTGAGTATTGTAGAAAATTGGTATTTAGTCAAACTAGCTAACCATCAAAAGACAAAATAGCGGTCCACCTACTACAAGTCTATCTGGCAAATAGCAAAGCAATAAAAGCCACTGGACAAACACATTTGTCTAATTGCTCAGGAAGAATGTGTATAGTTGTATATTATTTTGAACTGTTTTACCTTCAGTTTAACCAAATGAGTTTCTACATATTTCTTGTAAATTTTGACATCAGTCTTGTTTAATGCATGATTTGTAGACCATGTATTGCTCATATTTTGAACTGTCAACTCCCCAACGATACATAAAAAGACCACGACAAGCCCAGGAAAAACAGCCTGGAATATCGTAGCTTTCGTATGCAGAACTTCATATACCTGATAATATTGACAAATTACGATGCAATATCTCTCTTAAAAAGTCAACCTACTGTCCATCTGAAGCAACCCTGAACGCTCCAAACCAACGCTTACTGTAAATTTTTAGTAAAGTCTTCATAAACATTTAGCTTATTGTAAATGCTTAAGCCAGATCAAGCTGATCGATGTGTACGTATTGTTCAATTAGCAAATCCTAATTTAAAATATATGCAGTAAAAGCACAACGTCCTGCAAGGACATAAGCCATACATTGGCAAGACCAAAATCTTTCCCGAAACTGTTTAACAAATGTAAAGCCCGTGTAAACTTTTCGTACTATCTACTACCGAATTGTGTATTTTGAATTATAACAAACAATCACAAGTCTATTCCAGTTTCGAAATGACCATATGAAAGTTATGTGTGGTATGATAAATGCTTCCGGTCCAAATGTACGGGATCGGATCACCCAAAAACGAGACAGACAATCTGCAGCTGCATTACTTGAGCCTGGAATATACAACGCTCAAATCTGAAATTAATTACCATTAATAACAATACTAGAGGACGAATCAACATCCTTACTAACTTTGATATTTGCTTGTTAATCATCAAATATAATGCTTGGTTTTAATATAATCTTAATAAATAATGATAAAAAAAAATGTTGCTAAATTGAGAGGTTAGAATTATCTTTTAACAAAAATTTTAATAAGATTAAAAGTATCTGATCCCAGTATAGCTCTTGATTGATTTTACATGATAGTAATACGAATTTACGTTTAATTCAGTTGTGTTTATTTGAGTCCACCCTTTATCCAATAGATGATACATCAGTTTGGATTCGAAATCAATGCAATCCAACTTCTATACAAAATTAAACATAAGATTAACATAACAAAAATTCTCAATTTGATATCTCTTTAAGATCAATTGTAATAGCATTTGCTAAAAATTCACTTCATATTTTGTCCAGTATACGAGTTCGTATTGACGAGATACTGCAACGAGTTGCTTACACGTGCCTTAAATCTCGGTCTAAACAGAGGCCTAGTTTGCTTAAATCTTACATTTTTGCCTGCCTTCAGGAAAACAGTCTTGTATGGGACACTGATCATAAGTGGGTGTTCCTCAAAGCAACTTAAACAAGAATGAGTATAAGCACATGAATGAACCCCGCATAAACCTTGGTAATTGAATGCGAAACATTTTAAGGACCCCATTCTTATTGCCATTACCAATACTAGACGGAGAATACATATTGAGTAGCCATAAGTCAGGGTCAACAACAGCCCAAGAACCAGCTGGATCCTGTGACATTCTGAGACGAAATTTTTCATCGTACGACTTCCATCCTAGTGCGCACCACTTAGCGCCTAGCCATATACTATGTATGTACTTGAGTAAATCTTGAAAAACAGTCGAGTGATCAGTAGTACAAAATATACTAATATAGACTAAAAAACGCATCTGTCCAGTTACCCAATGTACCTATTGTGTAAATTTCTGTTTTGTTGCTGTCTTGGTTGTATTCCGTGGGAGGGGGGTTACCGACTATTTTTTCAGGTATAACTGTGCCGACAGCACTTTCTAAATCATACCCGTTCTAACCAGAAAACGTTGCAAAACATACCGTTCTAAACAGAAATATTGTAGAAAAAAATCACCTTCTAGACATGCTTAGAATGCGAAAATGTATACCCTGTTCTAGACACGCTTGTAAAATGTATACCTTAGTCTGGCCAGAGACCTTTATTTTCTAGACTAGTTCAGAAATATAAATCCTGTCACCAAACAGTTTATCAATGTAAGCAAAAAACATACGTGTTTCAATATCCAGTATCCAATCTGTTCTTTTTAATTCAATTGTTTAAAAATTAAACCTGTTACCGACAGCAGTGCAAGAAATAGCAACCCTGTTCTAATCAGCAAGACATGAAAATAAGGGGCCTGTTTCTGTGTCACATTCTTACATATAAAAATAAAGGAAGACCCCCCTTTTTTGGGGGGTATCACAAGTCCTGTGAAATAACGACTTTCTAATTATCCACAGAAGAGGCCTCTGAATAAGCTAATGGTAAGGCCAGATCAACATATTCGCCTGAAATGATTTAACTTATCGACATTTCTTGCAAGCTCATCATTGTCCCATAGGCGTAGCATGCCGAAAAACAATGGTACGGTTTCGGCAAATTAGACATATGGGACACGAAGTGGCCCATCCAGCCTCGCTATTACGGCAGGGGGTATGGGGGCCGCTCAAGGCCCCCAGAAGCTCTGGGGTTTATAGCGTTAAAATCCTGCATTCTGAGTGTTTCCTGGCACTAAAAAATGTTTTTGAACCGCAGCATTTTTTACAAGACAATTTGAAAAAAAAAATGAATGTCTGTGTCTTTTGTAGTCATTTACATAGCAAGATTTGTAAATGAGAACAACACTTTCATACTATACCTCGCGACAAATCATTGTGCAAAATTCATGATTTACAAGTGATTTCTGTCAGTTTAATTATTATAAGATCTTACTATTATTATTTTTAAAATAAAACAATCAAAGTGAGGCTAGCAACTTTTGAGCTATAGTGAATAAAAAAATGAATGAGGATCGGAAATGGGTAAAAAAAACTACGACAATCCTCAGACACTGCATGCATGGGATAAACTGCAGCCGGTCTTGGTAGTCCTATAATATAAGACTTCCGAGGTTCATATCATTTACATTCAAAGTTTTTTAGCGGATATTTTTTTATCTATCAATGTTGAACCCGAATTCGGATAGTATCTGATTTTTTTTACTATCAAACCCCAACTCGGGTTAAACATTGATAGTAAAAAAAATACATGATAAAAAACGTTGAGTATAAATGATATGAACCTCAGAAGTCTTTTATTATAGGACTGCCGGCCCAGAAACAACGTGTTTTGGGGGGTGCACACTTTTTTAGACCCCATAACACACAAAAGAACTAAAATTAAAAACAAACAAGAAAAACAAAGGTTCCTGACTTGGGACAGGCGCAAAATTGCGGCAGGGTTAACATGTTAAATGTTTTAATGTGAACGTTCAGGACAATCACTTAAGTCGACACTAGGGGGTCATCTTTACCTGGTAGGATATAATTATTTTAAATGCTCATGCAGCGACTGTCAAGATGAAGAACTGAAATAAATCACTGTGTTCTTGATAATTTGTATCTTGTTTATAAGTATTGTGTACGATTTTGTCATATGCACATTTACCAGAGAGCCTGTCGCAATTACCGTGATTTTTACCGTCTTGCAAGAAGGACCTCCTTACGCTTCTGGAGCACCTTTAGTTGCACCAGTTTTTTTAGGGGTCCGTGTTTCTAATTTGATTTGATAGTTTTCAATGTTGAATGGTGCTGGTTGTCCTTGTGTGTCTTATTTGTTCTCTGGTTTGTCTTTTGTCCCTTGATCGCGATTCTTTTTTAAAAATACAATGTACTTTCTACATAAATTCTACACCATTCCTACAGTTTTTCAAAATTATTGTAATAAACAATGGAAAGAGTAAATCGGCGGTCTCACGAAAACCGCCTCCTGCTGAAGTATAGATATGTGAAATAATGGTGATTTATGCTCGGGTTTTATGTTACGAAAGGGCACTCAAAGAAAGGCACAGTGCAGAAAGGGGTACGAAGCCTTAGAGGTCTTACGAAGTCCCGAACATAACCAATCCCGACTTTTAATGAACAATTCCGGAGTCCCGATAAAGGTTATATTCCCTTTTGCAATACGGTATCTTACATTATAAAAAAAAACCCTCACCTCTGATTTCAATTGACATTATGCTCGAAATATTTGCAACTGTACGTTAAGAAAATAAACAATCAATCAACTGATTTTGAACTTGACTTGTGGTGGTTTTATTAAAAAAAACCGAGTGAAATCATTACATATATCGTTTACCTGCAAACCTAAGGATATGGCATTGTGCAAACAATAATATTACTTTTTCCAATTGTTTTGAGGTTTATACCTACATCATCTGGAATCAAAACTTGCAACAATTAATAAAAAAAAAAAAATGCTAGCTTCTTCGACCTTGAAAATATTTCCAAACTGATGCGTTAAACTTAAAGAGCTAGTAACATCATGTGGAGATTTTCCGAATTAGCTGGCGATTGTTGCTAGCTATAGCATTCTTCAGATTATCCATTCGTTTCAGTTTATTCAGTCTGTGTCAGATTGGCGCATGAACCAATAACAACACCCAACATTATCCGCAACAGCATCTTTAACAATTTTGATTAATTAATCATTAATTGGTAATCAATAAACTGATTACGGTACTGCGGTTTTCTTTCTTTAAGAAAACAGGCAGAGGTAAATGTAAAACATTTATTGTATGGAAGTTTGCATACTATGCTAGCATATTTTTTATTTAATATTTTGATTTTTTTGGTACGGTTTTCCGTACCTGCAGTAAAAATTGGTACGGTCGGAACCGTACCAACCGTACCGTGTGCTACGCCAGTGTTGTCCTTAATACTACACGGAGATGAATTTTGAAAAACTGGAAATTACCTGATTATCATCAGCAGAACTAGAAGTAGCGGTCGTGAATACCGGAGCCATAGTAAGTCATAGACATAACCTCTGAACTGTGTAAAGTTGTTGCTACTGGACCCTCTATATATATGTTAACACTCGAATCTCCATCAATGTTTGAACGCAAAAAGTTTTCTTAGCCTATGTAGAACACATTGTCGCCTCTTCCTACCAGATACCTTGAGCATTTTAAACTGAAAAAGACATGCTATGATAAATTATGTAAATATGTACTATATGAACATATAAGAATTAAAACAATGCAAAAGAAAAAAAAACAAAAAAAAACCAACGCATTTGCTGATTCTGCTGTGGCCGATCGTGTCTAAAAGCACGAGAACAAAAAAATGAATATAAGATTTGCCAATGCCAATGGCCCATCCATCGTAAAGCAAACAATATTTTATTTTGTATTCAATAATCCAGCCATCTCAACTTTTAACGTGCGTCTCTAATCAACCAAAATAATGCTAAATTTAGATTTAGAAGTTTGCTCTAAATTTGAACTAAATTCAAATTGTCAAAATTGCATATCGGAAATAAAATTTAGAAATAATTCGATGTAGTAGAAATCTATTTTCTTCTCGGAATGACGACAAAACCTGACCATGCCGTCTTCTAAAAATCATAATTTGCCATGACCCTTCGACAATTGTATCCATCGAGTCAAAATAAACGACAATTAAATCATTGATAAATATTATTTGAAACAGTTTTAAAACAAATAAGGTTTTTAACAACTTATGTGTCAGATTGGTTCCGATTTTTTAGAAGATAAATCTATGGCTAAAAAATGCGTCTGCTTTTCCTAAATGTCGACGTCAAAAAGGAGGATTATGGGTAAATCAATCACTTGCAAAGATCGATAATCCAACTAGAAACCAAATACTATTACTTGACGATGTAGTATAACGACGGACAGTGGTATGAGCACTACCGATAACTGATTTAAATTTTAGATTTTAAATCCTATTTTGTCGAACTCGATCGTGCCGAAAACACGGATTTTTTAAGTTCAGATAGAATTTCAATTTGTTAACGGCATTTTTAACTGATCAATGATTCTAACTCGGTTTATCAGACATCTGTGTTTACCCGAGTATAAGTTGATCACGTTGTTTCCTTTTTTTTTTAAACCATTTAGAACTATAAAAAGCCAAAGGATCTACACATAACCTTTTGGTTTTCGACAAGACTGTTAATTAAAAATAGAAAACAAGAATGTGTCCCCAGTACACGGATGCCCCACTCGCACTATCATTTTCTATGTTCAGTTGACCGTTGACTTTAATTTGGAATTAGAATTCGAAAGATCATATTATAAGGAACATGTCAATTTGATTGGACTTCAACTTCATCAAAAACTACCTTGACCAAAAACTTTATCCTGATTGAAGATGGACGAACGGACGTATGGATGGACGAACGATCAGACAGACAGACGAAAGGACGTACATACATGAAAACATAATGCCCCTCTACTATCGTAGGTGGGGCATAACAATCACGTTTATCAGTGTTGAACCCAAAGAAATAGATAATAAATATGATACGATTTTGTGCAAGCTAAAAAAAACGACCAAAAACATTTTTTTTTATGGATTTTTTTTCAAAAGGGAGAAGAAAGGTTCCGAAGTGACATCATAACTCATAAGTCAAACATAAAATGAGAACGCCATGACAATAGTCGAACAACAGTATCAAGACACAACATAGAATTTATCAGAAAATGACGCTTAAAGAAACGGTTTAGTTGAAAAATGGAAATCTTTGCTTTGTACATAAACAACACTTCTACAGGGTATCTACAGACGCTAGATACTTTCAAATGTATGCAAAAATTAATAAATTATACATGTATATGCAAAAATACTGTCTCCATCTTATCAGCGTACCTTTTTTATATGATATGTTCCGTAAAATAAGATATTAACCAATATTTGTCATTCTATTTTTTTTTATTGTAATGTCGTAAAAAGATAATGTGATAGTTTACATTAATATCAAACCCTACTTAACAAATATAAAGTCCTGATTTGATGCATTTTTGATGCATAATAACCGTTCACCATTCTTTTTGTTGTAGAAAAGTAAATTTTGATTTCTGCGCGTACGACATAAGTAAATACCGGTAAAATCTGTTTAAATTATTATGCAACTTTACAAAGTGATTAATAGTGAAAGTTTGCAATATGACGGGGTAGTTCCAGATTCATATTATCCAGCTTATGTTCTTAAGGATGTACTATAATATAGAATTTAGAATTGATACTACAAGCCATAAGAGTTTTAGTTAAGTAAAAACAAGCTAAAAATATTCATACGTTATGGAGCACCTTACCCTTCCGGAGCACCTGAGATCACTCCTGGTTTTTGGTGGGGTCGTGTTGCTTATTCCTTAGTTTTCTTTGTTGTGTCGTGTGTACTATTGTTTGTCTGTTTGTCTTTTTCGTTTTTAGCCATGGCGTTGTCAGTTTATTTTCGATTTATGATTTTGACAGTCCCTCTGGTATATTTCGTCCCTCTTTTAAGGAGCTCCTTTCCGAGATATTTAACTTTGTAAAAATTGCGGGAAAAGGCTGAGTCGGACTTTTACCTTATATTAATTTTGCATTTGTATTATTTGGGTCTCAAACCAAAAGAAAAGAAATCTACATAACGCTTAAACATGTTAAGTTTTCATTAATGATCTGTTATGATGAGCTATTGTATTAAGTCTTATATGGTAAGGAATATATAGGTGTAATGAGGCAGCATAGTTTCCCCAGATTCGTAGAAAAAAAAACCCCGAAGGAGTCCGAACATTCAACTAAAGTCCTAAACCTGATCTAAGCACATCATAAATACTTCAAAATAGATATACAGTATATAAGTAATGTCGGAAAATATTAAATATTTGTACCAGTTTAAAAATGTTATTTTTATCTTCCCCACAATTAGCTATATATTGTTTTATACTGCAATTTATACTCGACACCCTTAAGCTTTAAATGTTTCAATCGAAATAGTGGTCTTTTATCGACGGTCTTTAATCTTTTATACCCAGACTGCGTAAAGGAACCCCAAAATGAACTAGCACACGAAACAAAATGTTCATTTTACCGTTTGCTCAATATGAAAACGGAGCATTATATGACTTAACGTGTACAGGAAATGACCTTTTATGAGCTACATGTATGTAAACGAGCTATTGAGTCTTAGATGCATGATTTATTTTTGTATAAGTTGTTATAGTTTTTGAACTAGCTGTCAATAACTGCGAGTACTCTCAGATCTGTACTTAGTGTATTTGTGTTTTTGGATGTACAAGTACCCGGCCACGTCCACTCGGTGTTTTTTGTTAGATTTATTTATATGTTAATCCATCTGATGAGTTAAGTTTTTTTAATTGATTTGTTTCGTTCGGTCTTATGTTGTACTGTTACACACCACTGTCCAATATTACGGAAGTGTTGGGATCAGGCTAAAATTGTTAATCCCGCCACATTCTGTTTGTATGTACCGAATCTAAGTCAACATTCTTGTATTCAGTGGTTATCGTTTGTTGCTGTGTCATTTGGTGTCTTGTGACGAGTTGAACTGACGCGATTCAGCTTCTTAAATGTTTTTGTTGGACGTAGTCACTAGCTTGAATAATCAATGTTATTAAAAAAACATGTTTTGTTAGATAATGAATCATGCAGTACACCGCTTTTACTGCAATTGGGTCAGCAACGCTGCTTATAAGTTATCAATCATTGGTTATAGAATAGCAAATTCAATGTTTCAGATTTAAAAAAAAACCAACATTAAATAGTAATCTAACAGTACATTAAGTCAAAGATTTGCATAGTGCACAAGTTAATAATCAGTGTTTGTTTGCAAAGCTCGAATATATTCCTATTTTTATTTTTATTTTTTAAAATGTTACTGCACTGATTGAGTTAAGACTGATTTTCTGACTTGAAACATACGGATATCTGCATGAGAAATACTTGCAAAATCATGTTTGTTTGACTTACTCATGTGACGTTCATGTATTATTTTTACTTACACATTTGTTAATGCTATTACATAAGTGCTTGCAATTCACATCTTACTGTAAGTTTCAGAGTTTCATTTTCCTTGACATGATTGAAAAAACATGCACCTAAAATCAAGTCGAATTAAAATCTAAATTCATCCACATTTTTTGCAGGCCATTGGCTCATATGTGCCCACAGTTTTTGTTTAAATATCATATTCCAATTTATTTGCAGGTGAAGTTCAAGCCAAAATATAGATCAATAAAGACAAAATGGACATCAACAAAACCATTTTGGACGCCGGCCATGCAAACAAAATGTACGTATATTTGATATGAACGGAAATTATTGAAAAAAGGAAATAAAGATATAAAACTTTGTCAAAATTTTTAGCACAGATAAAAACCGACAAACCATGACCTCTTTTGAAGGTTATCTTTTTGATATCTGTCAATGTTTTAATCACACTGCCATTTTGAATAATTGTTAAAAAAAACTTCTTGTTAAAATACTTATGTTTTGAATAGTTTTAAAGGACTTGTGTATTTTTCTTAACAGAAATTGTACCTACGAAGATATACCACCCGTTCTTGAAAAGTATGAAACAGCGTGTCTTATGCTGCTTGGATTTGGCGGAATCTCGTTGGTTCTCGCGGTATCTTACAACTACATCAGACGTAATGTTTATCATGAAGAAAAGAATGTGGATAGGACTTTTGACGCAGGTGGAAAAGTCAGTACCAGTCTGACGGCTGTAACAGTGGCATCACAGCTACTCTGGCCCGGAGATTTGATGCAGAGTGCAACTGTAACTTATAAGGTATTACTCATGTCAATATAAAAAAAAGAAGATGTGGTATGATTGTCAATGTGACGAGTCTTCTAAAGAGACTAAATGACACAGACTTTTACACCTATAGGTCACCGTGCGACCTTCAACAATGACCAACACTCATACCGCATAGCCGCAAAGGCCTCGAAATTACAAATGTAAAACAATTCAAACGAGAAAACTAACGGCCTAATTGATGTTGAAAAAATGAAAGAAAACAAATAAGTAACACAGTACTAAATTACAGACTACTGACTTGGAACAGGCACATGCATATAGAATGTGGCGGGGTTAAACATGTTAGCGGGATTCCAAACCTCCCCTAATTTGGAACAGTTTCTTACAAAATATAGATTTTTTTTACTTCTAATTGATATAAAAGTGGTACAGCAACATATTATAAATAGATATACAGGATTTTAGTTAGGCTGGGTGTTTATCAAACCCCTTTGAATATTAAACACAAATGTCATATGTAAAAAGCGCAAATGTCATATGTTTTGAAGCGCAAGTGTCTAAATTAAAAAGCGCAAATGTTCTATGAAAAAACGCAAACGTACCGTGCCGGAATATTTAAACAATAACATCTTTGAATTGAAATCTTAAAATTAAGCCTCTGGTGATTTCCTCTCGTAACGTCAGAAAATGCCGACGCTTATTATAAACGCGATACAAAATTGAACACCAATTTGAAGTTACATATGGCATTTTGACTAAAATAGAAAGCTTAAAATGTTTTAACAAACATTATAACATACAGTTTTGTGAAGATTAAAATAACTTTAGGCTGACGTCTGCTTTTGTTACATCTTCCAAGTTATTATGATACATGGCGCCATAAACGATTGATACTGACCACTCATCTTAGACGACGATTTATATACAATATTATATTACTTTCGAACAAAGTTTTGTATAATATGATTTATATATTTGTAGACTGGTATAGCAGGACCGTTTTGGTATACAGTCGGAGCAGCCATGAACATAGCTGTGTTTCCTGTCATGTCTGCGCATCTAAAGACTAAAGCACCTGGAGCAAAAACCTATCCCCAGGTTGGTATATACCGTAACGTTTTATCAATTAGAAAATGAAAGTCCGCACAAAATAATCATGGTTGTTATCGTAGGTTCATAGATATAAGAAGATGAGTGCCAATGAGACACCTCTCCATTCAAGTCACAAGTCTGTCATATTTGTTTTTCGAAAATTGTTTTGTTATAAATTAAGCCTTTTTTTTCTCAATGGAATTGTGTCATATGTGTCATATCTGGGCCTTTTATATAGTAAAAGGCCTTAAAACATTTCCAACTGGAGTTACTGGACAGAATAGTCTGTATTCAGAGTAGTTTTATAGGTGTAAATATAGATATATGATTGTATTAAGAACAGTGTTTTGGATGTAAATATAGATATATGATACTCAATTCTAATCAGAGTCAGCTTAAAACGGAAATAACAATGCATGTATCTATTTTATTTTTTTAGTGAAACACTAGTGGTCTGTTTCCAATTGTACGTACACCTTTTTATTTTTTAGATCATTCAAGCACGGCATGGTAAACTGGCACATATAATATACTCAATACAAGCGCTTCTTGTAAACATGGTCATAATTGCTTCTCTAGTCGTTGCTGGTACTGCTACGATAAAATCAGTAACGAAAGATGCTTCAGATGAATTTTGCACTTTAGTCATCGCCACTCTTTTTGGATGTTATTCTTTCATTGGTGGATTGGGTACGACGTTCTATGTCTCATATTTCAATACGGTTTCTATATATGTTTGCCTCACAATCATCATTGTTAATATTTTCTATAACTCCGACAATGGATATTCATTTGACAGCGTTTATAATAAACTCACCAACGCAACACTTATGAACAAGATCGTAGACGGGAATTTAACAAACACGAAAATAGTTGCCGGAATAGACGGAAATCTCGAGAATAGTTACTTCACGTTTGTATCTGAGACAGGTATGATTTATGCACTTGTTGGTCTAGTTTTGACATCATCCATCACCTATTGTGACCAGGCGTCATGGCAGAGTAGAATAGCAGCCAAACCCATGCAAGGAGTGACCGGTTTCTTTCTAGCCGCTTTGATGTGGTTCGCCATTCCATCGTCGATTGCCGTAACAACTGGTATGACATTTTTGTCAACTGTCGATGAGCAAGGGTGTTTTCCGCTTAGTGAGGAACAGGTCGAACAAGGTAAGTTCAACAACATCTTTAATTTCCGGGTTATTGATCGATATTATGAACATATTTTTTAGATTCGTTTTATTAAATAAATGTCGAATTCTATGTATCACCATTATAGATTAGCGTTGATCATCTCAACGAGATTGTTTTTCTCACTTAAGCCGATACGAGTTGAAATGACTAATGCTAATCTGTTTATCGTTACATAAACCTTTGACGACGTTGTTAATTTCATTGACAGCGACACGTGCGCCCTTAGTTTCTAGCGATATTTTTTCATAACGCTTAACTATGATGAGAAAAAAAAAATTATCAATCAGTAAGATCAAAAGAAAATTTTGTAAAATAACGATAATTGATACCATCACTATAGATGTAAATAGATATAAATGTTTTTGACTTAATTTCCACAGAGTATGCATTAATGAATCGGGTCTTATTTTTTGGCGTTTTTTTGTCACTCATCCATACATTTACGGAATAGGAAACTTTGTCAAAGAGACATTTGCGGCCGAAGGCTACCGATTGGTCTTCAAAACAGCGAGAAAATCCCGCACCACTTAACGAAATACGCTTGTTAAACACTTATCACAAGAAACGATAAGGGCCAAAATAGTGTATTCTTATTTTAGGTTTGGTGACACCTTATATTGCTAAGAAGGTCCTCGGTGACATGGGGAGTTATCTGATCCTTATAATGGTTGGTATGGCGCTCATGTCGACAGGGGCAGCGGAAGTTATGGCAGTCTCCTCCATCATTGTTTACGATATATATGCTGCCCACATCGCACCGTTTCGGTAAGTAAGTAAGTTAGAAACAAATCTTGGAAATTAAGATTTTTTCATTTCTAATTACCGATGACATTTATTAAAACTTTTAAGGCTATTATAGCTATTATTTGTCTACATAGAAAGGAAAATTATCTACGAAATATCGAATCAAATCACACCTTGAAGTCTCATTTTATATAACATGACGTATTATATCGTTTAATGCACTTGAAGTAGTATACACACCGGATTTGTATGATTTAAACAACAACAAATGGAAGTTTTTAACGACCTTGACTGGCTATACAGCCCTTGCACGGTCGGTAATATGTTACATGATTTACATTTAGACCATGTGTCCTTTTCAATTTATCTGAAAAAAAAAACTGTTTTTCTTTCTGTTTTGTTAATAATTACAACCGCCAAGGAAATTTCGAGCTATACATTTTTGAAGGTTTGAATTATTCGACAAACCTAGAGGACTCCGAAAGTGTTTTTAAAACAGAAACTACAATGGGGCGATTCAAGGTTTTTTGAAATCAAAGATAGAATCGAAGGAAACTTATTTAACCTAAAATTTACAGGAGGGACATGATGTATGGTCTATGTATTTTATGTGGGAGAATAAAGAGCGACGACGAATCTCATGGCAGTAGTCCTGTCAATTCTCATGGCTGCCAATGCCCGGAAGCTCTGACTTGTGAACACTGCAAGGAAAAAGAAACAGATGTTAAATGCGAGGACGACAAATATGTCGTCCACAGGTAGGAAATGAAAACTTGCAAGCAAATTATAATGGCAAAGACAACATCATGATTACTTGTATCATGAAAACGCGATAAATATTACAAGTAGATTTCACTTTAATCTTATATTTTTTTCCTTTGGCCAATCTCCTGTTAAGGTATAATCAACACATCTTTACAAAAACGGCAATGATATAGGAAATCATATTCTTCAGTAAACACAGATATATAAGAGCCTTGTAAAATAAACAAGTGCTCGTATTCAAGTAAAGTGCAAAATATTCATGATATTAACCCAACAAAAACAGTCGTTTTCTGTTTGCTTTTGAATTAATCCAACTGAAAATATAATCAAGAAGATGTGGTATCATTGCAAATGAGACTTCTCTACAAGAGACCAAATTACACAGAAATTAACAACTTTAACTCATCGTACGACCTTTAACATTGATTAAAGTCAATACCTCATAGTCAGGTATACAAGGCACGTAAAATGATAATGTAAAACAATTCAAACGAGAAAACTAACAGCCTAATTTATGTTAAAAAAATGAACCCCAAAAAATTATGTAAAACTTGAATAAATGACAACCACAGTTTAGTTTCTTTATCATGTTTATAGTTTGTTATATGGTAATGGTTTTGGTCATTTTTGAAGGCTGTACCATGATCTTTGACTACTGATATCCACGTCCTATTAACTGTTGTTGATAGTTGTCCTTTTACGGCTTAATTTATGTAAATAAAATGAACGAAAAAACAATTATGTAACACTTCAATAAACGACAACCACTGTTTGATTTCTTTATAGTTGGTTTCATGGTATTGATTTTGGTCATTTTTGAAGGCTTTACCATGATCTTTGATTACTGATATCCACGTCCTATTAACTGTTGTCTATAGTTGTTGTCCTTTTAAAAATCATCCTGAATCGCCTTATTTTCATATAAAAGGCTTATTTCTGCCTTTAGCATTTGTGGATTAGGCACTGGGATAAGGGTTGCTATAACAATAATCATGTATTCTTTCAATATAATGTGAAAACACGATATCTTTTGTAGGAAATACCTTTGTCCGTTTCATGGCAGATTTAGAGTTTATCAAGACAGACTTTTCAATTACAAGAACTGGTGCATATTATGGATATCGTTGGCTATTGTCCCGTTAGGACTCGTCGTCATAGAGACTGGTATAGACTTGAACTGGGCTATGTTGACAGGATCAGTTTTTACAATCCCAGGACTACCAGGGTTAGTCCTAACGATATTCTGGGCCAAATCGACATGGTTGTCTGTAATCTTAGGTAAGTCAATTTTAAGATAATTTGATTTCAAGATTTCCTTTTAACTTACGTAAAGCAATTATACTCTTTGGAAATACCAATTAAGTTTATGTTTGATATACAGAAATACCTTTAAAATACAGCAACACAACCATACACACACGGATCGATATCTAGAGGTTAACATACAGGCATTGACGGTGATTTATACAATATATGAAACTCTTAGCGTCAAAAGTGTATCATATTAAAACTATCAAAGGTCTGCCTTCCAATCAATGTCATTTTAATCTAGCATGCTCTTTTTTGTTGCTCACCACCTTTTGTAAATGTATTGGATCTAAAAACAACTACCATACAAGTTGGAGGTTTAGATAGCTTTAAAATCAGGTTTAACCATCGATTTCTTTTCTTTTGTGTTATGCATTTATCAAGTCAGATAAATGACAGTTGTTTTACATTCTTTCTGATGGTTGATGGAGTCTAATCTTTGATTCGATTTGGACAGCTTTATGGACTTCCTCCTTTGTGATATTATTACCTACTGTTGTGAATTCAGTTGTGTGTAGACAATTCGCTTGCAGTCAAACTAGTATTGCTCAGTTGGTTTTAATTATGTTGATGTGGAGAGATATATAACAATGTTTGAACAGTCAATGAATATGGTCATTGTTATATTATAGTTCGTTTCTGTGTGTATTACATTATAACGTTGTGTCGTTTGTTTTCTCTTATTTTTGAGTGTAAATTCACATTGCGATAAGACGTGTCACGGTACTTGTCTATCCCAAATTCATGTATTTGGTTTTGATGTTATATATATATGTTATATTTGTTATTCTCGTGGGATTTTGTCTATATGTGTTACATTTTAGTGTTATGTCGTTGTTCTCCTCTTATATTTAATGCGTTTCCCTCGGTTTTAGTTTGTTATCCCGATTTTGTTTTTTGTCCATGGATTTATAAGTTTTGAACAGCGGTATACTACTGTTGCCTTTATTTACCATCGACCATACAAATCTGTATAACATTAAGTAGTTTACAGTAGTGAAAAGTAAAATCACAAAAGAACTGAACTCCAAGGAATACTGAAAACAAGTTCAATGTTCTTAATTTTAACCTACAGATATGATATATAACACATACCACCATAATCTCATAAGTTATTATCAAATACATCCAACAATTATTTTTTCGATATGAATTGTTGCCATGAAATAAGATTAAGTAACAGTAAATGAATAATGAAAGATAGAGAGAAACAGTTATTCTTCATTCATATTACTTGGTGCTATACATGTTGCCGAGCATATATATCACAATAGATCAATCACGGTTATCTCGGTCTGAGGAAGTAAAGCCGCACATATAACAAAATAACATAGAAAACAGACTTAAACACTAAGAAATACAATTGCTAAAACAAATAAAAGCTTCTAATCCGAAACAGATTTTGGTACTTCATACAGACACGAGGTTTGTCTATAATAGTCGATACAAGTATAAAATCTGTGATACACCGATCTTTTAAAGGAATACTATGGTTGATAGTTCGCTATACTTGCGATATCTCTGAAATAGTCGATTGAAGTATAGAATCTGTCATACACCGGTTTTGTGTGTAATACTATGAATTGTAATTGATATGTATTTCTTTGGACTTGAACAAGATTTATATCTTTGTGCTGTTTATATTCCCCCTTTTTCATTAGCACATTATGATAGTGACTTGGAAAATCTTGATAATGAAATTAGTTCATTTTCTATTGAAGGACAAATTATTTTAATAGGGGATTTTAATTCTAGAACTGCAATGAAAGCAGTTTATATAGAGAATAACGCGAACGAAATAAATAATTTTTGATGGTATTGACCTTCTTCCAGATAGCATATATAACTGATATTGAAATCAGAAGAGTAAACCAAGATAGCACTTTGAATACATTGGGGAATACATTACTTGAATTATGTTCGTCCTCAAGGCTACGTATACTCAATTGCCGTTTTTTTTAAAAATTCCCTGGGATATTTTACTTATATGTATAATACTGGGTTCAGTACAGTTGATTACGCTATTGCAAGTGAGAGTCTCCTGCCTGAGGTAAAAAACATAAAAACAAATGAATTTACATATTTATCAGATCATGTTCAAATAAACTTATATATGAATGTTCTATTATATCAAATACATGTATGAAGAAATGTTTAGATGAAAAGAGATGGCATTTGATAAAATCATACAAATGGACAAAATTGTCATTTTCAAAATTAATTGATCTATCAACAGAAAATTTAAAAAAAGGGAAATTTTAGATTTAGAGATGCAACATTTTGATAGCAATAAACTAGGCGTTGATGGTGCAACTGAAAAACTTACAAAAATTTTACAAACTATTGCAGAAAATACATGTAAGGTCATATATAAACCAACAAAAAAGAAAAAGAAAAAATTAAACAAGTATGGTCAGATAATACAGTATATGAAACAAAAAACAAATAAACTATTTAGGAAATAAAACCAAGAATAACTTAAATGACAAAAGTTTAAAACCTAAATATTTTGAATTATGTAAAAAACTAAAAAAAAAAAAAAATGATTAAACAGAAAAAAATTGAATATCACCAAAAACTTAAATCATAAATCACTTTCAGATAATTTTGGAAATAATCCAAAAGAATACTGAATTGTTCTAAAGGCAATAAAAAAGAAACCAAATATTGATGAAGATATCCCTGAAATTTTAATGAATGAAAATAAATTCATAAAACATTTTCAGGATCAGGGTACACCAGCCTCATATGATAAATCCTTTGTAAATAAACTGGAACGTGAACTAAACATTCTAGAAGATAATATTGAATTGATTATGGAAACTGATGCACCAATTACGTTTGCTGAGTTAAAACTGGTAATTTCAAACCTTAAAGTAAACAAATCAGCAGGTCCAGATAGAATTGTGAATGAAATACTCAAACACTCACAACCTGTGATAATTAATTCTATTGTAAAAGTTTTTGATTTGATTTTAAAGACCGGTAATTATCCAAATTCTTGGAAATAATCTTTCATGATCCCTTTGCATAAAAAAGGTGACAAGTTAGACCCTAATAATTATAGAGGAATTTCTCTTATAAGTAATCTACCAAAAATTTGTGATGCCATATTGGATAATAGGCTAATCAAGATTGTTGACAAACAATTAAGTGATTGTCAGTTTGGTTTCAGAGAAAATCACAGAACAGCTGATAGCATCTTTTTATTGAAGTTATTGATTTATAAATATTTACATAAAGAGAAAAAAAAAGATTTATGCCTGCTTCATAGATCTGAAAAAGGCTTTTGATTCAGTATGGAGAACTGCTTTACTTTATAAATTATGCAAAATGGGAGTTGGCAGGTCTTTTTACAGAGTTATAAAACAACAATACTTAAATACTAAATCATCTTTAAAAATATAAAGATTATGTATCAGAATATTTTAATATTACTAGAAGGGTTAAACAAGGAGACCCACTAAGCCCCACTCTATTTAATGTCTTTATAAATGATATTGTAAAATCTTTTGAGGGAAAGGATTCAAGTCCCCTTAAGCTTATAAATAGTAAGGTGGGATGCCTCCTTTTAGCGGATGATCTTTTAATCCTGTCAGAATCAAAAGAGGGTCTTCAAAACAGTTTAAATAATGTTAAATTATATTGCAACAAATGGCAACCTTTTTTGAATACAAACAAAGCTAACTATGATTTTTAGTCAGTATAAACATAATGGTGAAACATCACATATTTACTATGAGAATAAAGCCATAGAGAGCGTATCAGAATATTCTTTTTTGGGAATGTTGATAAAATGTAATGGAAATTTATCACAAAGTACTTCAGAGCTGACAAAAAAGGCAAAAAAAAGTATTTTTTGCAATAAAATCCTGTACTAAATCATTGAATAATCTACCTTTAAAAGTAGCAAATAATCTTTTTGATTCTTTAGTAAAACCAATCATGACCTATAATTCAGAAGTAACATATTTGGATACATATATTTCTTTTTATACAGCCAAAAACAGAGCCTTACTTATCTTCAGGAAAACATTAATCAACTTGATTTTACAGACAAAACCCCAATTGAAAATATGCACCTTAAATTTTGTAAATCTACTCTAGGAATAAGAATAAAATGCATCCAATTGAGTAGCAAGAGTTGAATTAGGGAGATTGCCTATAGAATGTTTTATTAAAAAACAAACCCTTTTATATTTAGCTAGACTATATAATAATAATATTAATCCATTGATAAAGGAAGCTTTTTCTCTAGCATAGTCTCTAGATTTGACAGGAACTTATTCATGGTATACATATCGTCGATGGGCTTCCAAAATGTTGTATATGACTTTTTTGGCTAAAAATACTTTTTGACACCAATGGTCTGGGCGGGAGGGAATCTTTGGTATAACAAAATAGCATACAGTTAGACCAATCAAAACGTTTGAAATAAGACATATTACAAAATTGTCAATGTCAGTTGTTTGTAAAGTTTACTTCCAAAATGTTGTTTGAAAACTTGAAAATCGTTGTATAATGGCTTTGGGAATAAAATAATTATACATTTCTTTATTTCTGTGAAAATAATTTAAGTTCTCGGATAATCCAGAAATGTCAAAGTTTTTATTTCACTGCTATTTACAAAAATGTTCAAGTTCACATACGACATTTTGGAAGCATGCATTTTGTCAAAATTTTCAAAGCCTGTTTGTGAGACATTTTTTTCCTGAAAAATTTGTGATTTACAACATTTTGGAAGCCCAGCGACGATATGCAAAAGATATTGTTGAAGAGACTAATGTTGACCTTAATATTCTTTCTACTTGTAAGGACATAAAAAATGTAAATAAAAAAGAATAAGATATAAAGTGAAAAATGAAAAATAGATATGAAGATTTAATTCAAACTAAATTTGAAAACATTGATGGTAAAAAGTAAATTTTATCTTTACAAAAAACTTAAAAAAGATTACAAACTAGAATCTTATCTAAATACATCTAATTTGCAGATAAGGAGATTAATCACTAAATTTAGAATAAGTTTACAAAGTTTAGAATAAGCTGTCTCTTGATTGAAAAGGGGAGATGTTTTAAAATCCCAAGAGAGGAATGACTTTGCCATAAATGTAAAATACTAGAGGATGAGAAACGTTTTTACTTTATTGTGATTATAAAAAAACTCTAAGAAATGCCTTTTTTCAACACATATGTACTGAAAATAATAACTTTAATAATTTAACTGAAGAAGAAAAAAATCATTATTTACTAAATCCATCAACGCCTCTACAAACAAATAAGATAGGATCCTTCTTGAAAAAGTCATTAGAACTGAGGACAGGGGACTCTAAACAGCTTGTTTGTTGTTATTAATTTTGATGCTGTTTTTATTATGTATGTTTAATATGTATGTATATATGTTTATTGTGTTAATATATGTTGGTCACAAACTGTTAAATTTATAGACGATAAACTATTTGATTTGATTTGATTTGTTAATTTTGATTTCTGATTTTTTTTTATAAAATATCAGATGATTCATATTATATATATTCCACTGTGCTCTATATTTATTGAGTTTTATATAAAAATTGAATGCTTCTTTTTGTAACTTCATTGGGGTGTAAAAGCGTTGACCGAAGTACATTTTGTATGAATACTTATAATTACATTTTTAGCTAGGATCATGAAAACACGATTTTATCAAGTTTTTATTTAATTTACCCGTGCATTTTATTGTTGGACCTCGTGTCATCATGAATGATAAATTTTATTGTGTAATGAAGTTGATTAAGGAACAACGCGAGATTGCAATGTAACCAATCAGAAGAACGTATTATAATGAAACATACATCTAATGTAATTATATCTAAATGCTTTATTTGTAACAGGAAGTTTGACTGGACTTGTGGGAGGATTTACAACACTTATAGCCATGGCATCACGAGAAGAAGGAGGCCTGGATAGTTTTGTGAGAAACACCGCAATGCCGCACCCTGTTTTAGCCGGTGGTTGCGCAAGTCTTTTTGGAAGTCTGATAGTTAACGTTCTTGTCTCCCTTTGTACACATAACATAAAAACTGAAGAAGATCGCCTACTTGAATGGAAAAAACTACGGGCAATTGACAATCCGCTTCATCCATGGACGGAGTTCTATAGAGAGGATTTGCCAGAGATGGCTGCCGATCAAAAACCAACGAAGAAACAACTGTCTTCGATTTTTAAACCTGCTAAGTACGTTTCTTATATCTTTGGTGGAATCTTTTTGGGCATTTTTGTTTTTATTATACCAGCTGTAATGACCAGTTTAAAAATATTTTCTTTCGATGACTTTCATGTTTGGACCATGAGCCTACATGTGTGGTGTTTTATAATGGCTGCCATTATAGCTGTGCTCACTCCAGTTGAGGAAATCCTTCAGATTGTAGCCGCTTTAAATGGTGTTCAATATGGCACTGATGTGTAGAAATAAACATAAATATATAGGTAATAAATAAATGAATAAAACACGGAGATGAAAAATTTTCAATACTACAACATGGAAAAACTCATCCGAATGCATATGTACAATTGACACAAAGCTATGGACTGAAACCCGAAATACTCGTGCACATAGAAATACAGACGCGATTAAATAGCTACCTTATGGACATTTCGTCTGAGAAAATGAAATCTTACAGATTCAACAGATTGTTTTCGAATCAGTAAGAGTTTAAGCTTTTAATATACTGTCTCAAATTCCTGATTATAAGACAATATCTAAGGATACAATTATATAAAATAATTCGAACAAGGGGGAAAGCAAAAAAAATACAAAATGAATACAAATCAATATACATGTTCATGTATTATTAAAACGTTATATCGAAGGGGTCAGCATATTGTATTGCTATCAGTTTTTATTCCTGAACACTATTATTGTTTTAGGAATTTATTTTCTGTTCATTTTATCAAATGAGAAAAGAGTATCTTAATTTTGACCGTTGAAGATAAAAATAGAGAAACACGATGACTGCTGCATACATTGGAACAGCTTAAATAAATAAGACGATATGGCAGTCTGTCATAGTTTTCGTTCCGGTTGATTGCATGCAATAATATGTTTAGAAATAGATGTATGTATATAAATGTCGTGATAGCAAATAATTTTTATTAATAAATTAAATTAAATATTTCTATTTTAATTATTTCTCCCTTAATTCGGAAAATACTCGTCATGAGAAATATCTTATCGAATGGTAAACGATTGTCATATTTCTGACTTGTTACAGACATTTCCCTATGTAGTAAATGATGGATTAAGCCGTAAATCTTTTGAACCAACATTGAAAAGATTTGCCGTTTCATAGACTTTGATAATTTAATTTATATAATTGGTCTAACAATTTACCGAGACAACCTTTTTCTTTCTTATTATCTTTATTGGTGAGAAAGACCGACTGTATAGCAGTGCACTGTACATACATTGTGTATTGAACAATCTAAACAAATATTTACTCTGGCGATTGTACATGCAGGAGTATTCTAATACAGTTCACTTTTAAGCTACAATTGTCGATGGTTCTATTGTACATGCAGGATTATTCTTATACAGTTCACTTTTAAGTTAACACATTTGATTGTTTTATTGTACATGCAGGAATATACTAATAATAAACACTGTTGTTGGTTCAATTGTACATGCAAGATTATCCTAATCCAGGTCACTTTTAAGCTACAATTGTCGATGGTTCTATTGTACATGCAGGATTATTCTAATACTGTTCACTTTCAATGTAACACTCTTGATAGTTCTATTGTACATGCAGGAGTATACTGATAATTAACGCTGTTGTTGGTTCGATTGTACATGCATGATGATCTTAAATCAGTTCACTTGCAAGTTAAAATTGGCGATAGATCCATTTATCACTTAGATCAACTATCAAAAGCAACAACATTTAGATATCTTGTTATTCAAGTTTTGGTGTATTATCATATCTTTAATAGCCGACCCTAAAACCGATCTTATATTCTCTGGATCTGTAATGAAAAGTAAAATATCCTTAATAATGCTAACAAAGGCAATAATGACAATCTTATGCAAAGGAGTAGGTCCAGTAATAACCCTTTTTGGCCCCCAAAAAAACCCTTTTAGTTATAAATTGGACAGTAGAATGCTTCTGCTACATAAATATGGGCTGTTTTTCACAATACAATGCACATTTATCGGTTACTAGCACCATAAATCATGCTTAATTACTGAAATCTTCACAATTCTAGCATTTTAGTTAAATTTTACACGGTTTCCGTGTAAAACGAAAGTGGCTGCATTCGTATTCATCCTTAATATTGATACTATTGAAATGTAAGTTGTATTTGATGATAATACACAACATATATAAAGGTTGAGGATGAACACGGATGCGGCCACTTTCATTTTTGACAAAAAACATCTGAAAAGGGACATTTTTCGGCATATTTGGTAGATTTTTCATATTTGAGCTTGAATCGGATCGTTTTTAATTACTAAATTAATTAAAATCTTTCACATGAACTAATTATAATTGAATCAAATGAAATAAACACTTAAATGTTTAAAAAGTGGTCAAAATCTTTCGTCAGATGAACCTGAAATTTGAGGCCAAAATCGTTTCTTACCGGACCTACTCCTTTCTGTGTAAGGAGTATTTCGGTAGTTGTTTTGTTGTTTATCTTATCGTCGTTTTAAGTAAACAAGGTTTAGCCATGGCTTTGCCAGTTTGTTTCCGACTGATGAGTTTGAATTTCCCATCGGTATATCTTCTCTCTTTTGTATTGCAATTATATACATGGCTGATTAAGACATAAAAAACAAAACGTATCAGACAATGTGTAATGATTAACATAGACCAATCAAGTCCATTAATTGTTTGAATGGTTTGATGATAAAACTGTAAATTCATAGAATAAAATCTCCTGTAGTTGTCTTGTTTCTTATTGAACATGTTTATATCAAAGAATAGCAACAGTAGTATACCCCTGTTCAAAAGTCATAAATCGATTAAGAACCAATAAGTCCAGATTAAAAACTAAAACTGAGGGAAACACACCAGCAACGGAACAAGAGAAACACTGATGTGCAACATAAATAATCGTCTATGCAAAATAAAGGCAACAGTAGTATACCGATGTTCAAAACTCATAAAACGATAGAAAAAAACCCAAATCCGGGTCACAAACCAAAACCGAGGGAAACACATTAAATATATGAGGAGAACGACGACACAACATAAAAATGTAACACACACAGAAACGAACTAAGCATTAGACAACATCCGATGATAATAACAATTATAACATCAAAACTAAATGCATGAATTTGGGATAAAAGAGTACCGTGACACGTCTTATAATAATTTGAATTCACACTCAAATATAAGAGGAAACAAATGACACAAAGCAAACACAACGTTAAAATGTAACACACACAGAAACGAACTATAATATAACAATGAACATATTCCTGACTTGGTACAGGACATTTTTTTAAAGAAAAAAATGGTGAGTTGAACCTAGTTTTGTGGCATGCCAAACCTCCCGCGTTAATGGCCGTGTTAATATAACATTAAAATGACAACACAACATTACAGGACTACAATACAAATAAATAGGAGGACATATTGGACAAGAAAAAACACAAATAATAGCTAACAAAAGGCACCAGATTTAAAATTTGATACACCAGAAGTGCGTTTCGTCCACACAAGACCCAATTGTGACGCCCAGATACAAAAGTTCTTCAAAAGTATTAACTAATTACACAATAAACAACCGGATACATTACATGCATCGACATAATCCATCACAAAAAATAGACACACCGAGTAAGTCAAGGCCTCAACACAGAAAGTGACGTCACATTTAAAATTGTAAAAAAGGACCAAAAAAAAAAATGACGTCACATTTGAATTTCTAAAACAGCACACAAAAAATGACGTCACATTTTAATGTATAAAACGAAAAAAGAAGATAGAATTAGGATTGATTTAACATAATATTTGTACTAAATACTGATATTACATTTAATAACAATAAAAATTGCAATACTAATTAATATGCAACTGAGGTAGCAATTAGACAATTAACTATAAACTATGTCCGGCTAATTATGAATCAAACTGCAAACGTAATACATCGAACAAATTACGTTGAATCATATCAAATCTAATAAATGAAGGCGGTGATTAATTTTCTTTACCACAACACATGAATATAACAGAAAAGACGTCAAGACATTTGAAAAAAACCCGATGAGAATTACAAATATAACATCGAAACCAAATACATGAATTTGGGATAAAAAAGTATCATAACACCATTTATTACCTAATAAACACTATTTATTACCTAATAAACAAACGCTGTATGAATAGATGATTCGATCTGGGTCAGTATTTATTTCTACAAACATCTTGGTAATAAATGCTGTTGCTTCTCGTGCATTTTTCTTTGGTCCTACAAATAATATATTTTAGTGCATAAGAATGTATGTATGAATAGTTACTGTTTATTTATTTACTGGCGTTTTTACTAGAACCGTGTATCTTAGTTAAGTGAAAACCAAGGATAATCGTATCTCTGTTCTATGTTGCTTTGAAATGTCAACCAAAGATGAAGAACTGGATCTTTAATCACTGTATTATATAACTATATAAAAGTATCCATATAAACAACGGTTTATCACTTGGTCTGTCATACGTTAACTGTTCCTTCTTTTGACAAGAGTTCAAAGACCGGAGCACACTTTAATGATCGTAATCATAATACAATGCATTAGTATCTTGAGGATAATATTTCATAGAACAATACATTATCTTTGACAGTCTTAAAAAAAAACCAGAATATTTATCATTTTGTAGAACGTACCAATACTGCTTAATTTAGCGATACATAGTAATGAAATAAGAGAAAGGCTGCGACAATATTTGCTAACTCCACTTGAATAAGTATATTGTTTTGTTTTGTATAAATTACATAATTTTGAGCATAAAGAATAAGGTTTGATTAAATCTTTAAATGTCTTTTAATGCCATGAAATCTGTTTAATGATTTTCACCTGCATTGTTACATGCGGAAAATGTAGGATGTTTTAGTTTTACACACCTTCCACATGTGTGTTACACTTTTTCAACACTATCCGTATTTTCAAACAGTTGCATATACTTCTCAAATCACATAATATGTTGTAAAAAAGTCTTCAGATAAGAATTGTAATATAAAACATAAATAAACAAATTATGTATTTTTTAAAACTTCCATATTAATTCTTTCATTGAAGTGGCATAGTTAACAAACATTCAATACTAAGGAAAACAGTAATCAAAGTGTCGATATTCTTTTATATTGCATCAGTGATAACTCACCTTTAAATTCAGGAAAGTAATCCACCAAATTGGTGTGCATGATTTGTTCTTCTAGGATGTCTTTTTTATTCAAAAACAATATTATTCCACAATTCTGGAACCATGGATAATCAATAATTGTCTTAAACAAGGATTTAGCTATATCTAGACGGTTCTGAAATTTTTTTTTATATGTCATTTAATTTGCGAAAAAAAAGCTATGACCAAATAGTTCTTTTTAACAAGGATGGCAGAACCATGACATTTTGACTACTTTTAGAGAGGAAGAAATTAAAATCAGATACAAAATAGACATACAAACTCGCAAATAAATGACAATGCTATATATATATACAAAGAAATGAAAATTATCACTCTACAACAAACAAAGTTAAAGACTGTAAACTCCATCAGAAATCAGGTAGAAAAAAAAGTGTAATTCTGCATTATACAAACATGTTATAGTGTGTCTTTCTTAATGATGTTACACTATTGTTTTAAATAAGGGTGAAGTTGGACCTATTAAATCGTTTCAACCCGCAGCATTTGTTTGCACCTGTCCTAAGTCAGGAATCTGATGTAAAGTAGTTGTCGTTTGCTGAAGCGGTTCATAAGTGTTTCTCGTTTCTTGTTTTTTAAAGTAGATTTGACCGTTGGTTTTCCCGTTTCAATGGTTTTACACTAAGTCTAGTCATTTGTGTCGCCCTTTATAGCTTGCCGTTTGGTGTGAGCCAAGGCTCCGTGTCGAAGATAGTACTTTGAACTATAATGGTTTACTTTTACAAATTGTGACTTGAGTGGAGAGTTGTCTCAATGGCACTCATACCACATCTTCTTTTTATCTATATAAATACTGTTTCAGTGGTTGCAAAAAGGTAAAAATGAAAATACCTACTTCATTATCACTGTATGATTCGATTTTATTATAATCGTTGAGAGCTACGATAAACATTAGGACTGAAATATTATCAAAATAATGAATCCATTTACGTCTCTCTGTCCTTGCGCCTCGTATATCAATAAATCTGTAAAATAATCACATGTGTGTTTACAAGATTTGAGGAAGTTCGGCTATTTATAGATAATTGTTACCTGTATACCGATATGCATGATCGGTTACCAGAAAAAATCTAATTGCTAAAATAAAGAGTTCAATTCCGACCCTTTTCGGGATCAAAAGACATTTACTATGTTTCGAATTGTCTAAACCAATCAAAAACAATATCTACGATAGGGCTGGGAATAGTCTATATGTTCGGGATAGAGTCAGCAATATCTTCCAATCAGATAGTGAGAAGCATTCAGCTAAAATTGAAAAGATAGAATATAACTGCATGTTTTTCGCGATATAAATTATGGGAAGTTTTTGTTATATTTGAATGTGTGGCTGATGTACAATTTGATATTGTACATGTTGTAATTATTCTCCTACAGTTATTATTTTTATTTAGACTGGAGACAATGTATAACTTCTTCTCTGGCAATAACACGAGAGGTTGTTTATTTATTTGATCGATTTTTTTTGTAGCTACTATGTAGTATTGTTTTTTAAGAACGGTATACAGGGTTGCATAATAATACATGTATCACATTCACATATCATTAGTTTGTGTCATCTTTGTCGAAGAATCTTGTATCAACAAAATATAACAGAACAAAACTGATATCAATAGTTATCAAAGGTACCAGGATTTAATTTAATACGCCAAACGCGCGTTTCATCTACATACGACTCATGAATGACGCTCAGATCAAAATAGTTATAAAGCCAAACAAGTACAAAGTTGAAGAGCATTGAGGACCCAAAATTCCAAAAAGTTTTTGCCAAATATGGCTAAGGGAGCTACCATTTGATTTTTATGGGGGGGCTAAGATGAAAAATTTTGTCCTGCATTTTTTTTAGTTGTAATCTCTGTCCTGTCTTTTTATTTTTCACTCTATTAGGTCCTGCCTTTTTTTTTTTTTTAGTTTATCCTGACTTTGTTTACCTAAATTGTCATCCTGACTTTTTTTTTTGCAAGTGTCTCATCCTGCCTTTTTTTTTTACTCAAAATTCCTGTCCGGCCTATTTTTTTCAAATTTCATCCTAGCCCCCCCCCCATAAAAATCAAATGGTAGCTCCCTAAGGTAATCTATTCCTGGGATAAGAAAATCCTTAGTTTTTCTAAAAATCCAAAGTTTTGTAACAGAAAGTTTAGAAAAATGACCATATAATTGATATTCATGTCAACACCGAAGTGCTGACTACTGGTCTGGTGATACCCTCGGGGACGAAACGCACACTGTAACTACTTACCTGAGTAAATGGCCATCAATATTATAAGAATGTTCTGTTATTCCACAAGAATTAATAGTGCAGTGCAGTATATCATATACAGTGGGTATATAGTTAGATTCTGTTATTCGGTCGATGTGATCTATAAAGCTGAAATCATATGGTTAATACTTAAATATGTTTAACGACTTGATTAAATGACAATGAAAACACTTAGTTTCTTGTGTATAATTCGGAGTTTAGTATGACGTCCATTATCACTGTACTAGTATACTTATTTTTTTAAGGGGCCAGCTGAATGGACGCCTCCGGGTGCGGGAGTTTCTCGCTACATTTAAGACCCATTGGTGGCCTTCGGCTGTTATCTACTCTATGGTCGGGTTGTTGTCGCTTTGACACTTTCCTTATTTCCTTTCTCAATTTTATTTTACTTAAAACAACATCAAGCAAATCACAGGAACTCAGACGTTCTGCTTTTTTTCACTAAGATACAAATTAAAAAAAACATGCGCACAGACGGTTATATTCCAGATTTATTACAATTACATAAATACATATGAAAGTCACATATAGGGCAACAATACAAAATATGAAAAAGCAAATTACAATTAAAAGAAAATAATTCAGAACCAATGAGTATTGTGCTACGATCGTTCCTTATTTGTAGTCTATGAACACCAACGCGTTCGCGTAACGAATATATTCGTTTAAACAAAAACAAAACATACTTTGCACGTTTTGCTAATTACAAAAAAGATGATATTTTGTTTGAACCACAGTTTCAACTTTTGTTTCATACAATTATATTTGAAGTCGTAATTAAAAGTCTCGAGGCTATCAGATCAAATTCACAGAAACTGATAATTAATTTGAAAATGAAATAGTTTAAGAACAGCACATCACTTACTAACGCTGTGAATTTGTTAGCTGGCATTCTTTACATTCCTTGTAACATTTTTCTCATTCCAGGATCTGCCCACAAACTTTTTATTGTATCCATATCGTCCCGGTTAACTGTTTGGTTGCTAGTATAATTCTTTTGTTTTACCTTTCTTGCATTTTCCAACATCAACAAAATAAATTTTATATGGCCAATTAGAATTATATAACAAATATCATTTTTACCAAATTCCAAATGGTGAATCATCTTTTGTTAATTTTAAGGATGCAATCCCGAGTTGGATGATCGTTTTGGAATATAAGTTTCACAGATGATAGTGGTTATTTTCGTTTTTCGTGACTACAATCCCGTTCCCTTTTCACTAATTTGACCTACCAAATAACCGGTTTGTACTAACATTAACAACATGACGTGTGCCACATATAAAGCAGGATCTGCACAACCTCCGGAGCACCTGAGATCACTTTCAGTATTTGGTTGAGTTCATGTTGTCTTTCTTTTACTATGTTGTGTTTTGTGTACCAGTACTTTTGCTTGTTTTTTTTCTATTTTAGCTATGACGTTGTCAATATAAAAAAAGAAGTTTATTTTCGATTTACGAGTTTGAATGTCTCTCTGGTATCTTTCGGCCCGCTTTACCGATTAATATTTGCAATTAACAAGTTGTTGATTTTTTTAGTGATTTAGTCAAGTTTAAAGGTTGAGATTGACTCTTTCTGTTTCTCTTGATCGATCTATAAAAAAAACAATTTCAAGATAATACGATTTGTTGAAATAGACCAAAAAGAACAACACTGTCACGATCAAAGTAACAATAAAACTATTTTACTAGCTATTTGGATTTTACCTCATTTGTAGGGGACTTGTAATGACAATTTTGCAGATCCATTTCATCAACTAATTCCTGAATTGCATTGACTACCTGGTTGTATATGTGTACAATAAAAATTCTCTTCTCATTGTCAGAGTATCCGTCTCCATGGACAACCCTCAACATCCGTAAAAGAGTGCTTTTACCACTCTGATCTGTTCCTTTAATATAAAATATTGCTTAATAGCACCTCCATTGCAGTTTAGAGTCACATTTTGAAAATAAATATTTCCGATGCAGTTCTTGTTTAGAAAACCCTTCTTGAAGATAAATGTACATATTTAATAGCTGGTTCTTAGCAGGTCAACTTTACAGTTTGGGGTTAGTCATTTTTGGTTTATCACTCCACTCTTTTTCGAGATTAGAGATATATTTTTGCTCCACAAAAGGAGCAGGCACGGTAAGACTCCTTTTTTTACCCCAACATATAATATTTTTACAATTTGTTTATTTATTGGAAAGAAGAATACTAAAGCTTCATAAATGTGGGCTGTGTTTGGCAACATAATGCACTTTCACCAAGTACTTCCCTTCAGTTTCGCATGCAAAAGTTACTGCTATTTTTTGTGCTAATTATTGACGGCTTTTGTCTAAAATGAAAGTGGCCCCACTTGTGTTCATTTTATATATTTAAATACATGTTGTATTTGATCATTATACATACCATATATAAACTGAACACGAATGTGGCCACTTTCATGTTAGACTAAAGCCGTCTTATAATTAGCATAAAAATGCTACAATTGTGATAATATCAATAATTTTTTATGATTATTTATATAAAAACTATCTGAAAGTGACGTTATATGACGTATTTGATAGATTTCTCATATTGAAACTTGAACCTGATGGTCTTCAATGACTATATCAGTTCAAATATTGTGCATAAACAAATTAATCCGAACGAAGTAGACACTTTAGTGTTTTGAAAATGTCAAAAATACTTTATTAGATGTACTTCAAATTTGAAGCCAAAATTAGCCTTTAACGGCCGACCTTCTCCTTTCATCCGTTAGTAGATAATTTGATTCGTTGACATACTGGTTCCTAATTATGATCTCTATGTTTTATCTCATAGAGACATACCTCGGGACTGTTAACAGTATATACTATTGCAGTGAAAAAATGAATTCTAATATTTTTGCTGCACAAAAGGAGCAGGCACGGTAAGACTCTTTTTTTTTACCCCAACATACAATATTTTTACAATTTGTTTATTTATTGGAAAGAAGAATACTTAAGCTTCATAAATGTGGGCTGTGTTTGGCAACACAATGCACTTTTTTCATTTCCTATCGGTAATTATCCATTTTTAGATGGTGACGTTCCCTTGTCACCATCTTACGGTGTTTATATATCTCAACTTGTACGATTCGCTTGTGTATGTAACAATGTTTTAGATTTTAACGAGAGAAATTTATGTATTACTGAAAAATTATTACACCAGGGTTTTCGATATCACAAACTAGTCAAAACATTTAATAAATTTTATCATCGGCATAAGGATATCATTCGTAAATATAGCTCAACATGCAGACTTCTTATACGTTCAGGTATTTCACATCCAATTTTTTATGGAAATATTCTTTATAAAGCACAAAGGTGTCAGTATTCACCTCAAAAACTAACAAAACCTTTGAATAGACTTATTAAGAATGGATATAGTTACGATACTGTTGTCAGGTCATTAAAGATTGCATATTTTGGCGTTAAAGGGAAACTTCGCAAAAAAATAAAAAATTGATATTATGTTCATTCTGTATAAAAATGCTCAAATTCATAGATATTAAAGTTTTATTCCGCTAGATAAGCGATCACCATCGATTTTAAATTTAGAGTATCAATTCTCTGCGTTCGGCCATTTTGTCTTCTTTCCCGATTAATAACAACGATATGTCTATAAACCACAAAGGAACAAAACTACAGTAACCGATGTAGTCGTAATTGCGTGTCGATATCTTGTCAATCGTACGATTGTTTTATCCGACTAACTAACTTGATACGGAAAATATTCTTATTTTTTTAAATTACCATGGTCTGTTGTTTTTAAACTGTTGATATTGGAATAAGGTAAAAAGTCAAAGTTGAAATCATAAATAAGTGTTCCGTGAAAATTGTTTTCGAAAATCTAATTTGTTCATAATTCTTTAAAGCAGAGACATATAATTGTATTATATGTCTCTGTTTAAAGTAATAAATTTTTTTCAAATAAATTCTGATCTTCCCTCATCTGATCACCAGCATGGCTAAAGGTATTACTTCCAAAGGTATTGTGAGGGGTGTGAGGTGACACGTCCAGGTATTCAAGCGATTTCCTGTCGGGCTTGCAAGTTCATGCATCGTTTCACTTCTGCAGGTATAGATCAGTGTACACGGCCAATAACTTATAACTTTCCATTTTGAACTATCAGATGTATAATATACAACTCTGTCTTACTTGTCATTATGCCCGCGTCACACTATCCCGATTTTTAAGCCGATGGCAACACGATTATGGAAATTTTCAAAATCGGGACTGATCGTATCCAGATCGGGCTATTCGTAGTGCCATCTTTAACCATCGTAAAACCATCGGCCACTTTTTCTAGCCTTCGGGGACAACTTTGGACAGGGTTCTAAAATTTTTAACATGTTAAAAAATCCCCGAAGGTGCGTCCGATGTTGAGGGTTCGTATTGAGTTCGTATCACCATCCTCACCATCGTAATGTCACCGGGAATGCATCTTTGAACATCGTATTGCATTCGTGTTTCCATCGTTTCCATCGGGCGGTTTTGACATTACGATGCCTACACGAATGAATCACGAAGCTACCCGAAGGTCTTACGATGGCAACACGACTTCGTGAAGACCTCGTAATCCCGTCGTGTTGCCATCGAATAAAAGTACGAAGGCGACAAGATGGAACTACGACGGCAATAAATCCAGCTAAATGTAAGTTAATTTTCGCGCTAAAATACATTTAAAGTGCCATGCGCGATATGCACTGGTCAGTCTAATACGACAGTTAAGAAAGACGTTCACAAAACATGGAGCTCATATCATATGATTCTATGAGAACAAAAAAGGCGACAGCGTTGTTTCTATTAATTCAAATTGAACAAGAAGAGCAGCTATTACAGGCTCAGGATTTACTTTTACAAGTAAAATATTATTTTTTGTCAATTTTTCATATCAAGTAACATAATGAAAATCATAAACGCGCCTCGTACACCAACACTGCAGGTACACGTATATAGGGAAACCAACTTTTTCTTCATTATTCTGATTGTTTATGTATCGTCTGAGTTGTTGTCACACGAATGTTTACTCCATAACCATTTTGTTTTCTATATGTCATATTTTGCCGCATTTGTTGCTTTCCCCACATCCTTCCTTTTGTCTATATTATTATGATATTCTCCTGGAAAGAGCTCTTTTTGAATAAAAGGGATCAACGAACCCATTACCTTACCTTTAAGATAGATCAGTAAACATGGGCATAATTATAGGTGATTATTCAGACTAGTGCACACATTTTACAGTTCAAACAAGGCAATGCCGAGCGTGGCATCCCCTCGTATGTAACATATTGGGGACAAATATGGACACTATATTTGTATATGACACATGCAGAAAATGGTAAATTGAATATGCATATTTGATACATAAACTATTTTTTTAGAAATCAACCAAAACATTCAGTAACTGGAAATACCTTTAATATTGTCTTTAGAACCAGCAGGTAAAAAAAAATAGCAACCAATTTCCTGTGTATTATGCTATTTCAAGGAGAAAAAACAAGTCCATCTGCATGACCTTGACCTTTGGCCTTGAACGTAAAAAATGTCAGATCATTACAAGGAGGAACAATATACCAAATGTGGTTAAAATCTTTTGAAGCATGTTGGTTTTAGAGTGTCCACAAGGGTGATATTACCTTGTATTACAACTGCCACTGTGACCTTGACCTTTGAACTTTAAAGTCAATAGCGCTTAAGATATTCTTAACGAGTAACACCATACCAAGTTTTAAGCATTTTGGTTCTAGAGTGTCCATTACAATTTTATCTACACGCAACTTACATGTAGTAGGCGAGGGGATAATAAACTAAATTTTATAAGAATTAGACAAAAAGATCGATTTCCCGCCATGCAGAGACTCAGAGTCAAGTTTTACCTTTCAAGCCCACGGTCTTCCGTCTTATGATTAAACCAGAAATTAAATGTACAATATAATATATATTCATTATTGATCAAACAATTTAAAACGCGTGATGCCTTCGGCATATAATTTAAATGCATCGTAAGCTGTACACGACGTCTTTTAGACATCGTATTGCCATCACGCCATCATCGTAATCCATCGTGTAGCTTTCGTGACCCATCGTGTAGGCTTCGGCTGAGATATGAAGCTTAAATACCCGTCTTCGGTTAACCTTCGTATGTCCATCTTTTGCTATCGTATATAATTTCGGCACCATCGTATAGACTTCGTTATTCATCGTACTTGCTTCGGTCACTTTTTGGTATTTTTACGAGATTGGGACCAACTTCGTACGAACTTACAATTTTCGCATTCGGGTGTCCATCGTATATAAAAATCGGGACAGTGTGACGCGGGCATTACTAAACTCATACGCTTGTTTTTAAATAATATTTCTGGTGTAAAGAATATTATTCATAAAAACATAAATAATACCCTAAAAATAAGATTTGATGAAATTAAAATCTAGTTGAATATTTTTTCCAAGGGTGAATTTGGGAAAATGTAATATATATACTCATTGTCAATAGTGAAGGACAGATTGGAACATACCAGAAATAGTGATTTAATAAAATGTACGCACTTGTCGACGATTCGTTTATACGACTGGGTAGAAAGTTACGGAACTATAGCGCAATTTAAAATATATACATGTATACATTGAACAAAAGAAAAAAACATATATTTTGAATAAATTGGGGTAAAAGTTTTGTAAATAGACTAGTCCACGTATGCCAACAGTATGTTATCATCGAATGTCGATAGACTATTGTATACCAGAAGAAGAAGAAAAAGAAGAAGAGAACCAATTTGAGTTAAATACAGGTCGATGGATAACTTTTGCTTTGGTTCATTGAAGTTGTGGACATAGTAAAATCACAGATTTATATTTCAATAAGATTGTTCTCGAACAAAGGAAGGAATTCGTCATCACAATTGTTGTATATGCCACTGGACGAACACTAAGTATTCCCAAGGGATGTGAATATTTTGCTGGGAAACTATTGAGTATTAAAGTTTCAAATTAATTTCGGGATATATTTTCTTTCTTGGTATTCAATAACAGAAAAAAGAATAAATTACTTGTCCGCTAAATAGGGGTATTCTTGTCAGATAAAAGACTTTTAGTTATATTTTAAAAAATAGGGAAATATGACATTAAATTAGTTCTGTCTTTTTTTTAAACATCGTTAAAAAGATGTGTGTCAAAGGTGAACGCCACAAGAACCCTGTAATACTAGTACGAGAGTATAACATGTAAACAATCCTTCTCAATAATATGGTTGTATTGGAAATCTTTTCATACAGATTGACAACTCATGGTCCGATATGCATGAAATATTTGCCACATGACGCCCATAGTTCTTTATACCATCATCATCTTATTCTTTGATATTGCTGTAAACATCGATGGTTCACACCCAAACAAAATGGAAGTAATGTACCTTCAGAGCTTCTCCGTTTTATGCACTTGTGAAACTTAATATATAGACGAAATTTCTGTATTGAAATGAATCTACATCTCACAAACAGGATTTTCAAATAACGATTTTGAGTAATAACCTTTATACAAACCAATATACACGTATGGCAAGATATAACCATGAAGGAATTTATTTTTTGTCAGACGCAAGAACTCATCACTATCATTCAAGTATACGTATATATGCATGCAGTTTCAAATATCAAGAACAAGCGGTCGATGTCGATAGTCCGTTTTCTAACTGTTCAGAGTTAGACATGTCACTTGTTCATTCTTGGAAGCCTTCATATTCCCCGTCCAACGATGGGAACTCTTTCTGATTGTGTTGACTATAAATGCTTGTATGGTAATTCTGTCGTTTATCTGTACAAGTGGTTGCATTTCCTCTCCTTTCCCAACAAACAAACGAACGAAACGCTACTAGTCTGCTTTCTCTGGAGCTCATCCTCAATGCCGCTTATACGTCAGGAAACTTACATGTATACTAATAATGATTGTTTCAAGAACAACGATGTATGGACGAACTATTCTAAATTCGTCAATATCAGTTATGCATGACTAAAATATAAGTTTTATTACAACTACTGTATTACTTATTTGGATTAATGACGGCTATCATGTTCAACATTGCACAAATATTATCATAGAATTTAAAAAAAGATGTACAAAAATCCTCAAAAATAATAATGCCTTAGCTTAGATATTTGGTATTCTTTTCACAAAAAGTTCGTGTAAATGATTGTCCAATGAATTTAATTATGTGAAAATGAAATGTTAAAAAGAAACTAGAAAAAAAATCATGCATGTTGTATGTTGTATTTTTTTTTCAATTAAAAACTTTAAAATTGCGATAGTTTTATTAGCATTTAAACACAGCCAGATTTGAATACAAGTTAAGAAATTCCGGTAAAGTCAATGATATCAAACAGATGTGCAATGGTATATCAAATTGGGTTATATTGCATTTAGTTTTTATTAAAGATTAAAACTAATATTTTTTACTTCATATTTGAATCTTTACGCCAATTGCCGCTAAGAAAGTAATCAAAAATTGTTTCCTTTTATTTTTATACACTTTCGGAATTACGAATCTGAATTTTATTTTCAATTAATTTACTGACAATTTTAAAAATTATTGAATCTTTATTCTCATCGTGTATTAAATCTTAGTGTATTTTAATTTAATACAGCATACTCTTTCTAATCCTTTCTGTTTATCCTTTCCAAATAACAACATTCATACCTGTGTACGCTTGAACTCACACCTGCGGCTAAATAGCTACAAGGTAAACGAATTTACCTCAAGCCGAGAAATATACAGTGACCTTTACAAAATAATAAACACACTCTGCACACATTAGTTACATTAAAATGATTATCAAAACAATAACGGTAAATAGAATGAAATATTTTCAGTTCAATATCAGTAAAAATAATATACTTTAAATATTTTATGAAAAAAATCTCAACAATAATTAATGAAATTTATTCGAAAACATTTACTAGAGATAATTTTATAGGAGTTTAATTCAATCAATACAAAACGGTATATGCATATTCATTTTCGTTCATTCTTATATTGTGGTTAATAACTACGACCATTCGTCAGCTGTGCGCTTTTAATTACGTATAATTGTCGATAAGCTATAAGAGTTAAACAGATTTTATTTTTTCCCAGAATTCAACAAATCGGGCTAAAACGTCACGACCCACTCGAGAATTCAACCAAAAAAGTTACAAATACTTGATTTTCTCCGTTATTAGAAGGAATATAAATTTAAAACTTTGCAAATGTGTTTTTTATGTTAAAATGAACATAATTAGATGATAAGTAAAAAATCGCGGAATTTCCCTTTAATATTGATTCAAATATAGGGTCTTTGCATCGGAACTAAACACATTTATTCAAAGACCAGTTGTTGGCATGACACGGGTTATGTTCTTCACATATATGTTATGATGGTATGATACTAAACCCCTAACGGGAAGGATTGTGCCTGATGTTCATATGATGAAATCATAATCTTTCAGTCAGTTTAATTGAAGTCTGGAGCTGGCATGTCAGTTAACTGCTAGTAGTCTGTTGTTATTTATGTATTATTGTCATTTTGTTTATTTTCGTTGGTTACATCTTCTGACATCAGACTCGGACTTCTCTTGAACTGAATTTTAATGTACGTATTGTTATACGTTTACTTTTCTACATTGGCTAGAGGTATAGGGGGAGGGTTGAGATCGAGATTTTTAACCCCGTCGCATTTTTGCGCCTGTCCCAAGTCAGGAGCCTCTGGCCTTTGTTAGTCTTGTATTATTTTAATTTTATTTTCTTGTGTACAATTTGGAAATTAGTATGGCGTTCATTATCACTGAACTAGTATATATTTGTTTAGGGGCCAGCTGAAGGACGCCTCCGGGTGCGGGAATTTCTTGCTACATTGAAGGCCTGTTGATGACCTTCTGCTGTTGTTTTTTTCTATGGTCGGGTTGTTGTCTCTTTGGCATTTAAAAATTTTGAAAAGAGATAAAAAATTTTGAAAAGAGATAAAAAAAAAAACACAACAAAAACAATGAAAAAACTGCTCTTGAAAAACAAACGTATATAGAATATGATTTAATCACCAAATGACGAATTTAACAAAATACAAGTATTTCTGTAAACAGTCTGTAACGTAGGGACATGTAAATTATGAAAAATCAATTTCTTTGATTTTGTTTACTTGTAATGTAAATAACATTAGATCACATTAAATAATTTCAAATAATGTATGGCTGATAATGACTTTTTATCAAATATAATGACATTGCATTGATATTAATTTCTAACTGTTTCGGTTTCATGTTTTACCAAGAGAAAGAGTTATGTTTGTTTATATCTGCACCATAATCACACGAAAATCATGATCTCAGTCAACACAACTTAAACAATTCACTCGATAAAAATCACGATCCAAAAAGTCAACTACACCTACCGTGAATGTAGTCATTAAAAGAAATTTATCAATGTTGATCTAAAAATTATTACAGATTTTCAAATAAGTCAAAACTTTAAACAATATGGAGACAATAGATACAAATATCATTAGAATTACCATAAGTGTTTGTTTCTGTTGTTTCTTTTATTTACAATAGTGTACTCCTAGCGGATCGATTATTCTATTTTTATCAAACTACAACTATTTACCTTTACCGACAGGTAAATCGATTTTGAATGAAATGGCATTTGTACATCAATAAAGAATCTACCTTTATTGAATATAATGTCTAAACTTACCTAACAAAAGAACGTTGATCTCTTTCCTCAAGTCGTTTTTGTCCTTCTGTATTCTTTTTTCAATTTGTTTATTTACTTTCTTTTGTTTACTTCTAAAGCACAACATCCTTTAAATGGTTGTAAGATATTACTACAATAATCAAAAACATTCTCCTACTTTGGAGCACCAGTGTAGTGACTCAACATAATTGAAGGGTGATTGTACATGTTAAACGTGTAAGGTCAATTCTACATAAAAAAATAACGTCAGTTCATATCAATTTTTTTGGGGGGGGAAATTCACATAAATCTAATCTCATTTTAGACAACAGTTTGATAAGAAATGGTTCATTTTTTCAACATAGACCAAAGAAGATGTGGTATGATTGCCAATGAGACAACTCTTCACAAGAGACCAAATGACACAGAAATTATTAACTATAGGTCACCGTACGGCCTTCAACTATGAGCAAAGCCCATACCGCATGGTCAGCTATAAAAGGCCTCGAATTTTCCATGTTGTATTACCGATCTTGGATCCAAACTCAAATGGTCTATTCATTATCATAAAGATCTAATGGTGTAATACCATCATTGTTTCCACCATAAGTCTTTGTTAAATTTGCCCTTTCACAAAAAATGTTCAGAATTTATCTATGTTTCAAAAAAAGAAATACTTGGCATGATTTAAGTTTTAAAGTGTCCAGTACTACAAAAAAAAAGATTTAACATAGCATTTCATTGCATATAGATAATTACCATCACTGGAAGTTAACAAATCATTTTTTTACCCTTTTTTCCAGTGTACAAGAATAAGTAACCATGTAACCTCAAGTTTTCAAAATATTCTATAGAGCACGTGGTGCTTTGAAAAACCCAAGATATCCTTTTGTTTCACTGCAATACAATGTAGGATTTCTTTCCTTCAACTGACAAATTCAAGGGAACATTTTTTAGACCTTTTCTCGTATGCAACCGGATGTGACATACTATGATCTGGTAGTATTACACCTTCTGAACAAATATTTTCATTGGTCTGAATTTAACGATAAACATTTCATCTCATTCGCGTTTTGTCTACATTAAATATTTTTTTTGTGATGCTCGATTACAAAAAATAAATAGGCAAATTAAAGTGCGAAGATGAAAACAATCGAAAACCGGGAATTCCGGAGGGTTTTGTCAAATAGTGTTTATGTAATATATGCAAAATAAGTTCAAAAATATACGTAATACGTTTTGCACATTTAGTACCTTAACAAGCTAAACCAAAGACAAAAATACCATGATAGTTAACATTTATATCGATATTTTGACTATTGTATGTGTTATGTCTGTTAAGTTCACACATCGTTGTAAATATAACGGAATTTGATGACACTGTTATCAAAGTGAGAGGGTTAGCGCTATAAAACCAGGTTTAATCCACCATTTTCTATATTTGAAAATGCTTGTACCAAGTCAGAAATATGACAGTTCTTGTCCATTCGTTTTTGATGTGTTTTGTTATTTGAGTTTGCCATGTGATTATGGACTTTCAAATTAGATTTTCCTCTAAGTTCAGTATTTTTGTGATTTTACTTTATGTTAAGAGTTGTCTAATTGGCAATCATACCACATCTTCCTTTTAAAAGTAATTGAAAAATGAAAAACAAAATACTGCTAAATAACAAAAAAAAAAATCTTTTCAATTTTATTTTGTTTCTTTAGTTTCAAGTGTTTCCCTTACAGAAACACTTAAGTTTAGTTAGTCATGTGATCAAATTTTTATGGCAATAAGCAGCTAACAGGAAAAAAGATGGGGTATGTATATATGTGAGAACAAGCCTGACAAATAAAAGTAAAAAGAACAAAAATACGGAATCACGAGGAAAATTAAAATCGGAAAGTCCCTTATCAAATGGCAATATCAAAAGAAATGCTCAAGCCCATCGAACGAATATAAAACACCTGCCATATTCCTGACTTGGTACAGACATAAGGAAAGGTGGACTACACCTGGTTGTATAGCTAGCTAAACCTGTCACTTATATGACAGTCGCATACAATTCCATTATATTGACAACAATGTGTTAACAAAGCAAACTGACAATAATCAACTGTTTATTTCACAAACCTATTTTCTGTAAAATCATGCAATATGTTTATTATGTTACTTGATTATTTTTGTAGTGCATAAGGTCTCATGTACGTTTTTCCAACATCGTTGAGTCATTTCATACATATGTCATTATTTGGTCTCATTGCAAACACTTAACGATGTAACTTACCCACTTAACTGTGACAGATATACCAGATGCACGGGGTTAGTCTAGAATTCTTTGAGAGGAGAAAGTTTGATTCAATATTTTACCATGAAATCAGTGAAAGAGTCTTTGTTATCAAATTCAAAAATTAAAAACAAAGGTCATTATTAGAACTTTTGCACAACATTTCAATATAAGTTACTGTTACATGCATGAACATGTATATGTTGTGTACAAGTTGTAATGTTGTACAAATTATAATTTGTACAGATGTTTTGTACAAGTTATCAGTGTTTTATGAACTGCTTAACAAAAATGGATGATGCTAACACACAGTCTTTTGTTTCGCATATTTATGTCATATTTCCATGACTACATGATACAGTTTAATACTGAACATTGATACTAAACACATTATAAGAACACAAAAAGACTTTTTATGGATATGATTTTGATATAAGGAGAAAAATAAAATTAAGAGTTTAAACCATTCAGGTGTCCTTGATTCCAGTTTGAAGACAATGAGAATAACACTTAATGTTAGGTTGAAGTATATAAATTGGAACTAAAGACAGTAAACTGATACATTTTAGAAGATAAACCTGTACCACCTGATGCAAAAAGATATGTGTCAAAAAACTTACAACTTGTACAAAAACCTTGTACAAATTATAACTTGTACAAACTTACATCTTGTACACAACATATATAAACTAGAATTGCCTTCAGATAATCAAGTAAATAATCCTGTTATGATCAGTCCATTTAACTTTCTATCGTTTGAAATACGTGTGATCTTTTTTTGCAGGTGTGGTTGGGTTGAAACCAGTTGTAGGCTACCATCAGGACTTCACCTATACCGTATAGCCAGTGTAAGCCACAACATGTACAATTTTAAACAATTCAAAGGAGAAATACAAACGACCTAACTTAGACAATACTATTTACATTAAAAACTTATATGTTGAGTTGGCCATAAAATGTTAGTCAAAACAATACAATTTCAAATCAGCTATCAAAAGGGCACAATTGGTGCTTAACGTAAACATAAAACCTATCGACAAATAGTGTTTTGTCAAGAAGACATCTTTAATCATCCCATCACTACTCCAGTAGGTGAAACTAGAATATCTCTATTTTTCATTGCAGAAGAAGGCGTTAAATTTATTTTTTTGCTGACATGAATTATCATTGATGTGGTTATATTTATAAATTAACTGTTTACAAAATTTTGAATTTTTGAAATACTAAGGCTTTTCTACCTCAGGCATAGATTACCTTAGCTGTATTTGGCAAAACCTTTCAGAAATGTTAGTCCTCAATGCTCTTCAACTTCGTACTTTATTTTGGCCTTTTAAACTTTTTTGGATTCTAGCGTCACTGATGAGTCTTTTGTAGACGAAACGCGCGTCTGGCGTATATACAAAATTTAGTCCTGGTATCTATGATGAGTTTGTTTTGCATTAAATGAATTTTGCAATAAGATTGTTTAAACGGCATTTGATAAGATTCATTAAATGAGAGAACTTATAATGGCTAAAATTGTGTTGAAGTATAATCATAAGTGGAAGTCATAATTTTTAACTCATTTGAAGGGACAATTAAAATCCTGTTATTCATAGAAAATATTCCCCAAAAAGTTGATACTTATAATGTTTATAATATCATGTTAAGGACATGTTCTGTGTACGTTAATGACGTAAGTTTTATACGTCAATGAAATGTGTGTTATATGTCAATGAGATGGGATGTATACGTCAGTAACGTGTGCTGTATACATCAATGACATGATGTGTATACGTCAATGAACTGTGCTGTATACGTGAATAGAAAAATAACCGGCAAACGTCCATAATTCATCATACGACATGTCTATATAATATTGCAAACCAATAGTCACGCAAAGTTTAAAAACGATGCTAATAATAAAACAAAAAACACAAGAATTCAGCCAAATATACAAATGTTTGTGTTTGGTTACTTAAATTCTGATGATTTACCACGTAAATACAATTGGAAGAACACTTGGTTAAGTCCGCTATAACTCTCTAAATAGTCATTCTTTACTTTTTTATATCATGTTTTGTGTACAGTTCTTTGTCTTTTTGGAGTCTTTTTATTTGCCATAGCATTGGTTTTTTTTTCGACTTATGAGAATAAAGAATATATAAATGTTCCTTTGGTATCTTTTCTCTAAATTTTACATATACATACACACTATCAAGTGTTCATAACATGACGACCTTAATAGAGTACATATCTTTTTATCTACATCTGGTTATTTTGTCTTGCTATCAGATGTCATCAAATAAGAAATACCTCTTTTAATTGATTATAACAGTTTGATTAATAACAGCAGACAAATTATAATAAACATTCAGTCATAAGTGAATATAAATAGATACGTAGTCATCGGGCGGTGCTAGCAGTTCCTTCTCATCATGTACTTATCTAGAGTAAATTATCATTCCGCGTTATGCCTTATTGTGTTATGTCACCATGAATGGGAGGACATTCAATAAAGATTGACTCCCAACTCATTGTGTCCATTCAAATGTTACATGGATGCTATTATATGCGGGTTAGTTACACACAAGGAGTTATATATCATAATAAGAAACACTAACCCGTCATCATAGAACGGTCAGAAATATAATCCAAATGAAAAATTAACAATGGACAAAGTGCAATAAAATCGCTTGTAGTAAAGTTTTTGTACATCACTTTTACGAAACATAATTGTATCTTCTGTATTTTATGTAAAGTTCAAAGTTATATGTTTGTCATTAATATGTTCAAGAACTGTTGTATTACTCGATAGTAGTACATTATGTATAAGTCAAAAGTAAAGTTAAATGATATTATAGCCATAGTTAGCCCCCCTTAATGATTCTATTTGTGAAGATTCCATTTGTTCCATGTATATACGATTGAAAAAAAAAACATCGTATATAAGGTGCATAAAATCTGATAATTTTTAAAGGATCGAAAAACAATCAAAGAAGATAAATATGCAGTAATTGACGCTTATATTCCTTGTTATTTGTGGTACATTAATTCACTCTGACAAGTAATGCAAATAACGCAATGCATATAGATATAGATTGATTGTACAACTTTTTTTCTTTTTAATTTAATTGTAACCAAAAAGGTGTATCGTATTTGCAAAACAATTGTCATGTAGTAACTTAAGGACAATGCAATGATAACCTATGCGTTAATTGCAAATCTTTTGAAAATGATATATTAATTAAAGAATTTTGAAAAAACCCCATCTTGAATGAAAAAAGAAATGTTTTGGCCTTTGCGTTTGCTGCTGTTTATCATCATTTAAATTGTGTTTCGGCTGAGCAGGGTAGACAGAATACTGCCATAGATAAGTTGTTGTCAAATGGATATTCTTGCAAGATATATCTATGCATATAACTGATCAGTCAATTTTCATAGTTTAATATACACTAATAGACAAGACGGTAATTATTGCAACTTGCTGTCCGTTTACTACTTGTGTCTTGATTTATTCAATGAACAGCAATATAAGAGTTTGATTTTTGAGTATCTATATTCTCTGATTTGCAACGTTGCACGATGAATAAACACTTGGTTTTACAAAAGTTTTCTTTAACTAACATACAATTGCATACACGCATTAACCATTCATTCTAAATTTATTAACAATTCCTAGAATAATTTCCACATAATAAAGTAAAAAACAGTATATAAAAATTGACACGTCTAGTAAAATTACTACTACTCTCCGCTATATAGATGATGTTCTTTCACTAACCAATTTAAAATTTGGTGACTATGTGGAACGCATCTATCCAATCGAACTAGAGATACAGGATACTACAGATACAGTTAAGTCGGCTTCATATCTTGACTTACATCTAGAAATTGACAATGAGGGTCGGTTGAAAACAAAACGACAAAAGAGATGATTTCAGCTTTCCAATTGTGAACTTTCCATTTCTAAGTAGCAACATTCCAGTAGCACCTGCATACGGGGTATATATCTCCCAATTGATACGATATTCCCGTGCTTGCATTTTCTATCATGATTTTCTTGATAGAGGTTTGCTGCTCACAAGGAAGCTATTAAGCCAAGAGTTTCAAATGGTGAAGTTGAAATCATCCCTTCGTAAATTTTACGGACGCCATCACGAGTTGGTTGACCGTTATGGAATAACCGTTTCACAAATGATATCGGATATGTTCCTTACGTCGTAACTAAAATCCCCTTCCCTTTCATGAATATGACCTACCGAATTAGACTATTTACCGGATTTGCAATCACATAAGCAACACGACGGGTGCCACATGTGGAGCAGGATCTGCTTACCCTTCCGGAGCACCTGAGATCACCCCTAGTTTTTGGTGCGGTTCGTGTTGTTTATTCTTTAGTTTTCTATGTTGTGTCGTGTGAACTATTGTTTTCAGTTTGCCTTTTTCATTTTTAGCCATGGCGTTGTCAGTTTGTTTTAGATTTATGAGTTTGACTGTCCCTTTGGTATCTTTCGTCCCTCTTTTACTACCTACAAAAAAAAAAAAACCACGCCTGTATTCAGACTCTGTTGTAGACACAAGAGAGCTAGAGATGACACTAATTTGTTTTAAGGAATATGTGACAGAGTGAAACAATTATAAACACTGTGATAGAACAAGAATTTAAACAAACACATAAGAACTTGTGGGAGATCTTAGATAAGTCATAAAAAACAAGAACATGGGGTAAAACCAAGACGAGGAACATTATAGCATTTATGTATAAGAACCTGTAAAAAGTAAGATAACAAAAATACTGAACTCAGAGGAAAATCATATTGGAAAGTTCCTGATCACATGGCAAAATTAAATGACAAAACACATAAAAAACGAATGGACAAGAACTGTCATATTCCTGATTTAGAAAAGGCATTTTCAAATGTAGAAAATGGTGGATTAAACCTGGTTTGATAGCGCTAAACCTCTCACTTTGTTGACAGTCTCATCAAATTTCGTGATATTTACAATGAAGCGTGAACTAAACAGACATAATAAATAAAATAATCAAAGTATGGGTACAGCAGTCATCATCGTGTAACAATTTTTAAAAGAACAATTTAACAGAACACAAAAACATCTATCTACAAACACATTCATTACTGCGCTTGTCTGACGTCAGAAAATTTTATACGTCACATATTTTTATCGTTCAATGTTTATACAAACAATATTAATATTTCACATAGGCAATGTTTGCATACAGGGTTAAAAAATCAAAAGTATGAAAGAATTCTAAAAGTTCTATAAAATTTATGAGAATCTACAAATAATTCATTTCACTACGCGATTGAATAATTTTGACGTTTTGGTTCAACGTATTTTCTAGTTTATAATAGAAACATATCATAATGACATATTTTAGAACAATAATATACTGACAGGAACTTTTAAAGTATAGAGTCACGTTATAAGAACCAACGAAACACAAACAGTCGTAAATACAAAACACACAAGCAAAAATGAAAGATAATACAAACACATTGACGGAATGTATAAGTATCAAGCCACGTCAAATGGATATCGCATAGAACAATCAAACTGTAAAAGTAATATTAATGATAGAACAAAGATAAATGAAAGAAATGTAATTTCAACCGTTTGAAGGAACTGAATTAGATTGAAATTAATTTCTTCTAGTTGTCTCCCATAGACCGTTAGTTGTTTTCCCGCACTTCATGGGATATAGCCATTCAGCACGACAGGGCCGACTCGACTAGACGTGTTTCTCAGTTAAATTTTTTATCTTGCTTATGTGAATTTATTTGATGTGATATGAAATGTTTTGATTTCAGTAGTAATTATGAATTACTTGACTATATTTTGTCGACGTGATATTATGTATCATAATGTAGCATATTAATCTATTGCAATAAAAAATCATAATATCTAATAAAATTTGTAGATTTAGCTAACAAAGTCCTTATATTTGTATAAAGTAACATTCGTTTATAGTGGAAAATTGTTTTAACGTTGAATAAGCTACAATTAAAAATTGCTTGCTGGTCCCTCTCTGTGATAACCGTTATATTACGCTGGTTCTTTTCCCAATCAAGTCACCAAGGGAAGATAAATAAATCAATTTTCGTTCATAGTCTTTTTCAAAAATGATGAACGGTTCTTTATATTGGTATGTAACCATTTTAAACGTTTCAAATTTATGAAATTATATTCGTACATCAATGTTTTTGATACACCAATAACAAAAACTGAAATATATTGAATTGATACATTTTGTAATTATTCAAAATTATATTAGAAACCTAAACTTAATTATAAAATAATGAACCTGTTAAGGGGAGAGAATACTCGCATAACTTTTTCGAATTGGCACATAATACAACGAAATGTCACTCTTGCATACACATGGCACATCAATATAATTAATTATCTGCGAAATCGTCCCCCACCTTCAATAATGATTCTAAATTATAAATATAACCAAAAGTTGTTAATCTATAGATAGTTAAGACTAATGAAAGCTAACCCAATGTAAAAATATTTCTTTGCAATTTTTTAAAACTTCCTCAGAAAAATACTCGACCCACTTGACTTTCATAGCTCAAAATTAACGTTTTTACACAATATTTGAATAAAGTAGTTGAAGATTATTCGCTTCTCAAAGTGTAAGACGCAATAAAAATCGTATGCTTGCACCATCCTACCGAAATACGGATTTAATTAAGTCCTGAACATTTCGACATTTCTTCGTATATTTTGAACAAAACCGGTTTAACCAAATCACAAGTACGTGTTAAGATCCGACTAAATACCTATTTTCCTATATGGTCAGGTAAAGTTGCTACATAATGTGCAATTAAAATCAGCACATGGCACTGTCGTGTGGGTATTCAATTTGAACTTTAGTTTGGTTTTTATTAGTATTATGTGCTTAGAGGTAGTCTATGGGCGTAGTTATTGTAGAAGAACAATATAAAACGTTGTTAAGATGATAAACAACATCAGTACGCAGAATCTATAAATTAAGACCATTATGTATTAATTGTGAAGTTGATACAGGATATTTATCAACAAGGTCTTGGTACCTTCCGATGAACTTTTTTTTTAGAAAAAGGACGAGACAAGTGTAAGATCTCTAAGATATTGTTTTGAATAAAAATTACTGCGTGGCATACTGATTTGAAATTGAACAAAAAGCATAAATTAAAAAAAAAAAGTAGATAGTTATCAAAGGTACCAGGATTATAATTTTGTACGCCAGACGCGCGTTTCGTCTTCATAAGACTCTTCAGTGACGCTCATATCAAAATGGTTATAAAACCAAACAAGTAAAAAATTGAAGAGCATTGAGGATCCTAAATTCCAATAAGGTTATGCCAAATACAGCTAAGGTAATCTATTCCTGGGATAAGAAAATCCTTAGTTTTTCGAAAAATTCAAAGTTTTGTAAAACAGGAAATTTATAAAAATGACCACATAATTGATATTCATGCCAACACCAAAGTGCTGACTACTGGGATGGTGGTACCCTCGGAGACGAAACGTTCATCGGCAGTGGCATCGACCCAGTGGTGTAAATAGTTATCAAAGGTACCAGGATTATAATTTTGTACGCCAGACGCGCGTTTCGTCTACATAAGACTCATCAGTGGCGCTCATATCAAAATAGTTATAAAACCATATGAAACCCTATTCATATGATCTTGATATGTTTCTCTGATTACTGCAGGCTGTCAATAGATATAGGAAGATGTGGTGTGAGTGCCAATGAGACAACTCTCCATCCAAATAACAAGTTAAAAAAAATAAACCATTATAGGTCAATGTACGGCCTTCAACACGGAGCCTTGGCTCACACCGAACAACAAGGTCAGTTTGTTTTAGATTTATGAGTTTGACTGTCCCTTTGGTATCTTTCGTCCCTCTTCTATAAAGGACCCAAAAATTACTAGATGTGTAAAACCATTCACACGGGAAAACCCACGGTCTAATCTATATAAAAAAACGAGAAACGAGAAACACGTATAAATTACATAAACAAACGACAACTACTGTACATCAGATTCCTGACTTAGGACAGGTGCAAACATTTGCAGCGGGATTAAACGTTTTAATGGATCCAAACCTTCTCCCGTTTTCTGACAAAATAGCATAATATCACAACATAGAAAAACACACGATAAAATATCAATTGGCAGGCCTAACTCAATCAAAAAACGTAAATTAATATGTCAGTCTGTTTTTTATTATTTATAACCTGTTTACCTGTTCACGGTATTTAAAAAAATCAAATTGACACTAAATAGCTGCTGCATTTGTATCAATTAAAAATTAGGGAATGAAAACATTACAAAGTCTTATAAAAATGTGTATAAACTCACATTTAATATTTAATTTCCATCAATAATACTATGGATAAGGTATGTATAAAACATTTGCAAAGATTGCATATGCAATTAGGAAACTGTCAATATATAGGTTGTAATTATTTAAACAGCTTTTACATGATAGGAAAGGTGGTGATGTATGTAGAATTAACAGACATGCTTCTGTATATAGCTTCATTCTTTCAAGCAAGTCTCCATTGATTTCAAATTAAACGAACCACGTTCATTTAACGTGGCAAACCTCAAATTGAATAATGTATATATTTTTTTTATCTATCGTGGAAAACACTTTTTAAAAGATGATATAAGTAACTGTATCATATTTTATCATTTTTGTTATAAATAAATGTTCGTGAGTCCAAGAACACAAATTCTTATTACGCCAAAACAAAACATATTTTGATAAATTGAAAATAAAAACAGATAAATTTATACTACTAAAAGGTTCATATCATAACTTCTATTAATGTCTGGATAAACACAAAGTTACTCTGTATACATCTAGCCATGAAATCGTCGAGCAGACCTTCGATTGCGAGATAGTTCTATATGAGAGCTTTATAATCATGCGGAACAGACCTCCCAAAGCTATAGTAAAATATAACAAATTTAAACATTAGCATACAAAATAATATATTCAAAATAAGTTTATTATTGCAGTCCTTGTCATATTTTTAAATAGTAATTACTTAATCACATGGCAGTTTATTGCTGTATTTAATGACAGACATTGGCAGATATGTAATGAATGTAGGTTGAATTTAAACCGTTTTATGAATCTTGTGGTTAACGACTGCAACCTGACGTCAAGAGTCGAAAAGCTAAAAGTCGGCCAGTTCGAGATTTGCTGCTGGGACTCATTAATGAACGTACAGTGTGGGACAATTTATATATGCATTTGAGCTAATGTTCTTATTTGAAACGTGAAGATATTGGATTAAATCGAAATTTGTTCTGCGATGTAGTAGTCATGTCGTACTGCTTGATTCAACACATTCCACTAGACCTCATAATATCTTACTACAGGTTCACATTACTGAAACTAATTTACAAAAAAAAACAGAGACATTAAGTGCAAAACTAAACAACCGTTAAATGAAATACACACATCAACTTTTGAAAACAATCGTAATGGACTAGTTAGATGTATTTGCCTTATAAATACCATGTTAGCCCTATAAAATGTTAGTAAGCATAAATTACTTCAAATTAGTAAAAAGTCTAAAATCGTCAGTTTTTGTATTCCACTGTAGTGATTGTACTCCCAACTAAGGAATTGGTCACAATTCAACTTGATATTACTCGACTATAGTATCATTCTTATTTTCCAGTCCGCGTTTGGAATTTACCTTTACTTGACAAGTTATTAACCATTTAAGAAGTCAAACTCATACTCCACTTAATGTGAACCATATTATCCGAATCAAGTCTAAACCATATTCGATCCTAGCTTTACATTCAAGTGTTTAATAGTCTAACAGGCAAATGGATGTTATAAACTATGACTATTGTGTAAATCAATACGTGTTATAATAATTACTATTCAAAATTATGAAAGTTATCATATTCCCGCAAGTAAAAATTACCTTAGATGTTTTTGGAGAGTTGTCTCATTGGCACTCACACCACATCTTCCGATATCTATCGGCCATTTTTTATGTCATTTTTTGGTAAGATACATGTAGCTCTTAAACTATTTTGGTTCTTTGTTTTCAAATTTTCGACCTTGGCCGTTCCTCATGAAGGCAAATTCAGAAAATCGCCAAGGACGCATGCTATCCATAACGTGTTGTTTTCATTTACTCATTGAGTCGATACCTCTCCTGGTGGACTATCAGTGCCGAAGGTTTCATCGACCCAGTAGTCAGTAATTTTGTTACTGACATGATTTATAACTTTCTTAAATTGTTCGTACATTTGTAAATTACATTTGAAACGATTAGAAACTAAGGTTTTAACAATCTCAAGCAAAGTTAACCTTAGATGGATTTGCCTTTTTTTATGTCGTTTTTGGTAAAATAGCTCTTCGACTGTTTTGGTTCTTAAATATTAGTTTGCTTTTAAATATTCGGCTTTGAGCAGTCCTGTAAATCTAGAAAAAGCACATTTGACGCATGCGATTTATAAAGTGTTGTTTATATGTTTTTCGAACTCCGAAACAGCGGTTACGTCCTCTTTACTACGCTACGTTGACTTTAACTTTGATAGTTTAGCGATGCAAAGTCACCACTGTTTCGGAGTTTGTATTTTTTTATGTATGAAATATGCAACAGTCATCAATATGCTTAGTTTTTATCGTGTTTTTTTCTTTGATATGTTTTATAAAGCAAGACATTGTTTTAGATAAGCTCACCATATCTCTGCATTCATTTTGAAACATTGAAAGTCAACCAATTAATCAAATGATTGAGTGTTGCTCATTTGATATTCAGCGGTCATTTTAAGACAAACGCAACACATCGTGTTGTATCTATATATACAATTGTTCTACGATACAAACTAAGAATTGATAAATTAGAAATTATCTCGTCAAGTCTGATTTGGAATTGGTCGATATTGATTTAGACATTAAACACAAGTTCAGAATGGGTAAAGTATTTGTCAAAAATTGAGTCCAACCACAATTCAAAATTGGTTTAAACTGTTTCAGCATGGTGAATTACTATGTTATTGTTTTTTTTATAATTTTTTAAACTTCTTCAGATGGTAGTGTACGCTTACACCCAAAGTAAGATTTTCAATGGTTTTAAGTTATAAAAGAGAAAAGGTAAAACAAAAAACATCACAAAATTTGATAAGCTGCATTTTGATATATTCACCACAGATTAAACAACCAGGTTTTTTTTATTGGGACTGGAAGTCTGGCTTAAATCCTTTTCCACTTAATTCGTTTTTCGGTTTTCAGTGAAATGAAACAAAATACTCACTAGTCACATTTCATGTTACTGCACTCTCTGAAACATATAATATATGTAGTAACATCCCAAAACAACAATTATATGATTACACTATAAAGATAGGTATCAATGTTCCTTTAAAGTAGAGACGCACATCTAACAGCAATACTATTAGAATATAGAATATAAAATCAATTTCTGATACAAGCTTAATAATATTCTGCTAAAATAAAATTGTTCTCCCGTTTATTGTGCTCGTACAGACATTTTGTCATGTGAAAAATAGTGGATTGAACCTGGTTGTATAGCTAGCTAAACCTCTCACTTGTATGAGAAAGGGACATACGAAGAAAAGCAAACTTCATCTAAAGTCAACTTTGCCGAGTGAGTTGGAATCTATGCTCCTTATTTTCTTAATATATCTAAGGGAAATGTAATAAATGAATATTTTTTATAATTTTTTTACTCTAAGTGATTTGCTAAGAACCAAAACTTGATAAGATATCACATGAACAGATCAAACATACAAAATGTATGTCAAATATAGATACATAATGGTGTGACGGTGTATGCGTTACCAGATTGGGATTATATTTCGATGAAAATGGTCATAGTTTTAGTTTTTATTTCCTTATTCTTTGTACATGTTATATTTATTTTCGTCTGTTTACAGAAAAGAACCTAACAGTTCATGTTTTACTGTAACTTGATATTTTTACCGTGTACACTTAGTAATAGTTCAACAATCTGCATATCTTCAGGAAACAAGACATATTGCAAGAAAAAACTTTAAACATTACAATTGCGTTTTGGTCTCAAGGACAATGGATTGATGAGAGAGGGGAGTTGTATTGGTTAAGATTCTACATCTTGAAAGAACACATGGTAATAAAATCAAGGTAAATATTTACTACTTACATATATAAACCACGAGTGCTAAAATATGAGATAAGAACAAGGTAAGCCTAGGAAACATTGTAGATAAGTTGTAGCTTTGACTCGTATAATTATCTGGATAATATTCTTTCTCTAATTCTTTGTCAATTTATCTCTTTCTACACCGATTGTATTTAAAAAAATGTAATCAACGTGTGGTTGGTTTGATCTCATTACTTCTTGGTTAAAATCCGATTATGAAGTCGAATTTTCTTGCTCTCCTCTGAAATTCCTATTGTGACGGCATGCAAAAAGGCAACCGTGCCTGATGACGTCACATAGAAAGACCACATCTTTTGCAGATCATTCGAAAAGAAGGAATAACTTTTCCTGTTAAATGTTAGAAAATCATTAAAGAAACAGATTCCACCATCAAATCTCGTGTAATACGATATTTATCCACTCTCGACAGTTAAATATTAAAAAATTTAATTGCTCGAGTGGATAAATATCGTATTACACTCGATGCAGTGGTAGAATCTATATTTATCACATACTGTATTTTCAGAAATAATTTGCACGAACATAAGACAAAAAATCTTATATTATTGATAATTCAAAAATGGCAAATGTTCAAACAATTAATGCTATCACATTTTAAAGTACGAGTTCATATTTTAGAGAATTTAAATACTATGCAATATAAGCATTAAGGAGAACATTACAAATATCGCAGTGATAAAAATAAGTTTAAAACGAAATATTTGTAGGTTGATACACATATGCAGATAAAAGAGTGAAAATAAAAAGATTTAAAAAAAAAATCAATGATTACGTACATTATCAATTCCTGAATACATTAAATTATTTCTCAGCTGTATCTTTTGATGTTTAAGCAGACACCTAACATTTTGATCGCCGTTGTGGCGTCCGTAGCATTCATCATTATTTTATCATTTTCGTTTAATTGTTTTTGAGATAAACGAATTACCTTTTTGGAAATTGAAATCAAATCTACAATTTATAGATTCCTACCAATTTAAAAAGATCTATGAAAACAATAAACGAAACAATGATCGTCTTGTGCATTGCATATGTCTTTTTTATGAGTGAATAATTGACATACAAAACAAATAATATTTTAGATCTAACGACCATTTAATATTTCATTTAGTTTTGCCGATCTTTCCGATAACCTTGTTTCGATATATGGTTTAATAATTTGTTGCATCATGTGAGTTTCTCTGAATACTCGTTGTATAGGATGTGACACATGATGCATTCATATGGGTTTACTAAGCGGCTTGAATGATTTTGCAGGTGTAAATTAGATATAGCTTGTAGTCTCTCAGGAATAGTTGGCTTTTGTTTTAATCAAAGATTTCTAAGCTTTCTAAATAGAGAAAACAAATCAGAACATACATTCATCACATTATGCTGTTTAACTCAAGCAATTTCTAATTTCGATCTACCTTTCTTTTAATCACTTATTATTTTAAAACAAATAGTCGAGGAAACGTGCTTATTGAACAAAGAGTGCTTATATATATTTAATTTTACTTGTTGGGACAATAAAGTTTCATCAATATTATATTTTTAAATAATAAACCCAATTGAACATGGACTTAGGTATTCCGCACAGCACAAACAATCGACAACTTCCAACTATTTATTCCGATAAGGTAAAACCATAACCACAATTTATAAACAAGGAAAACGAATAATGATTTAAAACATACCCGTACAGCATAACAGGCTCTTTACTGCAAAATAAATACATATGCTGCTTTGTTATTAAGGTTTATCATTATTTCATAACTATAACTGATTAGCGCCATGTTTTAATTTTTAAAAATCTGAATTCACTCTTCCGAATTAGCTTTCAAATTTATTTTATGGAAACAAGCCTCTAACTAATTCAATGAATTTATACAGTTGTGTATCACACAGTCTAGATTACACATATAAAGAGAAGGAGGTGTGCCTTTTATAGCTTGCTGTTCGGTGTGAGCCTAGACTCCGTGTTACATGTCGTACTATGACTTATAATGGTTTGCTTTTACAAATTGTAAATTGGATGGAGCCTTGTCTCATTAGAACTCATAGCAGATCTTCCTATATCTATGTGACATGATTATAACAATTAGAGCAAACAAGGTGTAAATTACTTGGTCTTTTATTTATCTTGTTTTGTTTTGCCATGTTTCTATTTTTTTTTATTTCAGATTTTCGATTTCTTCCTTTCATGTTATGTCTGTAAATTTGTTGTTTTTGTTTATTCATTTGAAGCCCTGCCAGTTTTCAGTATTGTCTGCCTTGAAAACATTACAAGAAAACATATAGAACAGTATTAGTGTAGTAAAAAAATATCGTTAACATCAAGAATATACGGGATCATCAAAACTGTTACTAAAAAACAACATTCAAAATGTAATAATGTTTTAATGTTTTGACCGATACGATCAGAGTCATCGCGGTATCATTATACTAATTTTAACGAAAGATTGGCCATCTTTTTCAAGAATTGTCTTTGTATTGTAAATAAATCTAATAGTCTTTTCATAGACTAAATTCCCTACCTTAACATATAACAAAATGGTATAGATATTATCTCCTGTCCAATGCAATTGTATCAGAAAAATTAATGTGAGATCTTTCAGGTGTTAACAACAACTTAATGCAATCAACCGTTTTAGACTGGAATAACAGTAAATGGATGTTGTACGTCCGAAGCGCTTTTTTTAATTAAAGGTCGTCAAAAGGATTACATTAAAAAGAAAAAAAGGATCATCATAAGAATAACAAAACCCAGTTTATGTAAACTTTGAAATAAGGCATTTTACAATATAGTATACAATATACTTACTTTAACATACAAGCTTACATATATTTCCAAGTAAAGTCATATTGATTTATTGCGTATCCTTTAAATTAAATTTTGAAGAAAAAAAACAACATCCAAGGCACGTGTGTTAAACAAATTTAATCATTATTCGTATGTTTTAAGTAAAAGACAAAGTAAACTTGGTACATGAACTTACGTTGAAACCTCTTCTTTGCTGTAACAAAATGCATAGAAAATGATTGGACAATACAGTACATAATACGACAGCTTACATTTAACAGAGTTATTAATTTTGTCAAACTTTTGATATAATTATTTGTTAGCATCTTTAACATGTTTTATAGACTATAAAATCTCTAAAAAAAATTCACAATGTCATCAATAGTTTAGTGTTTCCTATCAGATTTATATTTACATACGAATAACGAATATATTGTCAATGTCTAAGTAGTGTGATAATATAAAAAAAAAAAAAAACTCGTCATCGGACATATCTTACATTGTCTTTATGAACTATGCTTTGTTGCATGTTTTGTATATACTAGTTAATATTTTTCAATGTGAAATGGTCATTTTAGTATTAAATTATTTTCAATATATGCACCTAAACGTTTTAGTCAGGTTAATAATTATATCAATGTTTAGATATTTGGATAAAAGTCATTATAATACAGATCCGGCACGTCATCTTTAGTATGCTATTAGACTAATGAATAATTAAGATTTAAGTTTCAGACAATTCAGTACGTTGTTGATGTGTGCTAGTTAAAAACCGCTTCTTTACAACTTGGACATATCTTGAGCATTTCTTAATTGACTCAAATATAATTAACTTTGATAGAAATTACCAACTGTTTGTATGTATAAAACGTAATTAATTTCAAATTCAGATTTGTATTCCTATTTTCTTCAGGAAAATCTAATTTGAAAATGCAGTGAAACCTGTCGAAACCGAACACTCATCCATGGGACTTAGCGTTTTTTGTTCGGATTGTAGAGGTGAACAGAGGTCGACACCATAATAGCTTTAGCTCTTTAAAAGGGAATCCGGCATCAGTAAACGTGATTCCAAAGTCATTGACCTTGTTGTGTTGAACGACTTCTTAATCCAGTGAAAGGCTTTAAAACTATTATTTAATTAAACAGTTTAACTACAGAATGCCAGTAACGATTTTGTGGCCGTAATTATTTGAATAACATGCATTTAATTATCTAAGGGAAAGTTCCTTTCTTGTAATTTTCGGCGATGGGAGCAGCTGACCGTTTAACGTTTCTTTACCAATAAAAAAATATTTAATCACTGACTACATGGACACAAACATGCTAATTACTTTCTAATATCATCTCACCAGTTAATTTAATCTTCAAAATACCCCCAGGGATACTCTGTCATTCTGTTTTTGTTTAATTAAATCACGCAAATAATTAAAAAACTTTTTTGGATTTGCTTGCTATCGATCGATTTTGTAATTTTTAAATACATATTTACTAACGAGCTTTCAAAAAGCGTTCGGAATTCGGTGTTGACAGAGTTCGCTTTTTTCAGGTGAGATTAACGTTAATTGATAGGGAAATTTTGTGAAAATTGTTCGGTTTAAACTAAAATTCGGTTTTATCACGATAATAAGTCAATACAAAAATCACAGTGACTCTTAAAACACAAAATTTCAATGTCTTGATTATTTGTACTTACCCACAAACAGTGCATGCATATCTGTACCTTTCTTGTTTTGCTTTCGGCCTGTGATATAATTGTTTATACTTTTATCTTATCATTTAGAACAATACGCAAGGTATGAGTGCTTTAGATTAGGAAAAGACATAGAATGTAGACATGTTAATAAAAATCCCCCCCCCCAAAAAAAAAAATGTAAAACAGAATAGAAAGTTCAAATTAATACTAATGTGAATTGACAGTGAAACAGCATGCAGTAAATATACAGTTCATACAATTGTTCACAGAAAAATTGTGATATTGTACTGTTTTTGACAATAACGGTATGAATATTGATTTCAAGTTGTATTTTGAAATCTTGTGCTGTTGTTTTCGCTTTTGAATGAGGTATTCCGTACATAACATTTCATTCATTCAATGATGGTCTTGGCTATTTTGTTAAGGACCTTCTTTGTAAAAATTGCCCAAACTTTGTGATGTAAATGTTCCTTCTGAAGTTTGTGTTCATTGAAAAAAAAACCTTTCGAACGTTTCGAATCTCTTTGTTGGATCTCATGCAATCTAGTTTTGTAATCGGAACTGTGTTTTTTTCCGATATCAACCTTTTTCCCCCTTGTTTTCACATACATATTATATCATTCATTTCTACTCTACGTATTTATATAAGTATGTTCTGCGTTACTTTTATCTTTTATCTGCGTCTGTATTTATATAGTAAAAACAAAATCAACAAAATTATTACTTAGTCCTTTTTTCTTTGTCAGTCTGTCTAAGAACTACTTTACAATTTCTGAAAATGAACAAACCAGCTCTTTAACATTGCAAAATATGGATTCATCCAGTATCATTAAAAATTGATTCATAAATATACAGGTACCAATTTAGTTCAATAAAGTAACAATGAATAAAACAAAATGCTATTTGTCTACTCAAAGCTTACACGCTTCTTAACTTTAAACATTTATGAACAGTTAAAATAGAAACAAGGATATTGCTAATAATCAAGATGATAAAAATAGCACAAATTTGATGAAATACTTGATGTGTTTTATTTTTTATCTATCTATTTACCAAACTCTATGTGTATCAGTTAACCTCTACGTGTTGTACAGCCTCATTGATAAGTAATAAAATGGTATGCTTACACCGTTTTATTCAATTGGCCGTTTCAGAATCTAAATCATCATGGGTAATTTCATTGTTCGTACCCCAAAATGAAAATAACGTCACGTCATTGGTTAAATTTCCATTGTTTATGGCATTTTTAACCAATCAGGACGTTTTGTTGTACACTTTTGAAAATATTACCCAGGATGCATTAGATTCTGAAACGGCGAATTGCGAGATAAAAACTTGTGTACATCGACATAAGAGATAGACATTTCTACTCTACCCTTGGTACAATCTTATAATTTATTTTTGTCTTCTTTTAGAAGTATTTATAGTGAGCATGTTTCACTGATATCTTATATATATATTGCATTTATTTCGTTGTGTAAACAGTTTCTTTGTAAGTACCTTTTGTTTAAAACCGTTATTAAAAACCACAAAGAACATACCATTATCATTATGCTCTGTACTATACTCATCATCTAAAAGAAAAAGAAAACTTACAGAAATTGTAACTCCCCGAAAAGGTTGTCTATCTCTGCGTCTGATGTCTTTTTGTTTCTGTATGACACATCAGGAGCATTTGGAATCTGCTTTACTACTATTTGATCAACATCATTTTTATGTTGCTTCAGCTTGTTTAACAATAGAATATCTGCTGTTGTTTTCATTTTCTTGGTGTTACTTTGCCATGTTTGACAGTTTTCTGCAACTCCCTTATATACTTCGCTATATGCAGTCATATTTTGTGTTTCTTTCTGTTCTTTATCCTGAACTAACTTGATCAAAGCTACTACTTTCTTATCAATCAATTGCTTCAAGTATTTACCTTCTTCCGTAATGGTTTTGATGACTGCTTTGACCTTCTCACGATACGCTTTTGTATCTTTCTCAATTTTGCCCAGGTTAAAGTTGGCAGTTGCTACTTTTGTTTCAATTTTCTCAAACAGTTCAGATTTAAGTTCCTGTATTGATTCAGCCAAGCCTTTCATCAAATGGTGACGGTGTTTCTCATCAGCGCACACTATACACACAAGGGTGTCACAATCATGGCAGTAGGATAAACATCTTTCTTCGTGTTCTGCACAAAAAAGTGTATCTGACTTTTTAGGTCCGCTTAAAAACGTGTGGTTTTTACAAATATTTGCGCGTAAATGCGATAATTTGCAACTTTCACAAAATAACTGATTGCACTGGAGGCAATAGTGTTCACCCGGTCCTCCAATACATATTTCACATATTGATGCAGCAGCTTGGGCCATTTTGAAAGCTATTATTAGTATGTTCGAACAGTTAATAGTGGCTAATTTAGTTTTATCTCAAGCTTTATCTGAAAACATAATGTGGTCCTTATATACATGCATACAGTTGGCAATTTAGCTTGCTAAACAATTGAAGTTAAACCCTTTCTTTTGGATATGCCTGTACTCGACATAAATATGACAGCTATTTTTTCACTTATTCGTTGGTGTATCTCATTTGATTCTGTCAGTTTTTATAACTTCCCCTTCATGAATATGCATTAAAAATAGATATTGTTGTTGTATTTTTTTATTTGTACAAATAAAAGGAACAGTACATTAATTGATTTGACTGTCACAATTGATGTAAGCAATTCTTTCGATTAACCATCATTTAGAAAACAAATATGTCCTGCATAATTGGTCCAACAATCAACGAATACATATAAAATAAAACATGCTGTACCACTAGCACATTTAGATTATATATGATAAACAGATCAATACATGATGGAAAAACCCGTATCGCACGCTGTACCACCGCTCGACCAATATCGGCCCTCGGGACATTCGGTCCTCGGGACTGATATTAGTTTTTTCGTGGTGATACAGCGTGCGATACAGATTTTGTTATGTATAGATCTGTTTCTCATATATATGATATTTAAGGGGACAATTGGTGGGGCTTTGCAGATTTTAGAAATAAATATTCTGTCCCCTTTTTAGATGAACATAAATATTCTGACCACAAATACATTTTTATAATCACTTACAAAGGTAACCAATATTTACAGAAAATCCGGAAAGAAGTATTATGAGTTTTAACCTAAATAAATACAGTTTCATTTATAAAATCGTAAAGCAGCTTATCCCTCTCGACGCTTATTTAATGTGGTTACATTTCGTATCATGCCAAGAAATACGGCAATTGGACGTCATATTTCGAAATTTGACGTGATTCAATATATATGACGTCAATCATTGCCATTGGAGAGAGCCAAGCCCCGGAAAAGGACCAAATTATTTTTATCTTTGTTCTTTTATTTGAAAGAGATAATGAATAAGTCATTGGATAAATTTTAAGCGGGTAACAACTGAGGAGTTCTTGAAACAATCTCGAGATCATCCTTAAGTGATGCGATACGTGGTATGCGATACGGGTTAAGCTATGCGATATGAGTAAAAAAAACCTTATTAGATATACAAAGTTTCTGTATTTAGTACTAAATATATGATAAATGTAATTAAATATAAGAACCAAGGAAAATAAGCGTTTCCTACCTGTGTGTAGTGTGTAATTGGTACTGAAACCTCAAAAAGATTACTGATTTTTTATTTCAATTCTTCTAAATCTTTTTTTCCTTTTCTGTATATGTTGCTAACCATTGAGGCGCTCCTGTTCTTTTTATGATAAAAAATGTTCATTACAACCATTCAAAAGTAGTCCCGGATAACTGTTTAAAGAGTTTTGTATGTAATGATTAGATTTATTAAGTATTTGTTCTACAACATTATATGAATGTTATAATGCATCATATATTAAATCACGCACGTTTAATGCTTAATTTATTGCATTGTCTACATTGGACTACTTTAGTATACGGTGATACAGTAGAATTTAACTTTGTTCACCAGGTAAAACATTTAAATCTATCAATTTTATGCTGAGGGACTGGTCATGTGTTACCTAATAATTGTTTGCATCACTATTGGATCTAAAGTTCCAGCGGTAAAAAATATTGTGACTTTTGGGGGTATTTTCATCGGACATGTTTTATTTCCTTTCCACTCATGTGCCTCACATCATCTGCATTTTAATTTTAACACACTGTTCCCTTTATTAAAGTAGTTAAAGTTAAATATTTAAAGTATATATATAGAGATTTGGTGTCACGATATCTCAGTAGCATGGGTTCGAATCCCGGCGAGGGGAGACCAAAAAATTTGTAAAAGCAAATTTACAGATCTAACATTGTTGGGTTGATGTTTAGACGAGTTGTATATATATGTAAATGTCTAAGAATATAACTTAAACACGCTAATAAATACATTAAAAGGTCTATTAGATTTCTTAATAGAAATACGCAATATTTCGCTAAACAAATTAGCTTCATCAGGCATGTGCATCTCTCAAGGTGAAGTCGGATGCATGACAAACAAATATTTTTGTAGCTTAATCTGTACAAGATTTCAGGAAAAGTGTAACATATTTATTGATGTTGCATAAAATATGTTTGTAGCTACAACTACATAAATTAGGAATAAAAGTTTAACACATTTATAGATGTTCGATTAATTGTATGAATTTCTATAAATTAATTGGTATGATTTCAAATCAAAACCATAATTATCTTGAAATCATACCAATTAATTTTTATTTATTCTTCAACACATGGCTCGGATACTTTGATCATCGCTCTCTGTTTTAAGTTTTGCTCATTGATGAAGGCCGTACGGTATCTTATAGTTGCTAATTGCTGTGTTATTTGGTCTCTTGTGAATAGTTGTCTCATTCGCAATCATACCATATCCTCTTTTTATATACACTAATTTGTTGTACAAGTATAACGATTTTGGAACCAATTTTTGTAGATGCACTTTAATTTTCAACCTATTCAGACAAAGCAAAATTGAATAAAAAAATACACAACCTCAATAACAACTAACAAAAAAAAATCATGCATAGCCCATACCACATAGTCCGCTATAAAAGGCCACGTACTGACAAATGTAAAATAATTCAAACAAGAAAAACTAATAGTAGGGTGCCAAGTGTCTAAAAATTCTTCTTGTTATCGAGTTTAAGTTAACGGATAACAAACGGCGAATCTATGTTGAAAATTATAGGAAAATCCTTATATTTTACAATCATGATTGTCGTCGTTTCCATGGTCACGGTTTTCTAAGTTGTGTTTTTACAGGGAAATCTCGGATATCGTGTTGTAAGGGAAATCTTAAACATGAAAATTGTTGATGATTAAAATAGAACTTATAATATAGTTAAATGTATCATATAACAAAAGCAGGAAATATTTAAATGACTTTAGTATAATTATTTCAGCATTCTAGTAAGAATAAAATTTTACCCTAAATTAACCACACTTTCATCGAAAGCACAATTTGTACGTGCATCATCACAATATATTTTACACCGATTAAAGCAATAAAACACAATGCATGTGTGTGCCAAATTTCATGTGTGAAATAAAAGTAGTTTTGAAGAAATTAGCATTTAAAAACACAAATTTAGTGAACAATTTGGTATTGATTAAACACGGATCATCCCGTGACATTTTTATTTTGTTGCTTATACTATTATGTCATTAACAAGGACAGTGGTCACTCAATACATTTCTCATATTTGCTTATTGTGTGGTTGATTTATTTGTTTTGAAAAGCCAGCTTACTTTGTTAATTATTATTTTCTTCGGAGGAATATGTTTTGTGGTTTCCTTTTCAATACTAAAAACTTTTTATTGAATAGATATTTTTGTTATAATTGTAGCATAAGAATCAAATTGGTTGGTTTTGTCTCACACCCGGAATTTGGCGCATCAAGTATATATGTTATGATCTTGCATGATGTTTTCGACCTAAATTCCCCTCGGTGTGAAAGACAACAAAAAATGTATCACCGTTCGTGCTATAAATTATACACCAGCAGAAACAAGTGCAACAATTTCAAATCTCAATTGGCAATAGGTTTGGTCGAGCGAACCACCAAAGTCAATATGTGCCAAGCTTGCCGCAGGACATTTTTTCCCAGATTGTCCATTTATTTGTTCGTTTGTTGCTTTTCATTTTGATTTTTCCCGCGGCTTTGCTGCGAATAAATTATTTTCACTTTTGAACACATTTATATCCTTAAACATGCTGCATCTCATATTGCAAAGTATTAATTTTCATTCGTTCTTTTGCACAGTCAGTAATTTTTAGTTCATACCAATCCATGTTATTGATTTTCAAAATCCTCATCCCTTCCCGCGAGTTATGTCGAAATCCTTATAAAAAATGATTATATACATTCTCGTCGCGATATGGCCTTTGTGTGCCGATTTGGCGCAAAGCTATCAACAATCAATCAATCAATACATTCTGTATATGACTGTTCCAAGTCATGATCGAGCCGGTATTTTAGTGGTTGTCGTTGTTTCAAGTCTCATTGTTGAATACCGTACGGCCAATAACTGCTTACTCCCGCATCTCCTTATTTTTATATTATACAAGTATTACATGAAATTTACATTATCAATGTTCCATGCACATGATGTAAGGTCAAATGAACTCGGCCACAAAGAAACGTACACTTTTATACCATCCCATACACCAAATATATTTGACCCACTACTTATAGTACCTGAGATAAGGACTTCATCACTAAAACTTAACCTTGTTCACTGATCTATGAAATGATGTCGAGTTCAGGTGTACCATGTAAGACCGACATGTAGACCCTGCAAGGATACCATATATTAATAACCAAATATAGTTATCCTCAAACTCATGATAACAGAGATGCAAAGGATACCAAAGGGACATTCAAACTCACATGACGAAAAAAAGCTATACATTTTTGTTTGCAGTCACTAAACCATGAAAATGAGGCCAAGGAAAATAATTATTTGACAGACAGGAACTCCGTTACACAATGGAAATGAAAATCAATACGAATACCTTCTATCAAAAGACGGAAAAATCATATTTCTGAAGGGCAATTTATAAATGTTAATATCTAAAAAAGATCTCTAGATATCACTTATATCGTATCTTAAGACAAAATTCCAAATTTGGATATTTTAATAGGTCAAGGTCACTGTTTAACAGGTGAGTGAAAATTATAAATGTGCACCCTTTAAGTACAAATCTTGATCCATATTTGGCAACACAAATATCAAATTAGTCCTAGATATAGAAACTATAGTTATCCTTTGAAATATTTGAATCTATTTTGCTATAAACGCATATATGTAGAGGCGACCAGCTGTCTAAACATGACTCATTGGAATTCTATCTTTGACCTTTAACCCAAATTTAAGAAAATCGTGACCACTGTAGACAACGACGACATCAATATCCCGACGAGACTTCTCTTTCAAATGATATCAAATACTCGCAAATAAATAATGATGGCAAAAGCGACATCTTGAATGCTTTCAGAAATACACAATAAAAAGACAAGTAGAGTTTCCCTTAATTTGATAGTTTATCTCTAGGTGAACTTTTTTTAAAGGTATGATTTACATATATTTAGGGTAACGAAAATGAGGTAGACTATTAACATGTCATTTAAACAAGATATCTAGAAGTTGTCAAAGAGTCTTGAATTATCAGAAAGTGCCTATACTTCATGTTAAGTACACATTATTCATACTAGCAACCAACCAAAACAGTAACTGTTGTTTTCCGTTTACAGTTTCAAAGAAACCAGCTGTTGCCATGTCCTTTAAATTTGATTATATGGTATGGGTTATTATATTCATTATTGAAGGCCGTACGATGAATTTTAATTATTTATATCCATGTCATTTAGACTTTGGTCGATAGTTGTAACATTTGCAATCATCCCACCGCTTCTTATTTTTATTACATAAGGCTTATTGCTGAAATGACATGTATTTAGTATATATGTAGATACGGATAACTATAACATTGATCGTGTATTATTTCACAACGTTAACACATAATGTATTTTGTAGAAAATACGTGTGTCCGTTTAATTGGAGATTTAGAGTTTATTAAGACAGATTTTTCAACTACAAGAACTGGTGCATATTATGGATATCGTTGGCTATTGTTCCGTTAGGACTAGTCGTCATAGAGACTGGTATAGATTTGAACTGGGCTATGTTGACTGGATCAGTGTTTACGATCCCAGGACTACCAGGATTAGTCCTAACGATATTCTGGGCCAAGTCGACATGGTTGTCTGTAATTTAAGGTAAGTCAGTCTGAAGATAATTTGATTTTCTTTGGAAATATCCAGTAAGCTTATGTTTGATATACATAACACCTAAATAATACAGCAACTCAACCACACACACACGCAACGAGTTCAGCATAAAGCCATCAAGTTCGATTGACGATCATTTATACAATGTGCAAAATGATAAAGCGTGAAAAGTCGAAAACAGCCAATAGTGTATTAAACCGAAACTTCCAAAGGTCTGTTCCCCAGTTATTGACACATTTACCTAAAATGTCTGTTTTAGATGCTCACCAATTTTGTAAATGTAACGGAACTAAAACAACTACCTTACAAGTGGGAGGTTTGACTAGCTATAAAACGAGATTTAACCCACCATTTCTTTTCTGTTATGCATTTATCAAGTCAGATATATTACAGATGTTTTGCATTCTTTCCGTTGGTTGATAAAGTCTTAAGTTTAATTTTGATACTTTTTATGGAATTCCTCCTTTTTTATATTAACATCAACAATTTATTATTCAAACATGTTTATTTTTCATTTTTAAGATTTATCTACTGCTATAAATTCAGTTATACCTTTTTTTGTGATATATTTGCTTGTAGTCAAATCAGTATTTTTCAGTAGGTTCAGTTTGATGTTGTTGAGATGAGGTAAATAACAACTACTCTTATTGAACAGTCCTTTTTGTTGTTTCGTTGTTTTGTTCGTATAGTTGATGTGTTTCCCTCGGTTTTGGTTTGTGACCAGGATTTGTTTTCGCTTAATAGATTTATGACTATTGTATAGTATACTACAGTTGCTTTTATTTACCATAGACTTAACAGATCTTTATTACCTTAAATGAGTTGTCTGAATAGTAGTGAATTTACTGTAGTGGATAAGTCTGAAAATTGACTGAAAGTCTGAACACAATCTTATAATTTAATGTTTACTGTGGATTCATTATTATTCGTTGGATACCAATTAACGTTGATTTCGTGGGTACAGGTGAACCACGAATTTAAATATTCAACGAACTGCAACTTTTCTATAGGGTTGTATGCAGACTATGGCAAAACCACGACATTAAATATCCACGAATATTCACTGATCCACGAAAATTGGTACCCACGAAAATAAATGAATCCACAGTAGTCTTTTTAGTACATTGCAGATCAACAAAACCGTTTGAAATCAAAATTGGTTTGCAATTGTATATAAAAGACAAATAAAAACATAAGTTCCCGAAAAATTACTGAACTTTGAAATAACTTTATTGTATATTATAAAAGAGTACCAAGAAATTAAAGAAAACAGTAAACAACATTATGCTTGTACTGTGTCAAGGAATACACACATGCAAACAAGTTTAATGTACTTAATTTTAACCTTCATATATGAAATCATATAAAATACAAAGTATATACAAAGGAGCCATCATAACATCCCAGCCCCAAAAAATCAATCTTTGAGAAAAACTAAATTACAGGCTCCGAAATGTACAGCGGTCACTTTTATTTGTTTCATGTATTTAAAGTGAGTTGGATAGATTTATGTGTACACTTTAAGAAAAAAAGAAATTTAAATAATAAATATACCATCTAAATATCATAAGGTATTGTTAAATATTCATAACAAGTATTGTTTCGTTATTCCTTTATCATGTTTATGAATAGTCACCATGAATTAAGATTTAGAACAGTAAATGAAGAATGAAAAATAGAGGAAAACAGTTAATCTGCATCCATATTACATGTCGTTATACAATTGTTCTCCCAAAACAGATCATACTTATCATAATAGATTTAACTGGATAATCTCGGTTCTATATGCTTTTGAGACAGTAAAGTATACAGAGTTGATATATCATAGCTGTTAAGAAATATTATTTAGAAAGCTTACATAAAACAAAATAGCATAAACATAAATACTAGTTAACTTAAAACACTAAAGAAAACAATTGCAAGAACAAATAGAGGCACCTACCCGAAACATATTTAAGATCCCCATACACGCGTTATGTCTATAATAGTCAAGTCAAGTAGAAAATCTTTCACACACCAGTTTTTTTTTATGTAATACTATGAATTGTACTTAATATTAATTTTGAATCTTTTTCAAAAGAGATAAGAGGACTCTTATATATATCCCACTATGCTCTATATTTATTGAGTTGTATATTTAAATGCATTTTGTTTTCGTAACAGGAAGTTTGACAGGACTAGTGGGAGGATTTACAACACTAATAGCTATGGCCATGGCATCACGAGAAGAAGGAGGGCTAGATAGTTTTGTGAGAAACACCGCATTGCGACACACTGTTTTAGCCGGTGGTTGCGCAAGTCTTTTTGGAAGTCTGATAGTTAACGTACTTGTCTCACTTTGTACACATAGTATAAACAATGAAGAGGATCGCCTACTTGAATGGAAAAAAGTACGAGCAATTTGCAATCCGATTCATCCATGGACGGAGTTCTATAGAGAGGATTTGCCTGAGATGGCTGCCGATCAAAAACCAACCAAGAAACAACTGTCTTTCTAAACCTGCTAAGTACGTTTCCTATATCTTTGGTGGAATCTTTTTACTCATTTTTGTTTTTATTATACAAGCTGTAATGGCCAGTTTTTAAAAATATTTTCTTTCGATGACTTTCATGTTTGTAGCATGAGCTTACATTTTGTCGTGTTTTATAATGACTGCAATCATTGCTGTAATAACTTAAGTTGAGGAAATCCTTCCGATTGTAGTCGCTTTAAATGGTGTTCAATACGGAACTGATGTGTAAACATTAACATAGATATTTAGGTAATAAATAAACGAATAAAACAAGGAGATGAAAAAAATCTTAATACTACAACATGGACAAACTCAACCGAATGCATGTGTTAGATCGGCACAAAGCTTTGGACCGAGGGCCGAATACTTATGCAAATAGCAATACAGACGAGATTCAAAACCTATCATATGGACATTCCGTATTTGATTAATGAAATCTAACAGATTAAACAGATTGGTTTTGAATCGGTAAGAGTTTTAAGCTTCCTATATACTGTCTCAAATTGTTAATTACAAGAGAATATTTTGAGGTATTATTAAAATAACTGAATACTGAAAACTGTTATTGTTTTTGGAACTTATTTTCTGTTTATTTTTTTAAATGAGAAAAGAGTATCTTAATTATAGCATGTGAAGATAAAATCGAGAAACACGGATTGGAACAACTTAAGAAACTAAGACGACTTGGCACTCTATCATAGTTTTCGTTCCGGTTGATTGTATGCAATATTAATATGTTTAGAAATAGATGTATGTATATAGATGTTGTGATAGCACATAATTTGTCTTAATAAATTTTATTAAATATTTCTAGTCTATCCCCCCACTTAATTCGGAAATTACTTGTCATGCGACATATCTTATCGAATGGTAAACGATTCTCAAATTTCTTACTTGTTACAGGCAATTCTTTATGTAGTAAATGCTGGTTTAAACCGTATCTTATTTTAACCAACCCTAAAAAGTAATTGTCTTTTCATAGACCATGATAATTTAATTCATTACCGATTCAATTATACAAGACGACCTTTTTTCTTCTTATTATCTTTATGGATGAAAAAGATAGAATGTACAACAGTACACTGTACATACATTGTGTATGAAAAATCTAACGATTGGCGATTGTACATGCAGTAGTATTTTAAAACAGTTCAATTTTAAGTTAAAACTCTCGATAGTTCTATTGTACATTCTAGAGTATACTAATAATCAACACTGCCAATAGTTCTATTGTACGTATAGGAATATACTTAGTATTAACACTGTCGATAGTTCATTTGTACATGAAGGATGATCTTCATACAGTTCACTTTTAAGTTACAGTTGTTGATGGTTCTATTGTACATGCAGGATTAATCAAATACTGTTCACTTTTAAGTTAACACTCTTAATAGTTCTATTGTACATACTAGAGTATGCTAATAATTAACACTGTCGATAATTCTATTGGACATGAAAGAATATACCTATTTAGTGCGATTGTACATGCAGGATTACCTGAATTCAGTTCATCTTTAAATTGAATCTATCGATAGTTCTATTTTGGACGTAGAACAAATATCAAAAGCAACAACATTTAGATGTCTCGTTATTCATTAAGTTTTGGTGTAATATCATATCTTTAATAACCAATCCTAAAACCGATCTTACATTCTCTGAATCTGAAATGAAAGGTTAACTGTCCTTAGTAATGCTAAAAAAGCCAATACTCATCTATTATACTTGACAAAATGTAAATCATGCAAGGATATTTTGGAGGAAGTTTTGTTGTTTTGATTATCGTCTTGTTTTTCTCTATATTCCTAGCGACGGAATTGCCAGTTTGTTTCTGATCAACATTTGTCGCTTCTCTTTTTTAAAGATGTCTAAATCAGCCATTTATACACAACGAGTCAAATGACGCAAAAGGGACATTCAAACTCATAAGTAAAAAATAAACTGACAACGCTACGGCTAAAAAAGAAAAAAATATCAGCAGACAATAAATAGTACACAAATACAACAAAAAAAATCTATAATATGAGTAACAGGAATCGCAACAAAAATCGGACATGATCTTAGCTATTCCGATAAAAAGCAGATCCTACTCCACATAATACACCCATTTTGTTGCTCACGTAAGTACACATCCTGTAATTAGTCTAATTTGGTGGGTCACATTCGGATTGTAGGGACAGAAGAAACATATTCGTTATCATCTGTGAAACAGATTTTCAATAATTGTCAACCAACTCGTCATGGATTCTGTAAAATTGCGAAGGGATGATTTCAGCTTCACCACTTAAAACTGTTGACTAAAAAGCCGACTTGTAAGCAGCAACCCTCTATCAAATCAAGGAAAGCATGATAGAAATACAAGCCCGGGAATATCTGGGAGATATATAATCTGTATATGCAGGCACTACTGGAGTATTGCTATTTATAAAGAAATAAAAAGTTCACAAGTGAGAGGATGCAATCACACTTTTGTTGTAAACTTTTGTTTTCAATCTACCCTCGTTTTCCATTTCTAGATATAAGTCAATATATGAGGCAAACTTAACTGTATTTGTTCTGTCCTTATCTCAAATTCGATGGGATAGATGCGTTCAAAATAGTCAACAAACTTTCAACTAGTCGATGAGATAATGTCATCTATATAGCGGTAAGTATTGTTAAAGGATACTGATAACTTCTTTTCTTTCTTCACGAAAAGTTCCTGAGTGTATGAAGTAAGCTTCGTTTGAATAAAGGAACAAGTCAGCAAGTAATGGGGCACAGTATGTGTTCATGAGTATACCGATTGTGTATCCAAACGTTATAAATGTTTCAAGATAAATATTAGTAAATCAAGTCGACGTTTTACTTGTTTTTTTATATACTTTAACCGAAGCAGTTAACTTCCTAATAAACAAATACTGTATGAATAGATGATCCGATCCGGGTCAGTGTTTAATTCTGCAAACATCTGTATAATAAATTTTGCTGCTTCATGTGCATTTTCCTTAGGTCCTACAAAAAATAAACATTTAAATGCGTACATTTATGCATGAATGTGGTTTAAAAAGTTCATCTACAATGATCACTACCATGTAAACACTGACATTATGAGATAGTTGAAATAAGCTTATTAAATTGGTAAAATGAAATAACAAAACAACAAACACATTATATAATCTTTCAAAATATCCATAGTAGTTCTCTCACTAAAATGTCATTGTTAAAAAATAAATAAATTTTAATGACAACTGTGAATAAGCTGTCGACATACATTTCTAGAGCCTCATTGTGAACTCACCTTTAAACTCGGGAAAGTAATCCGCAAAATTGGTTTGCATGATTTGTTCTTCCTGGATGTCTTTTGTATTCAAAAACATAATTATTCCACAATTCTGGAACCATGGATAATCAATTATTGTCTAAAACAATGATTTAGCTAATGCTAGACGATTCTGAAACAGAATTGCATTTTTGTGCCATATGTCTTTCAATTCGCGAAAAAGTTTATATTAGCGAAGAAGAAGAAGATGCATAAGATATGGTACTGTAAGAAGAAGAAGAAGAAGAAGAAGAAGAAGAAGAAGAAGAAGAAGAAGAAGAAGAAGAAGAAGAAGAAGAAGAAGAAGAAGAAGAAGAAGAAGAAGAAAAGGAAGAAGAAGAAGAAGAAGAAACTCCTTAAAAATCAGGTAGTACAGAAAAACGCAATGTATCTCTGCATTTGACAAACATATTTATATATATATATATTGTTTCAGTGGTTGCAAAAAGTAAAAAGAATAGGCAAATACCTACTTCATTATCACTGCATGTTTTTATTTTGTCATAATCGCTGAGAGCTACGATAAACATAAGGACTGAATTATTGTCAAAATATTGAATCCATTTACGCCTCTCTGTTCGTGTACCTCGAACATTAATAAATCTGTTAAAATTGAAAAGAAAGGATATAATAACTCTTTCTTAGTTTCCCCGAACTATATATACATATAGATTTCAGTTCTGCATAGAGTATTTATCCATGCATGTCAGGTT